>NW_028142952.1:600000-937332 GCF_977018435.1 Lepisma saccharinum | reverse complement strand
TTGTATGTTTTTCCACGTGTCTTGACATCCAATGTATCCATGCAAAATTTGGTGAAGATCTGAGTATGTCGTTTTTGACCTTATCTGGAACCTCCCATCTGAAAATTTGAAAATTCTTAAAAAATTCGTCGAAAATCTTGATGTCTCCGATCTCTTGTTTTGTACGTTTTTTCCACGTGTCTTGACATGCAAAGTATTCCTGCAAAGTTTGGTGAAGATCTGACTATGTAGTTTTTGACCTCATCTGGAACCTCCTATCTGAAAATTTGAAAATTCTTTAAAAATTCGTGCAAAATATTGATGTCTCCAATCTCTTGTTTTGTACGTTTTTTCCACGTGTCTTGACATCCAATGTATCCCTGCAATGTTTGGTGAAGATCTGAGTATGTAGTTTTTGACCTTATCTGGAACCTCCCATCTGAAAATTTGAAAATTCCTAAAAAATCCGTCCAAAATCTTGATGACCCCAATCTCTTGTTTTGTACGTTTTTTCCACGTGTCTTGACATCCAATGTATCCCTGCAAAGTTTGGTGAAGATCTGAGTATGTAGTTTTTGACCTTATCTGGAACCTCCTATCTGAAAATTTGAAAATTCTTAAAAAATTCGTCCAAAATCTTGATGTCTCCAATCTCTTGTTTTGTACGTTTTTTCCACGTGTCTTGATATCCAATGTATCCCTGCAAAGTTTGGTGAAGATCTGAGTATGTCGTTTTTGACCTTATCTGGAACATCCTTTCTGAAAATTTGAAAATTGTTAAAAAATTCGTCCAAAATCTTGATGTCTCCAATCTCTTTTTTGTACGTTTTTTCCACGTGTCTTGACATCCAATGTATCCATGCAAAGTTTGGTGAAGATCTGAGTATGTCGTTTTTGACCTTATCTGGGACCTCCTATCAGAAAATTTGAAAATTCTTCAAAAATTCGTCCAAAATCTTGATGTCTCCAATCTCTTGTTTTGTACGTTTTTTCCACGTGTCTCGACCTCCAATGTATCCCTGCAAAGTTTGGTGAAGATCTGAGTATGTCGTTTTTGACCTTATCTGGAACATCCTTTCTGAAAATTTGAAAATTCTTAAAAAATTCGTCGAAAATCTTGATGTCTCCAATCTCTTGTTTTGTACGTTTTTTCCACGTGTCTTGACATCCAATGTATCCCTGCAAAGTTTGGTGAAGATCTGAGTATGTAGTTTTTGACCTTATATGGAACCTCCTTTCTGAAAATTTGAAAATTCTCAAAAAATTCGTCCATAATCTTGATGTCTCCAATCTCTTGTTTTGTACGTTTTTTCCACGTGTCTTGACATCCAATGTATCCCTGCAAAGTTTGGTGAAGATCTGAGTATGTAGTTTTTGACCTTATATGGAACCTCCTATCTGAAAATTTGAAAATTCTTAAAAAATTCGTCCAAAATCTTGATGTCACCAATCCTATGTTTTGTATGTTTTTTCCACGTGTCTTGACATCCAATGTATCCATGCAAAGTTTGGTGAAGATCTGAGTATGTCGTTTTTGACCTTATCTGGAACCTCCCATCTGAAAATTTGAAAATTCTTAAAAAATTCGTCGAAAATCTTGATGTCTCCGATCTCTTGTTTTGTACGTTTTTTCCACGTGTCTTGACATGCAAAGTATTCCTGCAAAGTTTGGTGAAGATCTGAGTATGTAGTTTTTGACCTCATCTGGAACCTCCTATCTGAAAATTTGAAAATTCTTAAAAAATTCGTCCAAAATTTTGATGTCTCCAATCTCTTGTTTTGTACGTTTTTTCCACGTGTCTTGACATCCAATGTATCCCTGCAATGTTTGGTGAAGATCTGAGTATGTAGTTTTTGACCTTATCTGGAACCTCCCATCTGAAAATTTGAAAATTCCTAAAAAATCCGTCCAAAATCTTGATGACCCCAATCTCTTGTTTTGTACGTTTTTTCCACGTGTCTTGACATCCAATGTATCCCTGCAAAGTTTGGTGAAGATCTGAGTATGTAGTTTTTGACCTTATCTGGAACCTCCTATCTGAAAATTTGAAAATTCTTAAAAAATTCGTCCAAAATCTTGATGTCTCCAATCTCTTGTTTTGTACGTTTTTTCCACGTGTCTTGATATCCAATGTATCCCTGCAAAGTTTGGTGAAGATCTGAGTATGTCGTTTTTGACCTTATCTGGAACATCCTTTCTGAAAATTTGAAAATTGTTAAAAAATTCGTCCAAAATCTTGATGTCTCCAATCTCTTTTTTGTACGTTTTTTCCACGTGTCTTGACATCCAATGTATCCCTGCAAAGTTTGGTGAAGATCTGAGTATGTAGTTTTTGACCTTATCTGGAACCTCCCATCTGAAAATTTGAAAATTCTTAAAAAATTCGACCAAAATCTTGATGTCTCCAATCTTTTGTTTTGTACGTTTTTTCCACGTGTCTTGACACATAATGTATCCATGCAAAGTTTGGTGAAGATCTGAGTATGTAGTTTTTGACCTTATATGGAACCTCCTATCTGAAAATTTGAAAATTCTTAAAAAATTCGTCCAAAATCTTGATGTCTCCAATCTCTTGTTTTGTACGTTTTTTCCACGTGTCTTGACATCCAATGTATCCCTGCAAAGTTTGGTGAAGATCTGAGTATGTAGTTTTTGACCTTATCTGGAACCTCCCATCTGAAAATTTGAAAATTCCTAAAAAATCCGTGCAAAATCTTGATGACCCCAATCTCTTGTTTTGTACGTTTTTTCCACGTGTCTTGACATCCAATGTATTCCTGCAATGTTTGGTGAAGATCTGGGTATGTAGTTTTTGACCTTATATGGAACCTCCTATCTGAAAATTTGAAAATTCTTAAAAAATTCGACCAAAATCTTGATGTTCCGAATCCTATGTTTTGTATGTTTTTTCCACGTGTCTTGACATCCAATGTATCCATGCAAAGTTTGGTGAAGATCTGAGTATGTAGTTTTTGACCTTATATTGAACCTCCCATCTGAAAATTTGAAAATTCTTAAAAAATTCGTCCAAAATCTTGATGACCCCAATCTCTTGTTTTGTACGTTTTTTCCACGTGTCTTGACATCCAAAGTATCCCTGCAAAGTTTGGTGAAGATCTGAGTATGTAGTTTTTGACCTTATATGGAACCTCCTTTCTGAAAATTTGAGAATTCTTAAAAAATTCGTCCAAAATCTTGATGTCTCCAATCTCTTGTTTTGTACGTTTTTTCCACGTGTCTTGACATCCAATGTATCCATGCAAAGTTTGGTGAAGATCTGAGTATGTCGTTTTTGACCTTATCTGGAACCTCCCATCTGAAAATTTGAAAATTCTTAAAAAATTCGTCGAAAATCTTGATGTCTCCAATCTTTTGTTTTGTACGTTTTTTCCACGTGTCTTGACATGCAAAGTATCCCTGCAACGTTTGGTGAAGATCTGAGTATGTAGTTTTTGACCTTATCTGGAACCTCCTATCTGAAAATTTGAAAATTCTTCAAAAATTCGTCGAAAATCTTGATGTCTCCAATCTCTTGTTTTGTACGTTTTTTCCACGTGTCTTGACATCCAATGTATTCCTGCAATGTTTGGTGGAGATCTGAGTATGTAGTTTTAGACCTTATCTGGAACCTCCTATCTGAAAATTTGAAAATTCTTCAAAAATTCGTCCAAAATCTTGATGTCTCCAATCTCTTGTTTTGTACGTTTTTTCCACGTGTCTCGACCTCCAATGGATCCCTGCAAAGTTTGGTGAAGATCTGAGTATGTCGTTTTTGACCTTATCTGGAACATCCTTTCTGAAAATTTGAAAATTCTTAAAAAATTCGTCGAAAATCTTGATGTCTCCAATCTCTTGTTTTGTACGTTTTTTCCACGTGTCTTGACATCCAATGTATCCCTGCAAAGTTTGGTGAAGATCTGAGTATGTAGTTTTTGACCTTATATGGAACCTCCTATCTGAAAATTTGAAAATTCTTAAAAAAATCGTCCAAAATCTTGATGTCTCCAATCTCTTGTTTTGTACGTTTTTTCCACGTGTCTCGACCTCCAATGGATCCCTGCAAAGTTTGGTGAAGATCTGAGTATGTCGTTTTTGACCTTATCTGGAACCTCCCATCTGAAAATTTGAAAATTCTTAAAAAATTCGTCGAAAATCTTGATGTCTCCGATCTCTTGTTTTGTACGTTTTTTCCACGTGTCTTGACATGCAAAGTATTCCTGCAAAGCTTGGTGAAGATCTGAGTATGTAGTTTTTGACCTCATCTGGAACCTCCTATCTGAAAATTTGAAAATTCTTAAAAAATTCGTCCAAAATCTTGATGTCTCCAATCTCTTGTTTTGTACGTTTTTTCCACGTGTCTTGACATCCAATGTATCCCTGCAATGTTTGGTGAAGATCTGAGTATGTAGTTTTTGACCTTATCTGGAACCTCCCATCTGAAAATTTGAAAATTCCTAAAAAATCCGTCCAAAATCTTGATGACCCCAATCTCTTGTTTTGTACGTTTTTTCCACGTGTCTTGACATCCAATGTATCCCTGCAAAGTTTGGTGAAGATCTGAGTATGTAGTTTTTGATCTTATCTGGAACCACCTATCTGAAAATTTGAAAATTCTTAAAAAATTCGTCCAAAATCTTGATGTCTCCAATCTCTTGTTTTGTACGTTTTTTCCACGTGTCTTGATATCCAATGTATCCCTGCAAAGTTTGGTGAAGATCTGAGTATGTCGTTTTTGACCCTATCTGGAACATCCTTTCTGAAAATTTGAAAATTGTTAAAAAATTCGTCCAAAATCTTGATGTCTCCTATCTCTTGTTTTGTACGTTTTTTCCACGTGTCTTGACATCCAATGTATCCCTGCAAAGTTTGGTGAAGATCTGAGTATGTAGTTTTTGACCTTATCTGGAACCTCCCATCTGAAAATTTGAAAATTCTTAAAAAATTCGACCAATATCTTGATGTCTCCAATCTCTTGTTTTGTACGTTTTTTCCACGTGTCTTGACACATAATGTATCCATGCAAAGTTTGGTGAAGATGTGAGTATGTAGTTTTTGACCTTATATGGAACCTCCTATCTGAAAATTTAAAAATTCTTAAAAAATTCGTCCAAAATCTTGATGTCTCCAATCTCTTGTTTTGTACGTTTTTTCCACGTGTCTTGACATCCAATGTATCCATGCAAAGTTTGGTGAAGATCTGAGTATGTAGTTTTTGACCTTATCTGGAACCTCCCATCTGAAAATTTGAAAATTCCTAAAAAATCCGTCCAAAATCTTGATGACCCCAATCTCTTGTTTTGTACGTTTTTTCCACGTGTCTTGACATTCAATGTATCCCTGCAAAGTTTGGTGAAGATCTGAGTATGTAGTTTTTGACCTTATATGGAACCTCCTTTCTGAAAATTTGAAAATTCTTAAAAAATTCGTCCAAAATCTTGATGACCCCAATCTCTTGTTTTGTACGTTTTTTCCACGTGTCTTGACATCCAATGTATCCCTGCAAAGTTTGGTGAAGATCTGAGTTTGTAGTTTTTGACCTTATATGGAACCTCCTTTCTGAAAATTTGAGAATTCTTAAAAAATTCGTCCAAAATCTTGATGTCTCCAATCTCTTGTTTTGTACGTTTTTTCCACGTGTCTTGACATCCAATGTATCCCTGCAATGTTTGGTTGAGATCTGAGTATGTAGTTTTTGACCTTATCTGGAACCTCCTATCTGAAAATTTGAAAATTCTTTAAAAATTCGTCCAAAATATTGATGTCTCCAATCTCTTGTTTTGTACGTTTTTTCCACGTGTCTTGACATCCAATGTATCCCTGCAATGTTTGGTGAAGATCTGAGTATGTAGTTTTTGACCTTATCTGGAACCTCCCATCTGAAAATTTGAAAATTCCTAAAAAATCCGTCCAAAATCTTGATGACCCCAATCTCTTGTTTTGTACGTTTTTTCCACGTGTCTTGACATCCAATGTATCCCTGCAAAGTTTGGTGAAGATCTGAGTATGTAGTTTTTGACCTTATCTGGAACCTCCTATCTGAAAATTTGAAAATTCTTAAAAAATTCGTCCAAAATCTTGATGTCTCCAATCTCTTGTTTTGTACGTTTTTTCCACGTGTCTTGATATCCAATGTATCCCTGCAAAGTTTGGTGAAGATCTGAGTATGTCGTTTTTGACCTTATCTGGAACATCCTTTCTGAAAATTTGAAAATTGTTAAAAAATTCGTCCAAAATCTTGATGTCTCCAATCTCTTTTTTGTACGTTTTTTCCACGTGTCTTGACATCCAATGTATCCCTGCAAAGTTTGGTGAAGATCTGAGTATGTAGTTTTTGACCTTATCTGGAACCTCCCATCTGAAAATTTGAAAATTCTTAAAAAATTCGACCAAAATCTTGATGTCTCCAATCTTTTGTTTTGTACGTTTTTTCCACGTGTCTTGACACATAATGTATCCATGCAAAGTTTGGTGAAGATCTGAGTATGTAGTTTTTGACCTTATATGGAACCTCCTATCTGAAAATTTGAAAATTCTTAAAAAATTCGTCCAAAATCTTGATGTCTCCAATCTCTTGTTTTGTACGTTTTTTCCACGTGTCTTGACATCCAATGTATCCCTGCAAAGTTTGGTGAAGATCTGAGTATGTAGTTTTTGACCTTATCTGGAACCTCCCATCTGAAAATTTGAAAATTCCTAAAAAATCCGTGCAAAATCTTGATGACCCCAATCTCTTGTTTTGTACGTTTTTTCCACGTGTCTTGACATCCAATGTATTCCTGCAATGTTTGGTGAAGATCTGAGTATGTAGTTTTTGACCTTATATGGAACCTCCTATCTGAAAATTTGAAAATTCTTAAAAAATTCGACCAAAATCTTGATGTTCCGAATCCTATGTTTTGTATGTTTTTTCCACGTGTCTTGACATCCAATGTATCCATGCAAAGTTTGGTGAAGATCTGAGTATGTAGTTTTTGACCTTATATTGAACCTCCCATCTGAAAATTTGAAAATTCTTAAAAAATTCGTCCAAAATCTTGATGACCCCAATCTCTTGTTTTGTACGTTTTTTCCACGTGTCTTGACATCCAAAGTATCCCTGCAAAGTTTGGTGAAGATCTGAGTATGTAGTTTTTGACCTTATATGGAACCTCCTTTCTGAAAATTTGAGAATTCTTAAAAAATTCGTCCAAAATCTTGATGTCTCCAATCTCTTGTTTTGTACGTTTTTTCCACGTGTCTTGACATCCAATGTATCCATGCAAAGTTTGGTGAAGATCTGAGTATGTCGTTTTTGACCTTATCTGGAACCTCCCATCTGAAAATTTGAAAATTCTTAAAAAATTCGTCGAAAATCTTGATGTCTCCAATCTTTTGTTTTGTACGTTTTTTCCACGTGTCTTGACATGCAAAGTATCCCTGCAACGTTTGGTGAAGATCTGAGTATGTAGTTTTTGACCTTATCTGGAACCTCCTATCTGAAAATTTGAAAATTCTTCAAAAATTCGTCGAAAATCTTGATGTCTCCAATCTCTTGTTTTGTACGTTTTTTCCACGTGTCTTGACATCCAATGTATTCCTGCAATGTTTGGTGGAGATCTGAGTATGTAGTTTTAGACCTTATCTGGAACCTCCTATCTGAAAATTTGAAAATTCTTCAAAAATTCGTCCAAAATCTTGATGTCTCCAATCTCTTGTTTTGTACGTTTTTTCCACGTGTCTCGACCTCCAATGGATCCCTGCAAAGTTTGGTGAAGATCTGAGTATGTCGTTTTTGACCTTATCTGGAACATCCTTTCTGAAAATTTGAAAATTCTTAAAAAATTCGTCGAAAATCTTGATGTCTCCAATCTCTTGTTTTGTACGTTTTTTCCACGTGTCTTGACATCCAATGTATCCCTGCAAAGTTTGGTGAAGATCTGAGTATGTAGTTTTTGACCTTATATGGAACCTCCTATCTGAAAATTTGAAAATTCTTAAAAAATTCGTCCAAAATCTTGATGTCTCCAATCTCTTGTTTTGTACGTTTTTTCCACGTGTCTCGACCTCCAATGGATCCCTGCAAAGTTTGGTGAAGATCTGAGTATGTCGTTTTTGACCTTATCTGGAACCTCCCATCTGAAAATTTGAAAATTCTTAAAAAATTCGTCGAAAATCTTGATGTCTCCGATCTCTTGTTTTGTACGTTTTTTCCACGTGTCTTGACATGCAAAGTATTCCTGCAAAGCTTGGTGAAGATCTGAGTATGTAGTTTTTGACCTCATCTGGAACCTCCTATCTGAAAATTTGAAAATTCTTAAAAAATTCGTCCAAAATCTTGATGTCTCCAATCTCTTGTTTTGTACGTTTTTTCCACGTGTCTTGACATCCAATGTATCCCTGCAATGTTTGGTGAAGATCTGAGTATGTAGTTTTTGACCTTATCTGGAACCTCCCATCTGAAAATTTGAAAATTCCTAAAAAATCCGTCCAAAATCTTGATGACCCCAATCTCTTGTTTTGTACGTTTTTTCCACGTGTCTTGACATCCAATGTATCCCTGCAAAGTTTGGTGAAGATCTGAGTATGTAGTTTTTGATCTTATCTGGAACCACCTATCTGAAAATTTGAAAATTCTTAAAAAATTCGTCCAAAATCTTGATGTCTCCAATCTCTTGTTTTGTACGATTTTTCCACGTGTCTTGATATCCAATGTATCCCTGCAAAGTTTGGTGAAGATCTGAGTATGTCGTTTTTGACCTTATCTGGAACATCCTTTCTGAAAATTTGAAAATTGTTAAAAAATTCGTCCAAAATCTTGATGTCTCCTATCTCTTGTTTTGTACGTTTTTTCCACGTGTCTTGACATCCAATGTATCCCTGCAAAGTTTGGTGAAGATCTGAGTATGTAGTTTTTGACCTTATCTGGAACCTCCCATCTGAAAATTTGAAAATTCCTAAAAAATCCGTCCAAAATCTTGATGACCCCAATCTCTTGTTTTGTACGTTTTTTCCACGTGTCTTGACATTCAATGTATCCCTGCAAAGTTTGGTGAAGATCTGAGTATGTAGTTTTTGACCTTATATGGAACCTCCTTTCTGAAAATTTGAAAATTCTTAAAAAATTCGTCCAAAATCTTGATGACCCCAATCTCTTGTTTTGTACGTTTTTTCCACGTGTCTTGACATCCAATGTATCCCTGCAAAGTTTGGTGAAGATCTGAGTTTGTAGTTTTTGACCTTATATGGAACCTCCTTTCTGAAAATTTGAGAATTCTTAAAAAATTCGTCCAAAATCTTGATGTCTCCAATCTCTTGTTTTGTACGTTTTTTCCACGTGTCTTGACATCCAATGTATCCCTGCAATGTTTGGTTGAGATCTGAGTATGTAGTTTTTGACCTTATCTGGAACCTCCTATCTGAAAATTTGAAAATTCTTTAAAAATTCGTCCAAAATATTGATGTCTCCAATCTCTTGTTTTGTACGTTTTTTCCACGTGTCTTGACATCCAATGTATCCCTGCAATGTTTGGTGAAGATCTGAGTATGTAGTTTTTGACCTTATCTGGAACCTCCCATCTGAAAATTTGAAAATTCCTAAAAAATCCGTCCAAAATCTTGATGACCCCAATCTCTTGTTTTGTACGTTTTTTCCACGTGTCTTGACATCCAATGTATCCCTGCAAAGTTTGGTGAAGATCTGAGTATGTAGTTTTTGACCTTATCTGGAACCTCCTATCTGAAAATTTGAAAATTCTTAAAAAATTCGTCCAAAATCTTGATGTCTCCAATCTCTTGTTTTGTACGTTTTTTCCACGTGTCTTGATATCCAATGTATCCCTGCAAAGTTTGGTGAAGATCTGAGTATGTCGTTTTTGACCTTATCTGGAACATCCTTTCTGAAAATTTGAAAATTGTTAAAAAATTCGTCCAAAATCTTGATGTCTCCAATCTCTTTTTTGTACGTTTTTTCCACGTGTCTTGACATCCAATGTATCCCTGCAAAGTTTGGTGAAGATCTGAGTATGTAGTTTTTGACCTTATCTGGAACCTCCCATCTGAAAATTTGAAAATTCTTAAAAAATTCGACCAAAATCTTGATGTCTCCAATCTTTTGTTTTGTACGTTTTTTCCACGTGTCTTGACACATAATGTATCCATGCAAAGTTTGGTGAAGATCTGAGTATGTAGTTTTTGACCTTATATGGATCCTCCTATCTGAAAATTTGAAAATTCTTAAAAAATTCGTCCAAAATCTTGATGTCTCCAATCTCTTGTTTTGTACGATTTTTCCACGTGTCTTGACATCCAATGTATCCCTGCAAAGTTTGGTGAAGATCTGAGTATGTAGTTTTTGACCTTATCTGGAACCTCCCATCTGAAAATTTGAAAATTCCTAAAAAATCCGTGCAAAATCTTGATGACCCCAATCTCTTGTTTTGTACGTTTTTTCCACGTGTCTTGACATCCAATGTATTCCTGCAATGTTTGGTGAAGATCTGAGTATGTAGTTTTTGACCTTATATGGAACCTCCTATCTGAAAATTTGAAAATTATTAAAAAATTCGACCAAAATCTTGATGTTCCGAATCCTATGTTTTGTATGTTTTTTCCACGTGTCTTGACATCCAATGTATCCATGCAAAGTTTGGTGAAGATCTGAGTATGTAGTTTTTGACCTTATATTGAACCTCCCATCTGAAAATTTGAAAATTCTTAAAAAATTCGTCCAAAATCTTGATGACCCCAATCTCTTGTTTTGTACGTTTTTTCCACGTGTCTTGACATCCAAAGTATCCCTGCAAAGTTTGGTGAAGATCTGAGTATGTAGTTTTTGACCTTATATGGAACCTCCTTTCTGAAAATTTGAGAATTCTTAAAAAATTCGTCCAAAATCTTGATGTCTCCAATCTCTTGTTTTGTACGTTTTTTCCACGTGTCTTGACATCCAATGTATCCATGCAAAGTTTGGTGAAGATCTGAGTATGTCGTTTTTGACCTTATCTGGAACCTCCCATCTGAAAATTTGAAAATTCTTAAAAAATTCGTCGAAAATCTTGATGTCTCCAATCTTTTGTTTTGTACGTTTTTTCCACGTGTCTTGACATGCAAAGTATCCCTGCAACGTTTGGTGAAGATCTGAGTATGTAGTTTTTGACCTTATCTGGAACCTCCTATCTGAAAATTTGAAAATTCTTCAAAAATTCGTCGAAAATCTTGATGTCTCCAATCTCTTGTTTTGTACGTTTTTTCCACGTGTCTTGACATCCAATGTATTCCTGCAATGTTTGGTGGAGATCTGAGTATGTAGTTTTAGACCTTATCTGGAACCTCCTATCTGAAAATTTGAAAATTCTTCAAAAATTCGTCCAAAATCTTGATGTCTCCAATCTCTTGTTTTGTACGTTTTTTCCACGTGTCTCGACCTCCAATGGATCCCTGCAAAGTTTGGTGAAGATCTGAGTATGTCGTTTTTGACCTTATCTGGAACATCCTTTCTGAAAATTTGAAAATTCTTAAAAAATTCGTCGAAAATCTTGATGTCTCCAATCTCTTGTTTTGTACGTTTTTTCCACGTGTCTTGACATCCAATGTATCCCTGCAAAGTTTGGTGAAGATCTGAGTATGTAGTTTTTGACCTTATATGGAACCTCCTATCTGAAAATTTGAAAATTCTTAAAAAATTCGTCCAAAATCTTGATGTCTCCAATCTCTTGTTTTGTACGTTTTTTCCACGTGTCTCGACCTCCAATGGATCCCTGCAAAGTTTGGTGAAGATCTGAGTATGTCGTTTTTGACCTTATCTGGAACCTCCCATCTGAAAATTTGAAAATTCTTAAAAAATTCGTCGAAAATCTTGATGTCTCCGATCTCTTGTTTTGTACGTTTTTTCCACGTGTCTTGACATGCAAAGTATTCCTGCAAAGTTTGGTGAAGATCTGAGTATGTAGTTTTTGACCTCATCTGGAACCTCCTATCTGAAAATTTGAAAATTCTTAAAAAATTCGTCCAAAATCTTGATGTCTCCAATCTCTTGTTTTGTACGTTTTTTCCACGTGTCTTGACATCCAATGTATCCCTGCAATGTTTGGTGAAGATCTGAGTATGTAGTTTTTGACCTTATCTGGAACCTCCCATCTGAAAATTTGAAAATTCCTAAAAAATCCGTCCAAAATCTTGATGACCCCAATCTCTTGTTTTGTACGTTTTTTCCACGTGTCTTGACATCCAATGTATCCCTGCAAAGTTTGGTGAAGATCTGAGTATGTAGTTTTTGATCTTATCTGGAACCTCCTATCTGAAAATTTGAAAATTCTTAAAAAATTCGTCCAAAATCTTGATGTCTCCAATCTCTTGTTTTGTACGTTTTTTCCACGTGTCTTGATATCCAATGTATCCCTGCAAAGTTTGGTGAAGATCTGAGTATGTCGTTTTTGACCTTATCTGGAACATCCTTTCTGAAAATTTGAAAATTGTTAAAAAATTCGTCCAAAATCTTGATGTCTCCTATCTCTTGTTTTGTACGTTTTTTCCACGTGTCTTGACATCCAATGTATCCCTGCAAAGTTTGGTGAAGATCTGAGTATGTAGTTTTTGACCTTATCTGGAACCTCCCATCTGAAAATTTGAAAATTCTTAAAAAATTCGACCAATATCTTGATGTCTCCAATCTCTTGTTTTGTACGTTTTTTCCACGTGTCTTGACACATAATGTATCCATGCAAAGTTTGGTGAAGATGTGAGTATGTAGTTTTTGACCTTATATGGAACCTCCTATCTGAAAATTTAAAAATTCTTAAAAAATTCGTCCAAAATCTTGATGTCTCCAATCTCTTGTTTTGTACGTTTTTTCCACGTGTCTTGACATCCAATGTATCCCTGCAAAGTTTGGTGAAGATCTGAGTATGTAGTTTTTGACCTTATCTGGAACCTCCCATCTGAAAATTTGAAAATTCCTAAAAAATCCGTCCAAAATCTTGATGACCCCAATCTCTTGTTTTGTACGTTTTTTCCACGTGTCTTGACATTCAATGTATCCCTGCAAAGTTTGGTGAAGATCTGAGTATGTAGTTTTTGACCTTATATGGAACCTCCTTTCTGAAAATTTGAAAATTCTTAAAAAATTCGTCCAAAATCTTGATGACCCCAATCTCTTGTTTTGTACGTTTTTTCCACGTGTCTTGACATCCAATGTATCCCTGCAAAGTTTGGTGAAGATCTGAGTTTGTAGTTTTTGACCTTATATGGAACCTCCTTTCTGAAAATTTGAGAATTCTTAAAAAATTCGTCCAAAATCTTGATGTCTCCAATCTCTTGTTTTGTACGTTTTTTCCACGTGTCTTGACATCCAATGTATCCCTGCAATGTTTGGTGGAGATCTGAGTATGTAGTTTTAGACCTTATCTGGAACCTCCTATCTGAAAATTTGAAAATTCTTCAAAAATTCGTCCAAAATCTTGATGTCTCCAATCTCTTGTTTTGTACGTTTTTTCCACGTGTCTCGACCTCCAATGGATCCCTGCAAAGTTTGGTGAAGATCTGAGTATGTCGTTTTTGACCTTATCTGGAACATCCTTTCTGAAAATTTGAAAATTCTTAAAAAATTCGTCGAAAATCTTGATGTCTCCAATCTCTTGTTTTGTACGTTTTTTCCACGTGTCTTGACATCCAATGTATCCCTGCAAAGTTTGGTGAAGATCTGAGTATGTAGTTTTTGACCTTATATGGAACCTCCTATCTGAAAATTTGAAAATTCTTAAAAAATTCGTCCAAAATCTTGATGTCTCCAATCTCTTGTTTTGTACGTTTTTTCCACGTGTCTCGACCTCCAATGGATCCCTGCAAAGTTTGGTGAAGATCTGAGTATGTCGTTTTTGACCTTATCTGGAACCTCCCATCTGAAAATTTGAAAATTCTTAAAAAATTCGTCGAAAATCTTGATGTCTCCGATCTCTTGTTTTGTACGTTTTTTCCACGTGTCTTGACATGCAAAGTATTCCTGCAAAGCTTGGTGAAGATCTGAGTATGTAGTTTTTGACCTCATCTGGAACCTCCTATCTGAAAATTTGAAAATTCTTAAAAAATTCGTCCAAAATCTTGATGTCTCCAATCTCTTGTTTTGTACGTTTTTTCCACGTGTCTTGACATCCAATGTATCCCTGCAATGTTTGGTGAAGATCTGAGTATGTAGTTTTTGACCTTATCTGGAACCTCCCATCTGAAAATTTGAAAATTCCTAAAAAATCCGTCCAAAATCTTGATGACCCCAATCTCTTGTTTTGTACGTTTTTTCCACGTGTCTTGACATCCAATGTATCCCTGCAAAGTTTGGTGAAGATCTGAGTATGTAGTTTTTGATCTTATCTGGAACCACCTATCTGAAAATTTGAAAATTCTTAAAAAATTCGTCCAAAATCTTGATGTCTCCAATCTCTTGTTTTGTACGATTTTTCCACGTGTCTTGATATCCAATGTATCCCTGCAAAGTTTGGTGAAGATCTGAGTATGTCGTTTTTGACCTTATCTGGAACATCCTTTCTGAAAATTTGAAAATTGTTAAAAAATTCGTCCAAAATCTTGATGTCTCCTATCTCTTGTTTTGTACGTTTTTTCCACGTGTCTTGACATCCAATGTATCCCTGCAAAGTTTGGTGAAGATCTGAGTATGTAGTTTTTGACCTTATCTGGAACCTCCCATCTGAAAATTTGAAAATTCCTAAAAAATCCGTCCAAAATCTTGATGACCCCAATCTCTTGTTTTGTACGTTTTTTCCACGTGTCTTGACATTCAATGTATCCCTGCAAAGTTTGGTGAAGATCTGAGTATGTAGTTTTTGACCTTATATGGAACCTCCTTTCTGAAAATTTGAAAATTCTTAAAAAATTCGTCCAAAATCTTGATGACCCCAATCTCTTGTTTTGTACGTTTTTTCCACGTGTCTTGACATCCAATGTATCCCTGCAAAGTTTGGTGAAGATCTGAGTTTGTAGTTTTTGACCTTATATGGAACCTCCTTTCTGAAAATTTGAGAATTCTTAAAAAATTCGTCCAAAATCTTGATGTCTCCAATCTCTTGTTTTGTACGTTTTTTCCACGTGTCTTGACATCCAATGTATCCCTGCAATGTTTGGTTGAGATCTGAGTATGTAGTTTTTGACCTTATCTGGAACCTCCTATCTGAAAATTTGAAAATTCTTTAAAAATTCGTCCAAAATATTGATGTCTCCAATCTCTTGTTTTGTACGTTTTTTCCACGTGTCTTGACATCCAATGTATCCCTGCAATGTTTGGTGAAGATCTGAGTATGTAGTTTTTGACCTTATCTGGAACCTCCCATCTGAAAATTTGAAAATTCCTAAAAAATCCGTCCAAAATCTTGATGACCCCAATCTCTTGTTTTGTACGTTTTTTCCACGTGTCTTGACATCCAATGTATCCCTGCAAAGTTTGGTGAAGATCTGAGTATGTAGTTTTTGACCTTATCTGGAACCTCCTATCTGAAAATTTGAAAATTCTTAAAAAATTCGTCCAAAATCTTGATGTCTCCAATCTCTTGTTTTGTACGTTTTTTCCACGTGTCTTGATATCCAATGTATCCCTGCAAAGTTTGGTGAAGATCTGAGTATGTCGTTTTTGACCTTATCTGGAACATCCTTTCTGAAAATTTGAAAATTGTTAAAAAATTCGTCCAAAATCTTGATGTCTCCAATCTCTTTTTTGTACGTTTTTTCCACGTGTCTTGACATCCAATGTATCCCTGCAAAGTTTGGTGAAGATCTGAGTATGTAGTTTTTGACCTTATCTGGAACCTCCCATCTGAAAATTTGAAAATTCTTAAAAAATTCGACCAAAATCTTGATGTCTCCAATCTTTTGTTTTGTACGTTTTTTCCACGTGTCTTGACACATAATGTATCCATGCAAAGTTTGGTGAAGATCTGAGTATGTAGTTTTTGACCTTATATGGATCCTCCTATCTGAAAATTTGAAAATTCTTAAAAAATTCGTCCAAAATCTTGATGTCTCCAATCTCTTGTTTTGTACGTTTTTTCCACGTGTCTTGACATCCAATGTATCCCTGCAAAGTTTGGTGAAGATCTGAGTATGTAGTTTTTGACCTTATCTGGAACCTCCCATCTGAAAATTTGAAAATTCCTAAAAAATCCGTGCAAAATCTTGATGACCCCAATCTCTTGTTTTGTACGTTTTTTCCACGTGTCTTGACATCCAATGTATTCCTGCAATGTTTGGTGAAGATCTGAGTATGTAGTTTTTGACCTTATATGGAACCTCCTATCTGAAAATTTGAAAATTATTAAAAAATTCGACCAAAATCTTGATGTTCCGAATCCTATGTTTTGTATGTTTTTTCCACGTGTCTTGACATCCAATGTATCCATGCAAAGTTTGGTGAAGATCTGAGTATGTAGTTTTTGACCTTATATTGAACCTCCCATCTGAAAATTTGAAAATTCTTAAAAAATTCGTCCAAAATCTTGATGACCCCAATCTCTTGTTTTGTACGTTTTTTCCACGTGTCTTGACATCCAAAGTATCCCTGCAAAGTTTGGTGAAGATCTGAGTATGTAGTTTTTGACCTTATATGGAACCTCCTTTCTGAAAATTTGAGAATTCTTAAAAAATTCGTCCAAAATCTTGATGTCTCCAATCTCTTGTTTTGTACGTTTTTTCCACGTGTCTTGACATCCAATGTATCCATGCAAAGTTTGGTGAAGATCTGAGTATGTCGTTTTTGACCTTATCTGGAACCTCCCATCTGAAAATTTGAAAATTCTTAAAAAATTCGTCGAAAATCTTGATGTCTCCAATCTTTTGTTTTGTACGTTTTTTCCACGTGTCTTGACATGCAAAGTATCCCTGCAACGTTTGGTGAAGATCTGAGTATGTAGTTTTTGACCTTATCTGGAACCTCCTATCTGAAAATTTGAAAATTCTTCAAAAATTCGTCGAAAATCTTGATGTCTCCAATCTCTTGTTTTGTACGTTTTTTCCACGTGTCTTGACATCCAATGTATTCCTGCAATGTTTGGTGGAGATCTGAGTATGTAGTTTTAGACCTTATCTGGAACCTCCTATCTGAAAATTTGAAAATTCTTCAAAAATTCGTCCAAAATCTTGATGTCTCCAATCTCTTGTTTTGTACGTTTTTTCCACGTGTCTCGACCTCTAATGGATCCCTGCAAAGTTTGGTGAAGATCTGAGTATGTCGTTTTTGACCTTATCTGGAACATCCTTTCTGAAAATTTGAAAATTCTTAAAAAATTCGTCGAAAATCTTGATGTCTCCAATCTCTTGTTTTGTACGTTTTTTCCACGTGTCTTGACATCCAATGTATCCCTGCAAAGTTTGGTGAAGATCTGAGTATGTAGTTTTTGACCTTATATGGAACCTCCTATCTGAAAATTTGAAAATTCTTAAAAAATTCGTCCAAAATCTTGATGTCTCCAATCTCTTGTTTTGTACGTTTTTTCCACGTGTCTCGACCTCCAATGGATCCCTGCAAAGTTTGGTGAAGATCTGAGTATGTCGTTTTTGACCTTATCTGGAACCTCCCATCTGAAAATTTGAAAATTCTTAAAAAATTCGTCGAAAATCTTGATGTCTCCGATCTCTTGTTTTGTACGTTTTTTCCACGTGTCTTGACATGCAAAGTATTCCTGCAAAGTTTGGTGAAGATCTGAGTATGTAGTTTTTGACCTCATCTGGAACCTCCTATCTGAAAATTTGAAAATTCTTAAAAAATTCGTCCAAAATCTTGATGTCTCCAATCTCTTGTTTTGTACGTTTTTTCCACGTGTCTTGACATCCAATGTATCCCTGCAATGTTTGGTGAAGATCTGAGTATGTAGTTTTTGACCTTATCTGGAACCTCCCATCTGAAAATTTGAAAATTCCTAAAAAATCCGTCCAAAATCTTGATGACCCCAATCTCTTGTTTTGTACGTTTTTTCCACGTGTCTTGACATCCAATGTATCCCTGCAAAGTTTGGTGAAGATCTGAGTATGTAGTTTTTGATCTTATCTGGAACCTCCTATCTGAAAATTTGAAAATTCTTAAAAAATTCGTCCAAAATCTTGATGTCTCCAATCTCTTGTTTTGTACGTTTTTTCCACGTGTCTTGATATCCAATGTATCCCTGCAAAGTTTGGTGAAGATCTGAGTATGTCGTTTTTGACCTTATCTGGAACATCCTTTCTGAAAATTTGAAAATTGTTAAAAAATTCGTCCAAAATCTTGATGTCTCCTATCTCTTGTTTTGTACGTTTTTTCCACGTGTCTTGACATCCAATGTATCCCTGCAAAGTTTGGTGAAGATCTGAGTATGTAGTTTTTGACCTTATCTGGAACCTCCCATCTGAAAATTTGAAAATTCTTAAAAAATTCGACCAATATCTTGATGTCTCCAATCTCTTGTTTTGTACGTTTTTTCCACGTGTCTTGACACATAATGTATCCATGCAAAGTTTGGTGAAGATGTGAGTATGTAGTTTTTGACCTTATATGGAACCTCCTATCTGAAAATTTAAAAATTCTTAAAAAATTCGTCCAAAATCTTGATGTCTCCAATCTCTTGTTTTGTACGTTTTTTCCACGTGTCTTGACATCCAATGTATCCCTGCAAAGTTTGGTGAAGATCTGAGTATGTAGTTTTTGACCTTATCTGGAACCTCCCATCTGAAAATTTGAAAATTCCTAAAAAATCCGTCCAAAATCTTGATGACCCCAATCTCTTGTTTTGTACGTTTTTTCCACGTGTCTTGACATTCAATGTATCCCTGCAAAGTTTGGTGAAGATCTGAGTATGTAGTTTTTGACCTTATATGGAACCTCCTTTCTGAAAATTTGAAAATTCTTAAAAAATTCGTCCAAAATCTTGATGACCCCAATCTCTTGTTTTGTACGTTTTTTCCACGTGTCTTGACATCCAATGTATCCCTGCAAAGTTTGGTGAAGATCTGAGTTTGTAGTTTTTGACCTTATATGGAACCTCCTTTCTGAAAATTTGAGAATTCTTAAAAAATTCGTCCAAAATCTTGATGTCTCCAATCTCTTGTTTTGTACGTTTTTTCCACGTGTCTTGACATCCAATGTATCCCTGCAATGTTTGGTTGAGATCTGAGTATGTAGTTTTGACCTTATCTGGAACCTCCTATCTGAAAATTTGAAAATTCTTCAAAAATTCGACCAAAATCTTGATGTCTCCAATCTCTTGTTTTGTACGTTTTTTCCACGTGTCTCGACCTCCAATGTATCCCTGCAAAGTTTGGTGAAGATCTGAGTATGTCGTTTTTGACCTTATCTGGAACATCCTTTCTGAAAATTTGAAAATTCTTAAAAAATTCGTCGAAAATCTTGATGTCTCCAATCTCTTGTTTTGTACGTTTTTTCCACGTGTCTTGACATCCAATGTATCCCTGCAAAGTTTGGTGAAGATCTGAGTATGTAGTTTTTGACCTTATATGGAACCTCCTATCTGAAAATTTGAAAATTCTTAAAAAATTCGTCCAAAATCTTGATGTCACCAATCCTATGTTTTGTATGTTTTTCCACGTGTCTTGACATCCAATGTATCCATGCAAAATTTGGTGAAGATCTGAGTATGTCGTTTTTGACCTTATCTGGAACCTCCCATCTGAAAATTTGAAAATTCTTAAAAAATTCGTCGAAAATCTTGATGTCTCCGATCTCTTGTTTTGTACGTTTTTTCCACGTGTCTTGACATGCAAAGTATTCCTGCAAAGTTTGGTGAAGATCTGACTATGTAGTTTTTGACCTCATCTGGAACCTCCTATCTGAAAATTTGAAAATTCTTTAAAAATTCGTGCAAAATATTGATGTCTCCAATCTCTTGTTTTGTACGTTTTTTCCACGTGTCTTGACATCCAATGTATCCCTGCAATGTTTGGTGAAGATCTGAGTATGTAGTTTTTGACCTTATCTGGAACCTCCCATCTGAAAATTTGAAAATTCCTAAAAAATCCGTCCAAAATCTTGATGACCCCAATCTCTTGTTTTGTACGTTTTTTCCACGTGTCTTGACATCCAATGTATCCCTGCAAAGTTTGGTGAAGATCTGAGTATGTAGTTTTTGACCTTATCTGGAACCTCCTATCTGAAAATTTGAAAATTCTTAAAAAATTCGTCCAAAATCTTGATGTCTCCAATCTCTTGTTTTGTACGTTTTTTCCACGTGTCTTGATATCCAATGTATCCCTGCAAAGTTTGGTGAAGATCTGAGTATGTCGTTTTTGACCTTATCTGGAACATCCTTTCTGAAAATTTGAAAATTGTTAAAAAATTCGTCCAAAATCTTGATGTCTCCAATCTCTTTTTTGTACGTTTTTTCCACGTGTCTTGACATCCAATGTATCCATGCAAAGTTTGGTGAAGATCTGAGTATGTCGTTTTTGACCTTATCTGGGACCTCCTATCAGAAAATTTGAAAATTCTTCAAAAATTCGTCCAAAATCTTGATGTCTCCAATCTCTTGTTTTGTACGTTTTTTCCACGTGTCTCGACCTCCAATGTATCCCTGCAAAGTTTGGTGAAGATCTGAGTATGTCGTTTTTGACCTTATCTGGAACATCCTTTCTGAAAATTTGAAAATTCTTAAAAAATTCGTCGAAAATCTTGATGTCTCCAATCTCTTGTTTTGTACGTTTTTTCCACGTGTCTTGACATCCAATGTATCCCTGCAAAGTTTGGTGAAGATCTGAGTATGTAGTTTTTGACCTTATATGGAACCTCCTTTCTGAAAATTTGAAAATTCTCAAAAAATTCGTCCATAATCTTGATGTCTCCAATCTCTTGTTTTGTACGTTTTTTCCACGTGTCTTGACATCCAATGTATCCCTGCAAAGTTTGGTGAAGATCTGAGTATGTAGTTTTTGACCTTATATGGAACCTCCTATCTGAAAATTTGAAAATTCTTAAAAAATTCGTCCAAAATCTTGATGTCACCAATCCTATGTTTTGTATGTTTTTTCCACGTGTCTTGACATCCAATGTATCCATGCAAAGTTTGGTGAAGATCTGAGTATGTCGTTTTTGACCTTATCTGGAACCTCCCATCTGAAAATTTGAAAATTCTTAAAAAATTCGTCGAAAATCTTGATGTCTCCGATCTCTTGTTTTGTACGTTTTTTCCACGTGTCTTGACATGCAAAGTATTCCTGCAAAGTTTGGTGAAGATCTGAGTATGTAGTTTTTGACCTCATCTGGAACCTCCTATCTGAAAATTTGAAAATTCTTAAAAAATTCGTCCAAAATTTTGATGTCTCCAATCTCTTGTTTTGTACGTTTTTTCCACGTGTCTTGACATCCAATGTATCCCTGCAATGTTTGGTGAAGATCTGAGTATGTAGTTTTTGACCTTATCTGGAACCTCCCATCTGAAAATTTGAAAATTCCTAAAAAATCCGTCCAAAATCTTGATGACCCCAATCTCTTGTTTTGTACGTTTTTTCCACGTGTCTTGACATCCAATGTATCCCTGCAAAGTTTGGTGAAGATCTGAGTATGTAGTTTTTGACCTTATCTGGAACCTCCTATCTGAAAATTTGAAAATTCTTAAAAAATTCGTCCAAAATCTTGATGTCTCCAATCTCTTGTTTTGTACGTTTTTTCCACGTGTCTTGATATCCAATGTATCCCTGCAAAGTTTGGTGAAGATCTGAGTATGTCGTTTTTGACCTTATCTGGAACATCCTTTCTGAAAATTTGAAAATTGTTAAAAAATTCGTCCAAAATCTTGATGTCTCCAATCTCTTTTTTGTACGTTTTTTCCACGTGTCTTGACATCCAATGTATCCCTGCAAAGTTTGGTGAAGATCTGAGTATGTAGTTTTTGACCTTATCTGGAACCTCCCATCTGAAAATTTGAAAATTCTTAAAAAATTCGACCAAAATCTTGATGTCTCCAATCTTTTGTTTTGTACGTTTTTTCCACGTGTCTTGACACATAATGTATCCATGCAAAGTTTGGTGAAGATCTGAGTATGTAGTTTTTGACCTTATATGGAACCTCCTATCTGAAAATTTGAAAATTCTTAAAAAATTCGTCCAAAATCTTGATGTCTCCAATCTCTTGTTTTGTACGTTTTTTCCACGTGTCTTGACATCCAATGTATCCCTGCAAAGTTTGGTGAAGATCTGAGTATGTAGTTTTTGACCTTATCTGGAACCTCCCATCTGAAAATTTGAAAATTCCTAAAAAATCCGTGCAAAATCTTGATGACCCCAATCTCTTGTTTTGTACGTTTTTTCCACGTGTCTTGACATCCAATGTATTCCTGCAATGTTTGGTGAAGATCTGAGTATGTAGTTTTTGACCTTATATGGAACCTCCTATCTGAAAATTTGAAAATTCTTAAAAAATTCGACCAAAATCTTGATGTTCCGAATCCTATGTTTTGTATGTTTTTTCCACGTGTCTTGACATCCAATGTATCCATGCAAAGTTTGGTGAAGATCTGAGTATGTAGTTTTTGACCTTATATTGAACCTCCCATCTGAAAATTTGAAAATTCTTAAAAAATTCGTCCAAAATCTTGATGACCCCAATCTCTTGTTTTGTACGTTTTTTCCACGTGTCTTGACATCCAAAGTATCCCTGCAAAGTTTGGTGAAGATCTGAGTATGTAGTTTTTGACCTTATATGGAACCTCCTTTCTGAAAATTTGAGAATTCTTAAAAAATTCGTCCAAAATCTTGATGTCTCCAATCTCTTGTTTTGTACGTTTTTTCCACGTGTCTTGACATCCAATGTATCCATGCAAAGTTTGGTGAAGATCTGAGTATGTCGTTTTTGACCTTATCTGGAACCTCCCATCTGAAAATTTGAAAATTCTTAAAAAATTCGTCGAAAATCTTGATGTCTCCAATCTTTTGTTTTGTACGTTTTTTCCACGTGTCTTGACATGCAAAGTATCCCTGCAACGTTTGGTGAAGATCTGAGTATGTAGTTTTTGACCTTATCTGGAACCTCCTATCTGAAAATTTGAAAATTCTTCAAAAATTCGTCCAAAATCTTGATGTCTCCAATCTCTTGTTTTGTACGTTTTTTCCACGTGTCTTGACATCCAATGTATTCCTGCAATGTTTGGTGGAGATCTGAGTATGTAGTTTTAGACCTTATCTGGAACCTCCTATCTGAAAATTTGAAAATTCTTCAAAAATTCGTCCAAAATCTTGATGTCTCCAATCTCTTGTTTTGTACGTTTTTTCCACGTGTCTCGACCTCCAATGGATCCCTGCAAAGTTTGGTGAAGATCTGAGTATGTCGTTTTTGACCTTATCTGGAACATCCTTTCTGAAAATTTGAAAATTCTTAAAAAATTCGTCGAAAATCTTGATGTCTCCAATCTCTTGTTTTGTACGTTTTTTCCACGTGTCTTGACATCCAATGTATCCCTGCAAAGTTTGGTGAAGATCTGAGTATGTAGTTTTTGACCTTATATGGAACCTCCTATCTGAAAATTTGAAAATTCTTAAAAAAATCGTCCAAAATCTTGATGTCTCCAATCTCTTGTTTTGTACGTTTTTTCCACGTGTCTCGACCTCCAATGGATCCCTGCAAAGTTTGGTGAAGATCTGAGTATGTCGTTTTTGACCTTATCTGGAACCTCCCATCTGAAAATTTGAAAATTCTTAAAAAATTCGTCGAAAATCTTGATGTCTCCGATCTCTTGTTTTGTACGTTTTTTCCACGTGTCTTGACATGCAAAGTATTCCTGCAAAGCTTGGTGAAGATCTGAGTATGTAGTTTTTGACCTCATCTGGAACCTCCTATCTGAAAATTTGAAAATTCTTAAAAAATTCGTCCAAAATCTTGATGTCTCCAATCTCTTGTTTTGTACGTTTTTTCCACGTGTCTTGACATCCAATGTATCCCTGCAATGTTTGGTGAAGATCTGAGTATGTAGTTTTTGACCTTATCTGGAACCTCCCATCTGAAAATTTGAAAATTCCTAAAAAATCCGTCCAAAATCTTGATGACCCCAATCTCTTGTTTTGTACGTTTTTTCCACGTGTCTTGACATCCAATGTATCCCTGCAAAGTTTGGTGAAGATCTGAGTATGTAGTTTTTGATCTTATCTGGAACCACCTATCTGAAAATTTGAAAATTCTTAAAAAATTCGTCCAAAATCTTGATGTCTCCAATCTCTTGTTTTGTACGTTTTTTCCACGTGTCTTGATATCCAATGTATCCCTGCAAAGTTTGGTGAAGATCTGAGTATGTCGTTTTTGACCTTATCTGGAACATCCTTTCTGAAAATTTGAAAATTGTTAAAAAATTCGTCCAAAATCTTGATGTCTCCTATCTCTTGTTTTGTACGTTTTTTCCACGTGTCTTGACATCCAATGTATCCCTGCAAAGTTTGGTGAAGATCTGAGTATGTAGTTTTTGACCTTATCTGGAACCTCCCATCTGAAAATTTGAAAATTCTTAAAAAATTCGACCAATATCTTGATGTCTCCAATCTCTTGTTTTGTACGTTTTTTCCACGTGTCTTGACACATAATGTATCCATGCAAAGTTTGGTGAAGATGTGAGTATGTAGTTTTTGACCTTATATGGAACCTCCTATCTGAAAATTTAAAAATTCTTAAAAAATTCGTCCAAAATCTTGATGTCTCCAATCTCTTGTTTTGTACGTTTTTTCCACGTGTCTTGACATCCAATGTATCCATGCAAAGTTTGGTGAAGATCTGAGTATGTAGTTTTTGACCTTATCTGGAACCTCCCATCTGAAAATTTGAAAATTCCTAAAAAATCCGTCCAAAATCTTGATGACCCCAATCTCTTGTTTTGTACGTTTTTTCCACGTGTCTTGACATTCAATGTATCCCTGCAAAGTTTGGTGAAGATCTGAGTATGTAGTTTTTGACCTTATATGGAACCTCCTTTCTGAAAATTTGAAAATTCTTAAAAAATTCGTCCAAAATCTTGATGACCCCAATCTCTTGTTTTGTACGTTTTTTCCACGTGTCTTGACATCCAATGTATCCCTGCAAAGTTTGGTGAAGATCTGAGTTTGTAGTTTTTGACCTTATATGGAACCTCCTTTCTGAAAATTTGAGAATTCTTAAAAAATTCGTCCAAAATCTTGATGTCTCCAATCTCTTGTTTTGTACGTTTTTTCCACGTGTCTTGACATCCAATGTATCCCTGCAATGTTTGGTTGAGATCTGAGTATGTAGTTTTTGACCTTATCTGGAACCTCCTATCTGAAAATTTGAAAATTCTTTAAAAATTCGTCCAAAATATTGATGTCTCCAATCTCTTGTTTTGTACGTTTTTTCCACGTGTCTTGACATCCAATGTATCCCTGCAATGTTTGGTGAAGATCTGAGTATGTAGTTTTTGACCTTATCTGGAACCTCCCATCTGAAAATTTGAAAATTCCTAAAAAATCCGTCCAAAATCTTGATGACCCCAATCTCTTGTTTTGTACGTTTTTTCCACGTGTCTTGACATCCAATGTATCCCTGCAAAGTTTGGTGAAGATCTGAGTATGTAGTTTTTGACCTTATCTGGAACCTCCTATCTGAAAATTTGAAAATTCTTAAAAAATTCGTCCAAAATCTTGATGTCTCCAATCTCTTGTTTTGTACGTTTTTTCCACGTGTCTTGATATCCAATGTATCCCTGCAAAGTTTGGTGAAGATCTGAGTATGTCGTTTTTGACCTTATCTGGAACATCCTTTCTGAAAATTTGAAAATTGTTAAAAAATTCGTCCAAAATCTTGATGTCTCCAATCTCTTTTTTGTACGTTTTTTCCACGTGTCTTGACATCCAATGTATCCCTGCAAAGTTTGGTGAAGATCTGAGTATGTAGTTTTTGACCTTATCTGGAACCTCCCATCTGAAAATTTGAAAATTCTTAAAAAATTCGACCAAAATCTTGATGTCTCCAATCTTTTGTTTTGTACGTTTTTTCCACGTGTCTTGACACATAATGTATCCATGCAAAGTTTGGTGAAGATCTGAGTATGTAGTTTTTGACCTTATATGGAACCTCCTATCTGAAAATTTGAAAATTCTTAAAAAATTCGTCCAAAATCTTGATGTCTCCAATCTCTTGTTTTGTACGTTTTTTCCACGTGTCTTGACATCCAATGTATCCCTGCAAAGTTTGGTGAAGATCTGAGTATGTAGTTTTTGACCTTATCTGGAACCTCCCATCTGAAAATTTGAAAATTCCTAAAAAATCCGTGCAAAATCTTGATGACCCCAATCTCTTGTTTTGTACGTTTTTTCCACGTGTCTTGACATCCAATGTATTCCTGCAATGTTTGGTGAAGATCTGAGTATGTAGTTTTTGACCTTATATGGAACCTCCTATCTGAAAATTTGAAAATTCTTAAAAAATTCGACCAAAATCTTGATGTTCCGAATCCTATGTTTTGTATGTTTTTTCCACGTGTCTTGACATCCAATGTATCCATGCAAAGTTTGGTGAAGATCTGAGTATGTAGTTTTTGACCTTATATTGAACCTCCCATCTGAAAATTTGAAAATTCTTAAAAAATTCGTCCAAAATCTTGATGACCCCAATCTCTTGTTTTGTACGTTTTTTCCACGTGTCTTGACATCCAAAGTATCCCTGCAAAGTTTGGTGAAGATCTGAGTATGTAGTTTTTGACCTTATATGGAACCTCCTTTCTGAAAATTTGAGAATTCTTAAAAAATTCGTCCAAAATCTTGATGTCTCCAATCTCTTGTTTTGTACGTTTTTTCCACGTGTCTTGACATCCAATGTATCCATGCAAAGTTTGGTGAAGATCTGAGTATGTCGTTTTTGACCTTATCTGGAACCTCCCATCTGAAAATTTGAAAATTCTTAAAAAATTCGTCGAAAATCTTGATGTCTCCAATCTTTTGTTTTGTACGTTTTTTCCACGTGTCTTGACATGCAAAGTATCCCTGCAACGTTTGGTGAAGATCTGAGTATGTAGTTTTTGACCTTATCTGGAACCTCCTATCTGAAAATTTGAAAATTCTTCAAAAATTCGTCGAAAATCTTGATGTCTCCAATCTCTTGTTTTGTACGTTTTTTCCACGTGTCTTGACATCCAATGTATTCCTGCAATGTTTGGTGGAGATCTGAGTATGTAGTTTTAGACCTTATCTGGAACCTCCTATCTGAAAATTTGAAAATTCTTCAAAAATTCGTCCAAAATCTTGATGTCTCCAATCTCTTGTTTTGTACGTTTTTTCCACGTGTCTCGACCTCCAATGGATCCCTGCAAAGTTTGGTGAAGATCTGAGTATGTCGTTTTTGACCTTATCTGGAACATCCTTTCTGAAAATTTGAAAATTCTTAAAAAATTCGTCGAAAATCTTGATGTCTCCAATCTCTTGTTTTGTACGTTTTTTCCACGTGTCTTGACATCCAATGTATCCCTGCAAAGTTTGGTGAAGATCTGAGTATGTAGTTTTTGACCTTATATGGATCCTCCTATCTGAAAATTTGAAAATTCTTAAAAAATTCGTCCAAAATCTTGATGTCTCCAATCTCTTGTTTTGTACGTTTTTTCCACGTGTCTCGACCTCCAATGGATCCCTGCAAAGTTTGGTGAAGATCTGAGTATGTCGTTTTTGACCTTATCTGGAACCTCCCATCTGAAAATTTGAAAATTCTTAAAAAATTCGTCGAAAATCTTGATGTCTCCGATCTCTTGTTTTGTACGTTTTTTCCACGTGTCTTGACATGCAAAGTATTCCTGCAAAGCTTGGTGAAGATCTGAGTATGTAGTTTTTGACCTCATCTGGAACCTCCTATCTGAAAATTTGAAAATTCTTAAAAAATTCGTCCAAAATTTTGATGTCTCCAATCTCTTGTTTTGTACGTTTTTTCCACGTGTCTTGACATCCAATGTATCCCTGCAATGTTTGGTGAAGATCTGAGTATGTAGTTTTTGACCTTATCTGGAACCTCCCATCTGAAAATTTGAAAATTCCTAAAAAATCCGTCCAAAATCTTGATGACCCCAATCTCTTGTTTTGTACGTTTTTTCCACGTGTCTTGACATCCAATGTATCCCTGCAAAGTTTGGTGAAGATCTGAGTATGTAGTTTTTGATCTTATCTGGAACCACCTATCTGAAAATTTGAAAATTCTTAAAAAATTCGTCCAAAATCTTGATGTCTCCAATCTCTTGTTTTGTACGATTTTTCCACGTGTCTTGATATCCAATGTATCCCTGCAAAGTTTGGTGAAGATCTGAGTATGTCGTTTTTGACCTTATCTGGAACATCCTTTCTGAAAATTTGAAAATTGTTAAAAAATTCGTCCAAAATCTTGATGTCTCCTATCTCTTGTTTTGTACGTTTTTTCCACGTGTCTTGACATCCAATGTATCCCTGCAAAGTTTGGTGAAGATCTGAGTATGTAGTTTTTGACCTTATCTGGAACCTCCCATCTGAAAATTTGAAAATTCCTAAAAAATCCGTGCAAAATCTTGATGACCCCAATCTCTTGTTTTGTACGTTTTTTCCACGTGTCTTGACATCCAATGTATTCCTGCAATGTTTGGTGAAGATCTGAGTATGTAGTTTTTGACCTTATATGGAACCTCCTATCTGAAAATTTGAAAATTCTTAAAAAATTCGACCAAAATCTTGATGTTCCGAATCCTATGTTTTGTATGTTTTTTCCACGTGTCTTGACATCCAATGTATCCATGCAAAGTTTGGTGAAGATCTGAGTATGTAGTTTTTGACCTTATATTGAACCTCCCATCTGAAAATTTGAAAATTCTTAAAAAATTCGTCCAAAATCTTGATGACCCCAATCTCTTGTTTTGTACGTTTTTTCCACGTGTCTTGACATCCAAAGTATCCCTGCAAAGTTTGGTGAAGATCTGAGTATGTAGTTTTTGACCTTATATGGAACCTCCTTTCTGAAAATTTGAGAATTCTTAAAAAATTCGTCCAAAATCTTGATGTCTCCAATCTCTTGTTTTGTACGTTTTTTCCACGTGTCTTGACATCCAATGTATCCATGCAAAGTTTGGTGAAGATCTGAGTATGTCGTTTTTGACCTTATCTGGAACCTCCCATCTGAAAATTTGAAAATTCTTAAAAAATTCGTCGAAAATCTTGATGTCTCCAATCTTTTGTTTTGTACGTTTTTTCCACGTGTCTTGACATGCAAAGTATCCCTGCAACGTTTGGTGAAGATCTGAGTATGTAGTTTTTGACCTTATCTGGAACCTCCTATCTGAAAATTTGAAAATTCTTCAAAAATTCGTCGAAAATCTTGATGTCTCCAATCTCTTGTTTTGTACGTTTTTTCCACGTGTCTTGACATCCAATGTATTCCTGCAATGTTTGGTGGAGATCTGAGTATGTAGTTTTAGACCTTATCTGGAACCTCCTATCTGAAAATTTGAAAATTCTTCAAAAATTCGTCCAAAATCTTGATGTCTCCAATCTCTTGTTTTGTACGTTTTTTCCACGTGTCTCGACCTCCAATGGATCCCTGCAAAGTTTGGTGAAGATCTGAGTATGTCGTTTTTGACCTTATCTGGAACATCCTTTCTGAAAATTTGAAAATTCTTAAAAAATTCGTCGAAAATCTTGATGTCTCCAATCTCTTGTTTTGTACGTTTTTTCCACGTGTCTTGACATCCAATGTATCCCTGCAAAGTTTGGTGAAGATCTGAGTATGTAGTTTTTGACCTTATATGGAACCTCCTATCTGAAAATTTGAAAATTCTTAAAAAATTCGTCCAAAATCTTGATGTCTCCAATCTCTTGTTTTGTACGTTTTTTCCACGTGTCTCGACCTCCAATGGATCCCTGCAAAGTTTGGTGAAGATCTGAGTATGTCGTTTTTGACCTTATCTGGAACCTCCCATCTGAAAATTTGAAAATTCTTAAAAAATTCGTCGAAAATCTTGATGTCTCCGATCTCTTGTTTTGTACGTTTTTTCCACGTGTCTTGACATGCAAAGTATTCCTGCAAAGCTTGGTGAAGATCTGAGTATGTAGTTTTTGACCTCATCTGGAACCTCCTATCTGAAAATTTGAAAATTCTTAAAAAATTCGTCCAAAATCTTGATGTCTCCAATCTCTTGTTTTGTACGTTTTTTCCACGTGTCTTGACATCCAATGTATCCCTGCAATGTTTGGTGAAGATCTGAGTATGTAGTTTTTGACCTTATCTGGAACCTCCCATCTGAAAATTTGAAAATTCCTAAAAAATCCGTCCAAAATCTTGATGACCCCAATCTCTTGTTTTGTACGTTTTTTCCACGTGTCTTGACATCCAATGTATCCCTGCAAAGTTTGGTGAAGATCTGAGTATGTAGTTTTTGATCTTATCTGGAACCACCTATCTGAAAATTTGAAAATTCTTAAAAAATTCGTCCAAAATCTTGATGTCTCCAATCTCTTGTTTTGTACGATTTTTCCACGTGTCTTGATATCCAATGTATCCCTGCAAAGTTTGGTGAAGATCTGAGTATGTCGTTTTTGACCTTATCTGGAACATCCTTTCTGAAAATTTGAAAATTGTTAAAAAATTCGTCCAAAATCTTGATGTCTCCTATCTCTTGTTTTGTACGTTTTTTCCACGTGTCTTGACATCCAATGTATCCCTGCAAAGTTTGGTGAAGATCTGAGTATGTAGTTTTTGACCTTATCTGGAACCTCCCATCTGAAAATTTGAAAATTCCTAAAAAATCCGTCCAAAATCTTGATGACCCCAATCTCTTGTTTTGTACGTTTTTTCCACGTGTCTTGACATTCAATGTATCCCTGCAAAGTTTGGTGAAGATCTGAGTATGTAGTTTTTGACCTTATATGGAACCTCCTTTCTGAAAATTTGAAAATTCTTAAAAAATTCGTCCAAAATCTTGATGACCCCAATCTCTTGTTTTGTACGTTTTTTCCACGTGTCTTGACATCCAATGTATCCCTGCAAAGTTTGGTGAAGATCTGAGTTTGTAGTTTTTGACCTTATATGGAACCTCCTTTCTGAAAATTTGAGAATTCTTAAAAAATTCGTCCAAAATCTTGATGTCTCCAATCTCTTGTTTTGTACGTTTTTTCCACGTGTCTTGACATCCAATGTATCCCTGCAATGTTTGGTTGAGATCTGAGTATGTAGTTTTTGACCTTATCTGGAACCTCCTATCTGAAAATTTGAAAATTCTTTAAAAATTCGTCCAAAATATTGATGTCTCCAATCTCTTGTTTTGTACGTTTTTTCCACGTGTCTTGACATCCAATGTATCCCTGCAATGTTTGGTGAAGATCTGAGTATGTAGTTTTTGACCTTATCTGGAACCTCCCATCTGAAAATTTGAAAATTCCTAAAAAATCCGTCCAAAATCTTGATGACCCCAATCTCTTGTTTTGTACGTTTTTTCCACGTGTCTTGACATCCAATGTATCCCTGCAAAGTTTGGTGAAGATCTGAGTATGTAGTTTTTGACCTTATCTGGAACCTCCTATCTGAAAATTTGAAAATTCTTAAAAAATTCGTCCAAAATCTTGATGTCTCCAATCTCTTGTTTTGTACGTTTTTTCCACGTGTCTTGATATCCAATGTATCCCTGCAAAGTTTGGTGAAGATCTGAGTATGTCGTTTTTGACCTTATCTGGAACATCCTTTCTGAAAATTTGAAAATTGTTAAAAAATTCGTCCAAAATCTTGATGTCTCCAATCTCTTTTTTGTACGTTTTTTCCACGTGTCTTGACATCCAATGTATCCCTGCAAAGTTTGGTGAAGATCTGAGTATGTAGTTTTTGACCTTATCTGGAACCTCCCATCTGAAAATTTGAAAATTCTTAAAAAATTCGACCAAAATCTTGATGTCTCCAATCTTTTGTTTTGTACGTTTTTTCCACGTGTCTTGACACATAATGTATCCATGCAAAGTTTGGTGAAGATCTGAGTATGTAGTTTTTGACCTTATATGGATCCTCCTATCTGAAAATTTGAAAATTCTTAAAAAATTCGTCCAAAATCTTGATGTCTCCAATCTCTTGTTTTGTACGTTTTTTCCACGTGTCTTGACATCCAATGTATCCCTGCAAAGTTTGGTGAAGATCTGAGTATGTAGTTTTTGACCTTATCTGGAACCTCCCATCTGAAAATTTGAAAATTCCTAAAAAATCCGTGCAAAATCTTGATGACCCCAATCTCTTGTTTTGTACGTTTTTTCCACGTGTCTTGACATCCAATGTATTCCTGCAATGTTTGGTGAAGATCTGAGTATGTAGTTTTTGACCTTATATGGAACCTCCTATCTGAAAATTTGAAAATTATTAAAAAATTCGACCAAAATCTTGATGTTCCGAATCCTATGTTTTGTATGTTTTTTCCACGTGTCTTGACATCCAATGTATCCATGCAAAGTTTGGTGAAGATCTGAGTATGTAGTTTTTGACCTTATATTGAACCTCCCATCTGAAAATTTGAAAATTCTTAAAAAATTCGTCCAAAATCTTGATGACCCCAATCTCTTGTTTTGTACGTTTTTTCCACGTGTCTTGACATCCAAAGTATCCCTGCAAAGTTTGGTGAAGATCTGAGTATGTAGTTTTTGACCTTATATGGAACCTCCTTTCTGAAAATTTGAGAATTCTTAAAAAATTCGTCCAAAATCTTGATGTCTCCAATCTCTTGTTTTGTACGTTTTTTCCACGTGTCTTGACATCCAATGTATCCATGCAAAGTTTGGTGAAGATCTGAGTATGTCGTTTTTTACCTTATCTGGAACCTCCCATCTGAAAATTTGAAAATTCTTAAAAAATCCGTGCAAAATCTTGATGACCCCAATCTCTTGTTTTGTACGTTTTTTCCACGTGTCTTGACATCCAATGTATCCATGCAAAGTTTGGTGAAGATCTGAGTATGTCGTTTTTGACCTTATCTGGAACCTCCCATCTGAAAATTTGAAAATTCTTAAAAAATTCGTCGAAAATCTTGATGTCTCCAATCTCTTGTTTTGTACGTTTTTTCCACGTGTCTTGACATGCAAAGTATCCCTGCAACGTTTGGTGAAGATCTGAGTATGTAGTTTTTGACCTTATCTGGAACCTCCTATCTGAAAATTTGAAAATTCTTCAAAAATTCGTCGAAAATCTTGATGTCTCCAATCTATTGTTTTGTACGTTTTTTCCACGTGTCTTGACATCCAATGTATCCCTGCAATGTTTGGTGGAGATCTGAGTATGTAGTTTTTGACCTTATCTGGGACCTCCTATCAGAAAATTTGAAAATTCTTAAAAAATTCGTCGAAAATCTTGATGTCTCCAATCTCTTGTTTTGTACGTTTTTTCCACGTGTCTTGACATCCAATGTATCCCTGCAAAGTTTGGTGAAGATCTGAGTATGTAGTTTTTGACCTTATCTGGAACCTCCCATCTGAAAATTTGAAAATTCTCAAAAAATTCGTCCATAATCTTGATGTCTCCAATCTCTTGTTTTGTACGTTTTTTCCACGTGTCTTGACATCCAATGTATCCCTGCAAAGTTTGGTGAAGATCTGAGTATGTAGTTTTTGACCTTATATGGAACCTCCTATCTGAAAATTTGAAAATTCTTAAAAAATTCGTCCAAAATCTTGATGTCACCAATCCTATGTTTTGTATGTTTTTTCCACGTGTCTTGACATCCAATGTATCCATGCAAAGTTTGGTGAAGATCTGAGTATGTCGTTTTTGACCTTATCTGGAACCTCCCATCTGAAAATTTGAAAATTCTCAAAAAATTCGTCGAAAATCTTGATGTCTCCAATCTCTTGTTTTGTACGTTTTTTCCACGTGTCTTGACATGCAAAGTATTCCTGCAAAGTTTGGTGAAGATCTGAGTATGTAGTTTTTGACCTCATCTGGAACCTCCTATCTGAAAATTTGAAAATTCTTAAAAAATTCGTCCAAAATTTTGATGTCTCCAATCTCTTGTTTTGTACGTTTTTTCCACGTGTCTTGACATCCAATGTATCCCTGCAATGTTTGGTGAAGATCTGAGTATGTAGTTTTTGACCTTATCTGGAACCTCCCATCTGAAAATTTGAAAATTCCTAAAAAATCCGTCCAAAATCTTGATGAACCCAATCTCTTGTTTTGTACGTTTTTTCCACGTGTCTTGACATCCAATGTATCCCTGCAAAGTTTGGTGAAGATCTGAGTATGTAGTTTTTGACCTTATCTGGAACCTCCTATCTGAAAATTTGAAAATTCTTAAAAAATTCGTCCAAAATCTTGATGTCTCCAATCTCTTGTTTTGTACGTTTTTTCCACGTGTCTTGATATCCAATGTATCCCTGCAAAGTTTGGTGAAGATCTGAGTATGTCGTTTTTGACCTTATCTGGAACATCCTTTCTGAAAATTTGAAAATTGTTAAAAAATTCGTCCAAAATCTTGATGTCTCCAATCTCTTTTTTGTACGTTTTTTCCACGTGTCTTGACATCCAATGTATCCCTGCAAAGTTTGGTGAAGATCTGAGTATGTAGTTTTTGACCTTATCTGGAACCTCCCATCTGAAAATTTGAAAATTCTTAAAAAATTCGACCAAAATCTTGATGTCTCCAATCTTTTGTTTTGTACGTTTTTTCCACGTGTCTTGACACATAATGTATCCATGCAAAGTTTGGTGAAGATCTGAGTATGTAGTTTTTGACCTTATATGGAACCTCCTATCTGAAAATTTGAAAATTCTTAAAAAATTCGTCCAAAATCTTGATGTCTCCAATCTCTTGTTTTGTACGTTTTTTCCACGTGTCTTGACATCCAATGTATCCCTGCAAAGTTTGGTGAAGATCTGAGTATGTAGTTTTTGACCTTATCTGGAACCTCCCATCTGAAAATTTGAAAATTCCTAAAAAATCCGTGCAAAATCTTGATGACCCCAATCTCTTGTTTTGTACGTTTTTTCCACGTGTCTTGACATCCAATGTATTCCTGCAATGTTTGGTGAAGATCTGAGTATGTAGTTTTTGACCTTATATGGAACCTCCTATCTGAAAATTTGAAAATTCTTAAAAAATTCGACCAAAATCTTGATGTTCCGAATCCTATGTTTTGTATGTTTTTTCCACGTGTCTTGACATCCAATGTATCCATGCAAAGTTTGGTGAAGATCTGAGTATGTAGTTTTTGACCTTATATTGAACCTCCCATCTGAAAATTTGAAAATTCTTAAAAAATTCGTCCAAAATCTTGATGACCCCAATCTCTTGTTTTGTACGTTTTTTCCACGTGTCTTGACATCCAAAGTATCCCTGCAAAGTTTGGTGAAGATCTGAGTATGTAGTTTTTGACCTTATTTGGAACCTCCTTTCTGAAAATTTGAGAATTCTTAAAAAATTCGTCCAAAATCTTGATGTCTCCAATCTCTTGTTTTGTACGTTTTTTCCACGTGTCTTGACATCCAATGTATCCATGCAAAGTTTGGTGAAGATCTGAGTATGTCGTTTTTGACCTTATCTGGAACCTCCCATCTGAAAATTTGAAAATTCTTAAAAAATTCGTCGAAAATCTTGATGTCTCCAATCTTTTGTTTTGTACGTTTTTTCCACGTGTCTTGACATGCAAAGTATCCCTGCAACGTTTGGTGAAGATCTGAGTATGTAGTTTTTGACCTTATCTGGAACCTCCTATCTGAAAATTTGAAAATTCTTCAAAAATTCGTCGAAAATCTTGATGTCTCCAATCTCTTGTTTTGTACGTTTTTTCCACGTGTCTTGACATCCAATGTATTCCTGCAATGTTTGGTGGAGATCTGAGTATGTAGTTTTAGACCTTATCTGGAACCTCCTATCTGAAAATTTGAAAATTCTTCAAAAATTCGTCCAAAATCTTGATGTCTCCAATCTCTTGTTTTGTACGTTTTTTCCACGTGTCTCGACCTCCAATGGATCCCTGCAAAGTTTGGTGAAGATCTGAGTATGTCGTTTTTGACCTTATATGGAACCTCCCATCTGAAAATTTGAAAATTCTTAAAAAATTCGTCGAAAATCTTGATGTCTCCGATCTCTTGTTTTGTACGTTTTTTCCACGTGTCTTGACATGCAAAGTATTCCTGCAAAGTTTGGTGAAGATCTGAGTATGTAGTTTTTGACCTCATCTGGAACCTCCTATCTGAAAATTTGAAAATTCTTAAAAAATTCGTCCAAAATCTTGATGTCTCCAATCTCTTGTTTTGTACGTTTTTTCCACGTGTCTTGACATCCAATGTATCCCTGCAATGTTTGGTGAAGATCTGAGTATGTAGTTTTTGACCTTATCTGGAACCTCCCATCTGAAAATTTGAAAATTCCTAAAAAATCCGTCCAAAATCTTGATGACCCCAATCTCTTGTTTTGTACGTTTTTTCCACGTGTCTTGACATCCAATGTATCCCTGCAAAGTTTGGTGAAGATCTGAGTATGTAGTTTTTGATCTTATCTGGAACCTCCTATCTGAAAATTTGAAAATTCTTAAAAAATTCGTCCAAAATCTTGATGTCTCCAATCTCTTGTTTTGTACGTTTTTTCCACGTGTCTTGATATCCAATGTATCCCTGCAAAGTTTGGTGAAGATCTGAGTATGTCGTTTTTGACCTTATCTGGAACATCCTTTCTGAAAATTTGAAAATTGTTAAAAAATTCGTCCAAAATCTTGATGTCTCCTATCTCTTGTTTTGTACGTTTTTTCCACGTGTCTTGACATCCAATGTATCCCTGCAAAGTTTGGTGAAGATCTGAGTATGTAGTTTTTGACCTTATCTGGAACCTCCCATCTGAAAATTTGAAAATTCTTAAAAAATTCGACCAATATCTTGATGTCTCCAATCTCTTGTTTTGTACGTTTTTTCCACGTGTCTTGACACATAATGTATCCATGCAAAGTTTGGTGAAGATCTGAGTATGTAGTTTTTGACCTTATATGGAACCTCCTATCTGAAAATTTAAAAATTCTTAAAAAATTCGTCCAAAATCTTGATGTCTCCAATCTCTTGTTTTGTACGTTTTTTCCACGTGTCTTGACATCCAATGTATCCCTGCAAAGTTTGGTGAAGATCTGAGTATGTAGTTTTTGACCTTATCTGGAACCTCCCATCTGAAAATTTGAAAATTCCTAAAAAATCCGTCCAAAATCTTGATGACCCCAATCTCTTGTTTTGTACGTTTTTTCCACGTGTCTTGACATTCAATGTATCCCTGCAAAGTTTGGTGAAGATCTGAGTATGTAGTTTTTGACCTTATATGGAACCTCCTTTCTGAAAATTTGAAAATTCTTAAAAAATTCGTCCAAAATCTTGATGACCCCAATCTCTTGTTTTGTACGTTTTTTCCACGTGTCTTGATATCCAATGTATCCCTGCAAAGTTTGGTGAAGATCTGAGTTTGTAGTTTTTGACCTTATATGGAACCTCCTTTCTGAAAATTTGAGAATTCTTAAAAAATTCGTCCAAAATCTTGATGTCTCCAATCTCTTGTTTTGTACGTTTTTTCCACGTGTCTTGACATCCAATGTATCCATGCAAAGTTTGGTGAAGATCTGAGTATGTCGTTTTTGACCTTATCTGGAACCTCCCATCTGAAAATTTGAAAATTCTTAAAAAATTCGTCGAAAATCTTGATGTCTCCAATCTCTTGTTTTGTACGTTTTTTCCACGTGTCTTGACATGCAAAGTATCCCTGCAACGTTTGGTGAAGATCTGAGTATGTAGTTTTTGACCTTATCTGGAACCTCCTATCTGAAAATTTGAAAATTCTTCAAAAATTCGTCGAAAATCTTGATGTCTCCAATCTCTTGTTTTGTACGTTTTTTCCACGTGTCTTGACCTCCAATGTATCCCTGCAAAGTTTGGTGAAGATCTGAGTATGTCGTTTTTGACCTTATCTGGAACATCCTTTCTGAAAATTTGAAAATTCTTAAAAAATTCGTCCAAAATTTGATGTCTCCAATCTCTTGTTTTGTACGTTTTTTCCACGTGTCTTGACATCCAATGTATCCCTGCAAAGTTTGGTGAAGATCTGAGTATGTCGTTTTTGACCTTATCTGGAACATCCTTTCTGAAAATTTGAAAATTCTTAAAAAATTCGTCCAAAATCTTGATGTCTCCAATCTCTTGTTTTGTACGTTTTTTCCACGTGTCTTGACATGCAAAGTATCCCTGCAACGTTTGGTGAAGATCTGAGTATGTAGTTTTTGACCTTATCTGGAACCTCCTATCTGAAAATTTGAAAATTCTTCAAAAATTCGTCGAAAATCTTGATGTCTCCAATCTCTTGTTTTGTACGTTTTTTCCACGTGTCTTGACATCCAATGTATCCCTGCAATGTTTGGTGGAGATCTGAGTATGTAGTTTTTGACCTTATCTGGGACCTCCTATCAGAAAATTTGAAAATTCTTCAAAAATTCGTCCAAAATCTTGATGTCTCCAATCTCTTGTTTTGTACGTTTTTTCCACGTGTCTCGACCTCCAATGTATCCCTGCAAAGTTTGGTGAAGATCTGAGTATGTCGTTTTTGACCTTATCTGGAACATCCTTTCTGAAAATTTGAAAATTCTTAAAAAATTCGTCGAAAATCTTGATGTCTCCAATCTCTTGTTTTGTACGTTTTTTCCACGTGTCTTGACATCCAATGTATCCTTGCAAAGTTTGGTGAAGCTCTGAGTATGTAGTTTTTGACCTTATATGGAACCTCCCATCTGAAAATTTGAAAATTCCTAAAAAATCCGTCCAAAATCTTGATGACCCCAATCTCTTGTTTTGTACTTTTTTTCCACGTGTCTTGACATCCAATGTATCCCTGCAAAGTTTGGTGAAGATCTGAGTATGTAGTTTTTGATCTTATCTGGAACCTCCTATCTGAAAATTTGAAAATTCTTAAAAAATTCGTCCAAAATCTTGATGTCTCCAATCTCTTGTTTTGTACGTTTTTTCCACGTGTCTTGATATCCAATGTATCCCTGCAAAGTTTGGTGAAGATCTGAGTATGTCGTTTTTGACCTTATCTGGAACATCCTTTCTGAAAATTTGAAAATTGTTAAAAAATTCGTCCAAAATCTTGATGTCTCCAATCTCTTTTTTGTACGTTTTTTCCACGTGTCTTGACATCCAATGTATCCCTGCAAAGTTTGGTGAAGATCTGAGTCTGTAGTTTTTGACCTTATCTGGAACCTCCCATCTGAAAATTTGAAAATTCTTAAAAAATTCGACCAAAATCTTGATGTCTCCAATCTTTTGTTTTGTACGTTTTTTCCACGTGTCTTGACACATAATGTATCCATGCAAAGTTTGGTGAAGATCTGAGTATGTAGTTTTTGACCTTATATGGAACCTCCTATCTGAAAATTTGAAAATTCTTAAAAAATTCGTCCAAAATCTTGATGTCTCCAATCTCTTGTTTTGTACGTTTTTTCCACGTGTCTTGACATCCAATGTATCCCTGCAAAGTTTGGTGAAGATCTGAGTATGTAGTTTTTGACCTTATCTGGAACCTAGCATCTGAAAATTTGAAAATTCCTAAAAAATCCGTGCAAAATCTTGATGACCCCAATCTCTTGTTTTGTACGTTTTTTCCACGTGTCTTGACATCCAATGTATCCATGCAAAGTTTGGTGAAGATCTGAGTATGTCGTTTTTGACCTTATCTGGAACCTCCCATCTGAAAATTTGAAAATTCTTAAAAAATTCGTCGAAAATCTTGATGTCTCCAATCTCTTGTTTTGTACGTTTTTTCCACGTGTCTTGACATGCAAAGTATCCCTGCAACGTTTGGTGAAGATCTGAGTATGTAGTTTTTGACCTTATCTGGAACCTCCTATCTGAAAATTTGAAAATTCTTCAAAAATTCGTCGAAAATCTTGATGTCTCCAATCTCTTGTTTTGTACGTTTTTTCCACGTGTCTTGACATCCAATGTATCCATGCAATGTTTGGTGGAGATCTGAGTATGTAGTTTTTGACCTTATCTGGGACCTCCTATCAGAAAATTTGAAAATTCTTCAAAAATTCGTCCAAAATCTTGATGTCTCCAATCTCTTGTTTTGTACGTTTTTTCCACGTGTCTCGACCTCCAATGTATCCCTGCAAAGTTTGGTGAAGATCTGAGTATGTCGTTTCTGACCTTATCTGGAACATCCTTTCTGAAAATTTGAAAATTCTTAAAAAATTCGTCGAAAATCTTGATGTCTCCAATCTCTTGTTTTGTACGTTTTTTCCACGTGTCTTGACATCCAATGTATCCCTGCAAAGTTTGGTGAAGATCTGAGTATGTAGTTTTTGACCTTATATGGAACCTCCCATCTGAAAATTTGAAAATTCCTAAAAAATCCGTCCAAAATCTTGATGACCCCAATCTCTTGTTTTGTACTTTTTTTCCACGTGTCTTGACATCCAATGTATCCCTGCAAAGTTTGGTGAAGATCTGAGTATGTAGTTTTTGATCTTATCTGGAACCTCCTATCTGAAAATTTGAAAATTCTTAAAAAAATCGTCCAAAATCTTGATGTCTCCAATCTCTTGTTTTGTACGTTTTTTCCACGTGTCTTGATATCCAATGTATCCCTGCAAAGTTTGGTGAAGATCTGAGTATGTTGTTTTTGACCTTATCTGGAACATCCTTTCTGAAAATTTGAAAATTGTTAAAAAATTCGTCCAAAACCTTGATGTCTCCTATCTCTTGTTTTGTACGTTTTTTCCACGTGTCTTGACATCCAATGTATCCCTGCAAAGTTTGGTGAAGATCTGAGTATGTAGTTTTTGACCTTATCTGGAACCTCCCATCTGAAAATTTGAAAATTCTTAAAAAATTCGACCAATATCTTGATGTCTCCAATCTCTTGTTTTGTACGTTTTTTCCACGTGTCTTGACACATAATGTATCCATGCAAAGTTTGGTGAAGATCTGAGTATGTAGTTTTTGACCTTATATGGAACCTCCTTTCTGAAAATTTAAAAATTCTTAAAAAATTCGTCCAAAATCTTGATGTCTCCAATCTCTTGTTTTGTACGTTTTTTCCACGTGTCTTGACATCCAATGTATCCCTGCAAAGTTTGGTGAAGATCTGAGTATGTAGTTTTTGACCTTATCTGGAACCTCCCATCTGAAAATTTGAAAATTCTTAAAAAATTCGACCAAAATCTTGATGTCTCCAATCTTTTGTTTTGTACGTTTTTTCCACGTGTCTTGACACATAATGTATCCATGCAAAGTTTGGTGAAGATCTGAGTATGTAGTTTTTGACCTTATATGGAACCTCCTATCTGAAAATTTGAAAATTCTTAAAAAATTCGTCCAAAATCTTGATGTCTCCAATCTCTTGTTTTGTACGTTTTTTCCACGTGTCTTGACATCCAATGTATCCCTGCAAAGTTTGGTGAAGATCTGAGTATGTAGTTTTTGACCTTATCTGGAACCTCCCATCTGAAAATTTGAAAATTCCTAAAAAATCCGTGCAAAATCTTGATGACCCCAATCTCTTGTTGTGTACGTTTTTTCCACGTGTCTTGACATCCAATGTATTCCTGCAATGTTTGGTGAAGATCTGAGTATGTAGTTTTTGACCTTATATGGAACCTCCTATCTGAAAATTTGAAAATTCTTAAAAAATTCGACCAAAATCTTGATGTTCCGAATCCTATGTTTTGTATGTTTTTTCCACGTGTCTTGACATCCAATGTATCCAAGCAAAGTTTGGTGAAGATCTGAGTATGTAGTTTTTGACCTTATATTGAACCTCCCATCTGAAAATTTGAAAATTCTTAAAAAATTCGTCCAAAATCTTGATGACCCCAATCTCTTGTTTTGTACGTTTTTTCCACGTGTCTTGACATCCAAAGTATCCCTGCAAAGTTTGGTGAAGATCTGAGTATGTAGTTTTTGACCTTATATGGAACCTCCTTTCTGAAAATTTGAGAATTCTTAAAAAATTCGTCCAAAATCTTGATGTCTCCAATCTCTTGTTTTGTACGTTTTTTCCACGTGTCTTGACATCCAATGTATCCATGCAAAGTTTGGTGAAGATCTGAGTATGTCGTTTTTGACCTTATCTGGAACCTCCCATCTGAAAATTTGAAAATTCTTAAAAAATTCGTCGAAAATCTTGATGTCTCCAATCTTTTATTTTGTACGTTTTTTCCACGTGTCTTGACATGCAAAGTATCCCTGCAACGTTTGGTGAAGATCTGAGTATGTAGTTTTTGACCTTATCTGGAACCTCCTATCTGAAAATTTGAAAATTCTTCAAAAATTCGTCGAAAATCTTGATGTCTCCAATCTCTTGTTTTGTACGTTTTTTCCACGTGTCTTGACATCCAATGTATTCCTGCAATGTTTGGTGGAGATCTGAGTATGTAGTTTTAGACCTTATCTGGAACCTCCTATCTGAAAATTTGAAAATTCTTAAAAAATTCGTCCAAAAACTTGATGTCTCCAATCTCTTGTTTTGTACGTTTTTTCCACGTGTCTCGACCTCCAATGGATCCCTGCAAAGTTTGGTGAAGATCTGAGTATGTCGTTTTTGACCTTATCTGGAACATCCTTTCTGAAAATTTGAAAATTCTTAAAAAATTCGTCGAAAATCTTGATGTCTCCAATCTCTTGTTTTGTACGTTTTTTCCACGTGTCTTGACATCCAATGTATCCCTGCAAAGTTTGGTGAAGATCTGAGTATGTAGTTTTTGACCTTATATGGAACCTCCTATCTGAAAATTTGAAAATTCTTAAAAAATTCGTCCAAAATCTTGATGTCTCCAATCTCTTGTTTTGTACGTTTTTTCCACGTGTCTCGACCTCCAATGTATCCCTGCAAAGTTTGGTGAAGATCTGAGTATGTCGTTTTTGACCTTATCTGGAACCTCCCATCTGAAAATTTGAAAATTCTTAAAAAATTCGTCGAAAATCTTGATGTCTCCGATCTCTTGTTTTGTACGTTTTTTCCACGTGTCTTGACATGCAAAGTATTCCTGCAAAGTTTGGTGAAGATCTGAGTATGTAGTTTTTGACATCATCTGGAACCTCCTATCTGAAAATTTGAAAATTCTTAAAAAATTCGTCCAAAATCTTGATGTCTCCAATCTCTTGTTTTGTACGTTTTTTCCACGTGTCTTGACATCCAATGTATCCCTGCAATGTTTGGTGAAGATCTGAGTATGTAGTTTTTGACCTTATCTGGAACCTCCCATCTGAAAATTTGAAAATTCCTAAAAAATCCGTCCAAAATCTTGATGACCCCAATCTCTTGTTTTGTACTTTTTTTCCACGTGTCTCGACCTCCAATGTATCCCTGCAAAGTTTGGTGAAGATCTGAGTATGTAGTTTTTGACCTTATATGGAACCTCCTATCTGAAAATTTGAAAATTCTTAAAAAATTCGTCCAAAATCTTGATGTCACCAATCCTATGTTTTGTATGTTTTTTCCACGTGTCTTGACATCCAATGTATCCATGCAAAGTTTGGTGAAGATCTGAGTATGTCGTTTTTGACCTTATCTGGAACCTCCCATCTGAAAATTTGAAAATTCTTAAAAAATTCGTTGAAAATCTTGATGTCTCCGATCTCTTGTTTTGTACGTTTTTTCCACGTGTCTTGACATGCAAAGTATTCCTGCAAAGTTTGGTGAAGATCTGAGTATGTAGTTTTTGACCTCATCTGGAACCTCCTATCTGAAAATTTGAAAATTCTTAAAAAATTCGTCCAAAATTTTGATGTCTCCAATCTCTTGTTTTGTACGTTTTTTCCACGTGTCTTGACATCCAATGTATCCCTGCAATGTTTGGTGAAGATCTAAGTATGTAGTTTTTGACCTTATCTGGAACCTCCCATCTGAAAATTTGAAAATTTCTAAAAATTCCGTCCAAAATCTCGATGACCCCAATCTCTTGTTTTGTACGTTTTTTCCACGTGTCTTGACATCCAATGTATCCCTGCAAAGTTTGGTGAAGATCTGAGTATGTAGTTTTTGACCTTATCTGGAACCTCCTATCTGAAAATTTGAAAATTCTTAAAAAATTCGTCCAAAATCTTGATGTCTCCAATCTCTTGTTTTGTACGTTTTTTCCACGTGTCTTGATATCCAATGTATCCCTGCAAAGTTTGGTGAAGATCTGAGTATGTCGTTTTGACCTTATCTGGAACATCCTTTCTGAAAATTTGAAAATTGTTAAAAAATTCGTCCAAAATCTTGATGTCTCCAATCTCTTTTTTGTACGTTTTTTCCACGTGTCTTGACATCCAATGTATCCCTGCAAAGTTTGGTGAAGATCTGAGTATGTAGTTTTTGACCTTATCTGGAACCTCCCATCTGAAAATTTGAAAATTCTTAAAAAATTCGACCAAAATCTTGATGTCTCCAATCTTTTGTTTTGTACGTTTTTTCCACGTGTCTTGACACATAATGTATCCATGCAAAGTTTGGTGAAGATCTGAGTATGTAGTTTTTGACCTTATATGGAACCTCCTATCTGAAAATTTGAAAATTCTTAAAAAATTCGTCCAAAATCTTGATGTCTCCAATCTCTTGTTTTGTACGTTTTTTCCACGTGTCTTGACATGCAAAGTATCCCTGCAACGTTTGGTGAAGATCTGAGTATGTAGTTTTTGACCTTATCTGGAACCTCCTATCTGAAAATTTGAAAATTCTTCAAAAATTCGTCGAAAATCTTGATGTCTCCAATCTCTTGTTTTGTACGTTTTTCCACGTGTCTTGACATCCAATGTATCCCTGCAATGTTTGGTGGAGATCTGAGTATGTAGTTTTTGACCTTATCTGGGACCTCCTATCAGAAAATTTGAAAATTCTTCAAAAATTCGTCCAAAATCTTGATGTCTCCAATCTCTTGTTTTGTACGTTTTTTCCACGTGTCTCGACCTCCAATGTATCCCTGCAAAGTTTGGTGAAGATCTGAGTATGTCGTTTTTGACCTTATCTGGAACATCCTTTCTGAAAATTTGAAAATTCTTAAAAAAATTCGTCGAAAATCTTGATGTCTCCAATCTCTTGTTTTGTACGTTTTTTCCACGTGTCTTGACATCCAATGTATCCCTGTAAAGTTTGGTGAAGATCTGAGTATGTAGTTTTTGACCTTATATGGAACCTCCTTTCTGAAAATTTGAAAATTCTCAAAAAATTCGTCCATAATCTTGATGTCTCCAATCTCTTGTTTTGTACGTTTTTTCCACGTGTCTTGACATCCAATGTATCCCTGCAAAGTTTGGTGAAGATCTGAGTATGTAGTTTTTGACCTTATATGGAACCTCCAATCTGAAAATTTGAAAATTCTTAAAAAATTCGTCCAAAATCTTGATATCTCCAAACTCTTGTTTTGTACGTTTTTTCCACGTGTCTTGACATCCAATGTATCCCTGCAATGTTTGGTGAAGATCTGAGTATGTAGTTTTTGACCTTATCTGGAACCTCCCATCTGAAAATTTGAAAATTCCTAAAAAATCCGTCCAAAATCTTGATGACCCCAATCTCTTGTTTTGTACTTTTTTTCCACGTGTCTCGACCTCCAATGTATCCCTGCAAAATTTGGTGAAGATCTGAGTATGTAGTTTTTGACCTTATATGGAACCTCCTATCTGAAAATTTGAAAATTCTTAAAAAATTCGTCCAAAATCTTGATGTCACCAATCCTATGTTTTGTATGTTTTTTCCACGTGTCTTGACATCCAATGTATCCATGCAAAGTTTGGTGAAGATCTGAGTATGTCGTTTTTGACCTTATCTGGAACCTCCCATCTGAAAATTTGAAAATTCTTAAAAAATTCGTTGAAAATCTTGATGTCTCCGATCTCTTGTTTTGTAATTTTTTTCCACGTGTCTTGACATGCAAAGTATTCCTGCAAAGTTTGGTGAAGATCTGAGTATGTAGTTTTTGACCTCATCTGGAACCTCCTATCTGAAAATTTGAAAATTCTTAAAAAATTCGTCCAAAATTTTGATGTCTCCAATCTCTTGTTTTGTACGTTTTTTCCACGTGTCTTGACATCCAATGTATCCCTGCAATGTTTGGTGAAGATCTAAGTATGTAGTTTTTGACCTTATCTGGAACCTCCCATCTGAAAATTTGAAAATTTCTAAAAATTCCGTCCAAAATCTTGATGACCCCAATCTCTTGTTTTGTACGTTTTTTCCACGTGTCTTGACATCCAATGTATCCCTGCAAAGTCTGGTGAAGATCTGAGTATGTAGTTTTTGACCTTATCTGGAACCTCCTATCTGAAAATTTGAAAATTCTTAAAAAATTCGTCCAAAATCTTGATGTCTCCAATCTCTTGTTTTGTACGTTTTTTCCACGTGTCTTGATATCCAATGTATCCCTGCAAAGTTTGGTGAAGATCTGAGTATGTCGTTTTGACCTTATCTGGAACATCCTTTCTGAAAATTTGAAAATTGTTAAAAAATTCGTCCAAAATCTTGATGTCTCCAATCTCTTTTTTGTACGTTTTTTCCACGTGTCTTGACATCCAATGTATCCCTGCAAAGTTTGGTGAAGATCTGAGTATGTAGTTTTTGACCTTATCTGGAACCTCCCATCTGAAAATTTGAAAATTCTTAAAAAATTCGACCAAAATCTTGATGTCTCCAATCTTTTGTTTTGTACGTTTTTTCCACGTGTCTTGACACATAATGTATCCATGCAAAGTTTGGTGAAGATCTGAGTATGTAGTTTTTGACCTTATATGGAACCTCCTATCTGAAAATTTGAAAATTCTTAAAAAATTCGTCCAAAATCTTGATGTCTCCAATCTCTTGTTTTGTACGTTTTTTCCACGTGTCTTGACATCCAATGTATCCCTGCAAAGTTTGGTGAAGATCTGAGTATGTAGTTTTTGACCTTATCTGGAACCTCCCATCTGAAAATTTGAAAATTCCTAAAAAATCCGTGCAAAATCTTGATGACCCCAATCTCTTGTTTTGTACGTTTTTTCCACGTGTCTTGACATCCAATGTATCCCTGCAAAGTTTGGTGAAGATCTGAGTATGTAGTTTTTGACCTTATCTGGAACATCCTTTCTGAAAATTTGAAAATTCTTAAAAAATTCGTCGAAAATCTTGATGTCTCCAATCTCTTGTTTTGTACGTTTTTTCCACGTGTCTTGACATCCAATGTATCCCTGCAAAGTTTGGTGAAGATCTGAGTATGTAGTTTTTGACCTTATATGGAACCTCCTTTCTGAAAATTTGAAAATTCTCAAAAAATTCGTCCATAATCTTGATGTCTCCAATCTCTTGTTTTGTACGTTTTTTCCACGTGTCTTGACATCCAATGTATCCCTGCAAAGTTTGGTGAAGATCTGAGTATGTAGTTTTTGACCTTATATGGAACCTCCAATCTGAAAATTTGAAAATTCTTAAAAAATTCGTCCAAAATCTTGATGTCTCCAATCTCTTGTTTTGTACGTTTTTTCCACGTGTCTTGATATCCAATGTATCCCTGCAAAGTTTGGTGAAGATCTGAGTATGTTGTTTTTGACCTTATCTGGAACATCCTTTCTGAAAATTTGAAAATTGTTAAAAAATTCGTCCAAAATCTTGATGTCTCCTATCTCTTGTTTTGTACGTTTTTTCCACGTGTCTTGACATCCAATGTATCCCTGCAAAGTTTGGTGAAGATCTGAGTATGTAGTTTTTGACCTTATCTGGAACCTCCCATCTGAAAATTTGAAAATTCTTAAAAAATTCGACAAATATCTTGATGTCTCCAATCTCTTGTTTTGTACGTTTTTTCCACGTGTCTTGACACATAATGTATCCATGCAAAGTTTGGTGAAGATCTGAGTATGTAGTTTTTGACCTTATATGGAACCTCCTATCTGAAAATTTAAAAATTCTTAAAAAATTCGTCCAAAATCTTGATGTCTCCAATCTCTTGTTTTGTACGTTTTTTCCACGTGTCTTGACATCCAATGTATCCCTGCAAAGTTTGGTGAAGATCTGAGTATGTAGTTTTTGACCTTATCTGGAACCTCCCATCTGAAAATTTGAAAATTCTTAAAAAATTCGACCAAAATCTTGATGTCTCCAATCTTTTGTTTTGTACGTTTTTTCCACGTGTCTTGACACATAATGTATCCATGCAAAGTTTGGTGAAGATCTGAGTATGTAGTTTTTGACCTTATATGGAACCTCCTATCTGAAAATTTGAAAATTCTTAAAAAATTCGTCCAAAATCTTGATGTCTCCAATCTCTTGTTTTGTACGTTTTTTCCACGTGTCTTGACATCCAATGTATCCCTGCAAAGTTTGGTGAAGATCTGAGTATGTAGTTTTTGACCTTATCTGGAACCTCCCATCTGAAAATTTGAAAATTCCTAAAAAATCCGTGCAAAATCTTGATGACCCCAATCTCTTGTTTTGTACGTTTTTTCCACGTGTCTTGACATCCAATGTATTCCTGCAATGTTTGGTGAAGATCTGAGTATGTAGTTTTTGACCTTATATGGAACCTCCTATCTGAAAATTTGAAAATTCTTAAAAAATTCGACCAAAATCTTGATGTTCCAAATCCTATGTTTTGTATGTTTTTTCCACGTGTCTTGACATCCAATGTATCCATGCAAAGTTTGGTGAAGATCTGAGTATGTAGTTTTTGACCTTATATTGAACCTCCCATCTGAAAATTTGAAAATTCTTAAAAAATTCGTCCAAAATCTTGATGACCCCAATCTCTTGTTTTGTACGTTTTTTCCACGTGTCTTGACATCCAAAGTATCCCTGCAAAGTTTGGTGAAGATCTGAGTATGTAGTTTTTGACCTTATCTGGAACCTCCTATCTGAAAATTTGAAAATTCTTCAAAAATTCGTCGAAAATCTTGATGTCTCCAATCTCTTGTTTTGTACGTTTTTTCCACGTGTCTTGACATCCAATGTATTCCTGCAATGTTTGGTGGAGATCTGAGTATGTAGTTTTAGACCTTATCTGGAACCTCCTATCTGAAAATTTGAAAATTCTTCAAAAATTCGTCCAAAATCTTGATGTCTCCAATCTCTTGTTTTGTACGTTTTTTCCACGTGTCTCGACCTCCAATGGATCCCTGCAAAGTTTGGTGAAGATCTGAGTATGTCGTTTTTGACCTTATCTGGAACATCCTTTCTGAAAATTTGAAAATTCTTAAAAAATTCGTCGAAAATCTTGATGTCTCCAATCTCTTGTTTTGTACGTTTTTTCCACGTGTCTTGACATCCAATGTATCCCTGCAAAGTTTGGTGAAGATCTGAGTATGTAGTTTTTGACCTTATATGGAACCTCCTATCTGAAAATTTGAAAATTCTTAAAAAATTCGTCCAAAATCTTGATGTCTCCAATCTCTTGTTTTGTACGTTTTTTCCACGTGTCTCGACCTCCAATGGATCCCTGCAAAGTTTGGTGAAGATCTGAGTATGTCGTTTTTGACCTTATCTGGAACCTCCCATCTGAAAATTTGAAAATTCTTAAAAAATTCGTCGAAAATCTTGATGTCTCCGATCTCTTGTTTTGTACGTTTTTTCCACGTGTCTTGACATGCAAAGTATTCCTGCAAAGTTTGGTGAAGATCTGAGTATGTAGTTTTTGACCTCATCTGGAACCTCCTATCTGAAAATTTGAAAATTCTTAAAAAATTCGTCCAAAATCTTGATGTCTCCAATCTCTTGTTTTGTACGTTTTTTCCACGTGTCTTGACATCCAATGTATCCCTGCAATGTTTGGTGAAGATCTGAGTATGTAGTTTTTGACCTTATCTGGAACCTCCCATCTGAAAATTTGAAAATTCCTAAAAAATCCGTCCAAAATCTTGATGACCCCAATCTCTTGTTTTGTACTTTTTTCCACGTGTCTCGACTTCCAATGTATCCCTGCAAAGTTTGGTGAAGATCTGAGTATGTAGTTTTTGACCTTATATGGAACCTCCTATCTGAAAATTTGAAAATTCTTAAAAAATTCGTCCAAAATCTTGATGTCACCAATCCTATGTTTTGTATGTTTTTTCCACGTGTCTTGACATCCAATGTATCCATGCAAAGTTTGGTGAAGATCTGAGTATGTCGTTTTTGACCTTATCTGGAACCTCCCATCTGAAAATTTGAAAATTCTTAAAAAATTCGTCGAAAATCTTGATGTCTCCGATCTCTTGTTTTGTACGTTTTTTCCACGTGTCTTCACATGCAAAGTATTCCTGCAAAGTTTGGTGAAGATCTGAGTATGTAGTTTTTGACCTCATCTGGAACCTCCTATCTGAAAATTTGAAAATTCTTAAAAAATTCGTCCAAAATTTTGATGTCTCCAATCTCTTGTTTTGTACGTTTTTTCCACGTGTCTTGACATCCAATGTATCCCTGCAATGTTTGGTGAAGATCTGAGTATGTAGTTTTTGACCTTATCTGGAACCTCCTATCTGAAAATTTGAAGATTCTTAAAAAATTCGTCCAAAATCTTGATGTCTCCAATCTCTTGTTTTGTACGTTTTTTCCACGTGTCTTGATATCCAATGTATCCCTGCAAAGTTTGGTGAAGATCTGAGTATGTCGTTTTTGACCTTATCTGGAACATCCTTTCTGAAAATTTGAAAATTGTTAAAAAATTCGTCCAAAATCTTGATGTCTCCAATCTCTTTTTTGTACGTTTTTTCCACGTGTCTTGACATCCAATGTATCCCTGCAAAGTTTGGTGAAGATCTGAGTATGTAGTTTTTGACCTTATCTGGAACCTCCCATCTGAAAATTTGAAAATTCTTAAAAAATTCGACCAAAATCTTGATGTCTCCAATCTTTTGTTTTGTACGTTTTTTCCACGTGTCTTGACACATAATGTATCCATGCAAAGTTTGGTGAAGATCTGAGTATGTAGTTTTTGACCTTATCTGGAACCTCCTATCTGAAAATTTGAAAATTCTTAAAAAATTCGTCCAAAATCTTGATGTCTCCAATCTCTTGTTTTGTACGTTTTTTCCACGTGTCTTGATATCCAATGTATCCCTGCAAAGTTTGGTGAAGATCTGAGTATGTCGTTTTTGACCTTATCTGGAACATCCTTTCTGAAAATTTGAAAATTGTTAAAAAATTCGTCCAAAATCTTGATGTCTCCAATCTCTTTTTTGTACGTTTTTTCCACGTGTCTTGACATCCAATGTATCCCTGCAAAGTTTGGTGAAGATCTGAGTATGTAGTTTTTGACCTTATCTGGAACCTCCCATCTGAAAATTTGAAAATTCTTAAAAAATTCGACCAAAATCTTGATGTCTCCAATCTTTTGTTTTGTACGTTTTTTCCACGTGTCTTGACACATAATGTATCCATGCAAAGTTTGGTGAAGATCTGAGTATGTAGTTTTTGACCTTATATGGAACCTCCTATCTGAAAATTTGAAAATTCTTAAAAAATTCGTCCAAAATCTTGATGTCTCCAATCTCTTGTTTTGTACGTTTTTTCCACGTGTCTTGACATCCAATGTATCCCTGCAAAGTTTGGTGAAGATCTGAGTATGTCGTTTTTGACCTTATCTGGAACCTCCCATCTGAAAATTTGAAAATTCCTAAAAAATCCGTGCAAAATTTTGATGACCCCAATCTCTTGTTTTGTACGTTTTTTCCACGTGTCTTGACATCCAATGTATTCCTGCAATGTTTGGTGAAGATCTGAGTATGTAGTTTTTGACCTTATATGGAACCTCCTATCTGAAAATTTGAAAATTCTTAAAAAATTCGACCAAAATCTTGATGTTCCGAATCCTATGTTTTGTATGTTTTTTCCACGTGTCTTGACATCCAATGTATCCATGCAAAGTTTGGTGAAGATCTGAGTATGTAGTTTTTGACTTTATATTGAACCTCCCATCTGAAAATTTGAAAATTCTTAAAAAATTCGTCCAAAATCTTGATGACCCTAATCTCTTGTTTTGTACGTTTTTTCCACGTGTCTTGACATCCAAAGTATCCCTGCAAAGTTTGGTGAAGATCTGAGTATGTAGTTTTTGACCTTATATGGAACCTCCTTTCTGAAAATTTGAGAATTCTTAAAAAATTCGTCCAAAATCTTGATGTCTCCAATCTCTTGTTTTGTACGTTTTTTCCACGTGTCTTGACATCCAATGTATCCATGCAAAGTTTGGTGAAGATCTGAGTATGTCGTTTTTGACCTTATCTGGAACCTCCCATCTGAAAATTTGAAAATTCTGAAAAAATTCGTCGAAAATCTTGATGTCTCCAATCTTTTGTTTTGTACGTTTTTTCCACGTGTCTTGACATGCAAAGTATACCTGCAACGTTTGGTGAAGATCTGAGTATGTAGTTTTTGACCTTATCTGGAACCTCCTATCTGAAAATTTGAAAATTCTTAAAAAATTCGTCCAAAATCTTGATGACCCCAATCTCTTGTTTTGTACGTTTTTTCCACGTGTCTTGACATCCAAAGTATCCCTGCAAAGTTTGGTGAAGATCTGAGTATGTAGTTTTTGACCTTATATGGAACCTCCTTTCTGAAAATTTGAGAATTCTTAAAAAATTCGTCCAAAATCTTGATGTCTCCAATCTCTTGTTTTGTACGTTTTTTCCACGTGTCTTGACATCCAATGTATCCATGCAAAGTTTGGTGAAGATCTGAGTATGTCGTTTTTGACCTTATCTGGAACCTCCCATCTGAAAATTTGAAAATTCTTAAAAAATTCGTCGAAAATCTTGATGTCTCCAATCTTTTGTTTTGTACGTTTTTTCCACGTGTCTTGACATGCAAAGTATCCCTGCAACGTTTGGTGAAGATCTGAGTATGTAGTTTTTGACATTATCTGGAACCTCCTATCTGAAAATTTGAAAATTCTTCAAAAATTCTTCGAAAATCTTGATGTCTCCAATCTCTTGTTTTGTACGTTTTTTCCACGTGTCTTGACATCCAATGTATTCCTGCAATGTTTGGTGGAGATCTGAGTATGTAGTTTTAGACCTTATCTGGAACCTCCTATCTGAAAATTTGAAAATTCTTAAAAAATTCGTCCAAAATCTTGATGTCTCCAATCTCTTGTTTTGTACGTTTTTTCCACGTGTCTCGACCTCCAATGGATCCCTGCAAAGTTTGGTGTAGATCTGAGTATGTCGTTTTTGACCTTATCTGGAACATCCTTTCTGAAAACTTGAAAATTCTTAAAAAATTCGTCGAAAATCTTGATGTCTCCAATCTCTTGTTTTGTACGTTTTTTCCACGTGTCTTGACATCCAATGTATCCCTGCAAAGTTTGGTGAAGATCTGAGTATGTAGTTTTTGACCTTATATGGAACCTCCTATCTGAAAATTTGAAAATTCTTAAAAAATTCGTCCAAAATCTTGATGTCTCCAATCTCTTGTTTTGTACGTTTTTTCCACGTGTCTCGACCTCCAATGGATCCCTGCAAAGTTTGGTGAAGATCTGAGTATGTCGTTTTTGACCTTATCTGGAACCTCCCATCTGAAAATTTGAAAATTCTTAAAAAATTCGTCGAAAATCTTGATGTCTCCGATCTCTTGTTTTGTACGTTTTTTCCACGTGTCTTGACATGCAAAGTATTCCTGAAAAGTTTGGTGAAGATCTGAGTATGTAGTTTTTGACCTCATCTGGAACCTCCTATCTGAAAATTTGAAAATTCTTAAAAAATTCGTCCAAAATCTTGATGTCTCCAATCTCTTGTTTTGTACGTTTTTTCCACGTGTCTTGACATCCAATGTATCCCTGCAATGTTTGGTGAAGATCTGAGTATGTAGTTTTTGACCTTATCTGGAACCTCCCATCTGAAAATTTGAAAATTCCTAAAAAATCCGTCCAAAATCTTGATGACTCCAATCTCTTGTTTTGTACTTTTTTTCCACGTGTCTCGACCTCCAATGTATCCCTGCAAAGTTTGGTGAAGATCTGAGTATGTAGTTTTTGACCTTATATGGAACCTCCTATCTGAAAATTTGAAAATTCTTAAAAAATTCGTCCAAAATCTTGATGTCACCAATCCTATGTTTTGTATGTTTTTTCCACGTGTCTTGACATCCAATGTATCCATGCAAAGTTTGGTGAAGATCTGAGTATGTCGTTTTTGACCTTATCTGGAACCTCCCATCTGAAAATTTGAAAATTCTTAAAAAATTCGTCGAAAATCTTGATGTCTCCGATCTCTTGTTTTGTACGTTTTTTCCACGTGTCTTGACATGCAAAGTATTCCTGCAAAGTTTGGTGAAGATCTGAGTATGTAGTTTTTGACCTCATCTGGAACCTCCTATCTGAAAATTTGAAAATTCTTAAAAAATTCGTCCAAAATTTTGATGTCTCCAATCTCTTGTTTTGTACGTTTTTTCCACGTGTCTTGACATCCAATGTATCCCTGCAATGTTTGGTGAAGATCTGAGTATGTAGTTTTTGACCTTATCTGGAACCTCCCATCTGAAAATTTGAAAATTCCTAAAAAATCCGTCCAAAATCTTGATGACCCCAATCTCTTGTTTTGTACGTTTTTTCCACGTGTCTTGACATCCAATGTATCCCTGCAAAGTTTGGTGAAGATCTGAGTATGTAGTTTTTGACCTTATCTGGAACCTCCTATCTGAAAATTTGAAAATTCTTAAAAAATTCGTCCAAAATCTTGATGTCTCCAATCTCTTGTTTTGTACGTTTTTTCCACGTGTCTTGATATCCAATGTATCCCTGCAAAGTTTGGTGAAGATCTGAGTATGTCGTTTTTGACCTTATCTGGAACATCCTTTCTGAAAATTTGAAAATTGTTAAAAAATTCGTCCAAAATCTTGATGTCTCCAATCTCTTTTTTGTACGTTTTTTCCACGTGTCTTGACATCCAATGTATCCCTGCAAAGTTTGGTGAAGATCTGAGTATGTAGTTTTTGACCTTATCTGGAACCTCCCATCTGAAAATTTGAAAATTCTTAAAAAATTCGACCAAAATCTTGATGTCTCCAATCTTTTGTTTTGTACGTTTTTTCCACGTGTCTTGACACATAATGTATCCATGCAAAGTTTGGTGAAGATCTGAGTATGTAGTTTTTGACCTTATATGGAACCTCCTATCTGAAAATTTGAAAATTCTTAAAAAATTCGTCCAAAATCTTGAAGTCTCCAATCTCTTGTTTTGTACGTTTTTTCCACGTGTCTTGACATCCAATGTATCCCTGCAAAGTTTGGTGAAGATCTGAGTATGTAGTTTTTGACCTTATCTGGAACCTCCCATCTGAAAATTTGAAAATTCCTAAAAAATCCGTGCAAAATCTTGATGACCCCAATCTCTTGTTTTGTACGTTTTTTCCACGTGTCTTGACATCCAATGTATCCATGCAAAGTTTGGTGAAGATCTGAGTATGTCGTTTTTGACCTTATCTGGAACCTCCCATCTGAAAATTTGAAAATTCTTAAAAAATTCGTCGAAAATCTTGATGTCTCCAATCTCTTGTTTTGTACGTTTTTTCCACGTGTCTTGACATGCAAAGTATCCCTGCAACGTTTGGTGAAGATCTGAGTATGTAGTTTTTGACCTTATCTGGAACCTCCTATCTGAAAATTTGAAAATTCTTCAAAAATTCGTCGAAAATCTTGATGTCTCCAATCTCTTGTTTTGTACGTTTTTTCCACGTGTCTTGACATCCAATGTATCCCTGCAATGTTTGGTGGAGATCTGAGTATGTAGTTTTTGACCTTATCTGGGACCTCCTATCAGAAAATTTGAAAATTCTTCAAAAATTCGTCCAAAATCTTGATGTCTCCAATCTCTTGTTTTGTACGTTTTTTCCACGTGTCTCGACCTCCAATGTATCCCTGCAAAGTTTGGTGAAGATCTGAGTATGTCGTTTTTGACCTTATCTGGAACATCCTTTCTGAAAATTTGAAAATTCTTAAAAAATTCGTCGAAAATCTTGATGTCTCCAATCTCTTGTTTTGTACGTTTCTTCCACGTGTCTTGACATCCAATGTATCCCTGCAAAGTTTGGTGAAGATCTGAGTATGTAGTTTTTGACCTTATATGGAACCTCCTTTCTGAAAATTTGAAAATTCTCAAAAAATTCGTCCATAATCTTGATGTCTCCAATCTCTTGTTTTGTACGTTTTTTCCACGTGTCTTGACATCCAATGTATCCCTGCAAAGTTTGGTGAAGATCTGAGTATGTAGTTTTTGACCTTATATGGAACCTCCTATCTGAAAATTTGAAAATTCTTCAAAAATTCGTCCAAAATCTTGATGTCTCCAATCTCTTGTTTTGTACGTTTTTTCCACGTGTCTTGATATCCAATGTATCCCTGCAAAGTTTGGTGAAGATCTGAGTATGTTGTTTTTGACCTTATCTGGAACATCCTTTCTGAAAATTTGAAAATTGTTAAAAAATTCGTCCAAAATCTTGATGTCTCCTATCTCTTGTTTTGTACGTTTTTTCCACGTGTCTTGACATCCAATGTATCCCTGCAAAGTTTGGTGAAGATCTGAGTATGTATTTTTTGACCTTATATGGAACCTCCTATCTGAAAATTTAAAAATTCTTAAAAAATTCGTCCAAAATCTTGATGTCTCCAATCTCTTGTTTTGTACGTTTTTTCCACGTGTCTTGACATCCAATGTATCCCTGCAAAGTTTGGTGAAGATCTGAGTATGTAGTTTTTGACCTTATCTGGAACCTCCCATCTGAAAATTTGAAAATTCTTAAAAAATTCGACCAAAATCTTGATGTCTCCAATCTTTTGTTTTGTACGTTTTTTCCACGTGTCTTGACACATAATGTATCCATGCAAAGTTTGGTGAAGATCTGAGTATGTAGTTTTTGACCTTATATGGAACCTCCTATCTGAAAATTTGAAAATTCTTAAAAAATTCGTCCAAAATCTTGATGTCTCCAATCTCTTGTTTTGTACGTTTTTTCCACGTGTCTCGACATCCAATGTATCCCTGCAATGTTTGGTGAAGATCTAAGTATGTAGTTTTTGACCTTATCTGGAACCTCCCATCTGAAAATTTGAAAATTTCTAAAAATTCCGTCCAAAATCTTGATGACCCCAATCTCTTGTTTTGTACGTTTTTTCCACGTGTCTTGACATCCAATGTATCCCTGCAAAGTCTGGTGAAGATCTGAGTATGTAGTTTTTGACCTTATCTGGAACCTCCTATCTGAAAATTTGAAAATTCTTAAAAAATTCGTCCAAAATCTTGATGTCTCCAATCTCTTGTTTTGTACGTTTTTTCCACGTGTCTTGATATCCAATGTATCCCTGCAAAGTTTGGTGAAGATCTGAGTATGTCGTTTTGACCTTATCTGGAACATCCTTTCTGAAAATTTGAAAATTGTTAAAAAATTCGTCCAAAATCTTGATGTCTCCAATCTCTTTTTTGTACGTTTTTTCCACGTGTCTTGACATCCAATGTATCCCTGCAAAGTTTGGTGAAGATCTGAGTATGTAGTTTTTGACCTTATCTGGAACCTCCCATCTGAAAATTTGAAAATTCTTAAAAAATTCGACCAAAATCTTGATGTCTCCAATCTTTTGTTTTGTACGTTTTTTCCACGTGTCTTGACACATAATGTATCCATGCAAAGTTTGGTGAAGATCTGAGTATGTAGTTTTTGACCTTATATGGAACCTCCTATCTGAAAATTTGAAAATTCTTAAAAAATTCGTCCAAAATCTTGATGTCTCCAATCTCTTGTTTTGTACGTTTTTTCCACGTGTCTTGACATCCAATGTATCCCTGCAAAGTTTGGTGAAGATCTGAGTATGTAGTTTTTGACCTTATCTGGAACCTCCCATCTGAAAATTTGAAAATTCCTAAAAAATCCGTGCAAAATCTTGATGACCCCAATCTCTTGTTTTGTACGTTTTTTCCACGTGTCTTGACATCCAATGTATCCCTGCAAAGTTTGGTGAAGATCTGAGTATGTAGTTTTTGACCTTATCTGGAACATCCTTTCTGAAAATTTGAAAATTCTTAAAAAATTCGTCGAAAATCTTGATGTCTCCAATCTCTTGTTTTGTACGTTTTTTCCACGTGTCTTGACATCCAATGTATCCCTGCAAAGTTTGGTGAAGATCTGAGTATGTAGTTTTTGACCTTATATGGAACCTCCTTTCTGAAAATTTGAAAATTCTCAAAAAATTCGTCCATAATCTTGATGTCTCCAATCTCTTGTTTTGTACGTTTTTTCCACGTGTCTTGACATCCAATGTATCCCTGCAAAGTTTGGTGAAGATCTGAGTATGTAGTTTTTGACCTTATATGGAACCTCCAATCTGAAAATTTGAAAATTCTTAAAAAATTCGTCCAAAATCTTGATGTCTCCAATCTCTTGTTTTGTACGTTTTTTCCACGTGTCTTGATATCCAATGTATCCCTGCAAAGTTTGGTGAAGATCTGAGTATGTTGTTTTTGACCTTATCTGGAACATCCTTTCTGAAAATTTGAAAATTGTTAAAAAATTCGTCCAAAATCTTGATGTCTCCTATCTCTTGTTTTGTACGTTTTTTCCACGTGTCTTGACATCCAATGTATCCCTGCAAAGTTTGGTGAAGATCTGAGTATGTAGTTTTTGACCTTATCTGGAACCTCCCATCTGAAAATTTGAAAATTCTTAAAAAATTCGACCAATATCTTGATGTCTCCAATCTCTTGTTTTGTACGTTTTTTCCACGTGTCTTGACACATAATGTATCCATGCAAAGTTTGGTGAAGATCTGAGTATGTAGTTTTTGACCTTATATGGAACCTCCTATCTGAAAATTTAAAAATTCTTAAAAAATTCGTCCAAAATCTTGATGTCTCCAATCTCTTGTTTTGTACGTTTTTTCCACGTGTCTTGACATCCAATGTATCCCTGCAAAGTTTGGTGAAGATCTGAGTATGTAGTTTTTGACCTTATCTGGAACCTCCCATCTGAAAATTTGAAAATTCTTAAAAAATTCGACCAAAATCTTGATGTCTCCAATCTTTTGTTTTGTACGTTTTTTCCACGTGTCTTGACACATAATGTATCCATGCAAAGTTTGGTGAAGATCTGAGTATGTAGTTTTTGACCTTATATGGAACCTCCTATCTGAAAATTTGAAAATTCTTAAAAAATTCGTCCAAAATCTTGATGTCTCCAATCTCTTGTTTTGTACGTTTTTTCCACGTGTCTTGACATCCAATGTATCCCTGCAAAGTTTGGTGAAGATCTGAGTATGTAGTTTTTGACCTTATCTGGAACCTCCCATCTGAAAATTTGAAAATTCCTAAAAAATCCGTGCAAAATCTTGATGACCCCAATCTCTTGTTTTGTACGTTTTTTCCACGTGTCTTGACATCCAATGTATTCCTGCAATGTTTGGTGAAGATCTGAGTATGTAGTTTTTGACCTTATATGGAACCTCCTATCTGAAAATTTGAAAATTCTTAAAAAATTCGACCAAAATCTTGATGTTCCAAATCCTATGTTTTGTATGTTTTTTCCACGTGTCTTGACATCCAATGTATCCATGCAAAGTTTGGTGAAGATCTGAGTATGTAGTTTTTGACCTTATATTGAACCTCCCATCTGAAAATTTGAAAATTCTTAAAAAATTCGTCCAAAATCTTGATGACCCCAATCTCTTGTTTTGTACGTTTTTTCCACGTGTCTTGACATCCAAAGTATCCCTGCAAAGTTTGGTGAAGATCTGAGTATGTAGTTTTTGACCTTATCTGGAACCTCCTATCTGAAAATTTGAAAATTCTTCAAAAATTCGTCGAAAATCTTGATGTCTCCAATCTCTTGTTTTGTACGTTTTTTCCACGTGTCTTGACATCCAATGTATTCCTGCAATGTTTGGTGGAGATCTGAGTATGTAGTTTTAGACCTTATCTGGAACCTCCTATCTGAAAATTTGAAAATTCTTCAAAAATTCGTCCAAAATCTTGATGTCTCCAATCTCTTGTTTTGTACGTTTTTTCCACGTGTCTCGACCTCCAATGGATCCCTGCAAAGTTTGGTGAAGATCTGAGTATGTCGTTTTTGACCTTATCTGGAACATCCTTTCTGAAAATTTGAAAATTCTTAAAAAATTCGTCGAAAATCTTGATGTCTCCAATCTCTTGTTTTGTACGTTTTTTCCACGTGTCTTGACATCCAATGTATCCCTGCAAAGTTTGGTGAAGATCTGAGTATGTAGTTTTTGACCTTATATGGAACCTCCTATCTGAAAATTTGAAAATTCTTAAAAAATTCGTCCAAAATCTTGATGTCTCCAATCTCTTGTTTTGTACGTTTTTTCCACGTGTCTCGACCTCCAATGGATCCCTGCAAAGTTTGGTGAAGATCTGAGTATGTCGTTTTTGACCTTATCTGGAACCTCCCATCTGAAAATTTGAAAATTCTTAAAAAATTCGTCGAAAATCTTGATGTCTCCGATCTCTTGTTTTGTACGTTTTTTCCACGTGTCTTGACATGCAAAGTATTCCTGCAAAGTTTGGTGAAGATCTGAGTATGTAGTTTTTGACCTCATCTGGAACCTCCTATCTGAAAATTTGAAAATTCTTAAAAAATTCGTCCAAAATCTTGATGTCTCCAATCTCTTGTTTTGTACGTTTTTTCCACGTGTCTTGACATCCAATGTATCCCTGCAATGTTTGGTGAAGATCTGAGTATGTAGTTTTTGACCTTATCTGGAACCTCCCATCTGAAAATTTGAAAATTCCTAAAAAATCCGTCCAAAATCTTGATGACCCCAATCTCTTGTTTTGTACTTTTTTCCACGTGTCTCGACTTCCAATGTATCCCTGCAAAGTTTGGTGAAGATCTGAGTATGTAGTTTTTGACCTTATATGGAACCTCCTATCTGAAAATTTGAAAATTCTTAAAAAATTCGTCCAAAATCTTGATGTCACCAATCCTATGTTTTGTATGTTTTTTCCACGTGTCTTGACATCCAATGTATCCATGCAAAGTTTGGTGAAGATCTGAGTATGTCGTTTTTGACCTTATCTGGAACCTCCCATCTGAAAATTTGAAAATTCTTAAAAAATTCGTCGAAAATCTTGATGTCTCCGATCTCTTGTTTTGTACGTTTTTTCCACGTGTCTTCACATGCAAAGTATTCCTGCAAAGTTTGGTGAAGATCTGAGTATGTAGTTTTTGACCTCATCTGGAACCTCCTATCTGAAAATTTGAAAATTCTTAAAAAATTCGTCCAAAATTTTGATGTCTCCAATCTCTTGTTTTGTACGTTTTTTCCACGTGTCTTGACATCCAATGTATCCCTGCAATGTTTGGTGAAGATCTGAGTATGTAGTTTTTGACCTTATCTGGAACCTCCTATCTGAAAATTTGAAGATTCTTAAAAAATTCGTCCAAAATCTTGATGTCTCCAATCTCTTGTTTTGTACGTTTTTTCCACGTGTCTTGATATCCAATGTATCCCTGCAAAGTTTGGTGAAGATCTGAGTATGTCGTTTTTGACCTTATCTGGAACATCCTTTCTGAAAATTTGAAAATTGTTAAAAAATTCGTCCAAAATCTTGATGTCTCCAATCTCTTTTTTGTACGTTTTTTCCACGTGTCTTGACATCCAATGTATCCCTGCAAAGTTTGGTGAAGATCTGAGTATGTAGTTTTTGACCTTATCTGGAACCTCCCATCTGAAAATTTGAAAATTCTTAAAAAATTCGACCAAAATCTTGATGTCTCCAATCTTTTGTTTTGTACGTTTTTTCCACGTGTCTTGACACATAATGTATCCATGCAAAGTTTGGTGAAGATCTGAGTATGTAGTTTTTGACCTTATCTGGAACCTCCTATCTGAAAATTTGAAAATTCTTAAAAAATTCGTCCAAAATCTTGATGTCTCCAATCTCTTGTTTTGTACGTTTTTTCCACGTGTCTTGATATCCAATGTATCCCTGCAAAGTTTGGTGAAGATCTGAGTATGTCGTTTTTGACCTTATCTGGAACATCCTTTCTGAAAATTTGAAAATTGTTAAAAAATTCGTCCAAAATCTTGATGTCTCCAATCTCTTTTTTGTACGTTTTTTCCACGTGTCTTGACATCCAATGTATCCCTGCAAAGTTTGGTGAAGATCTGAGTATGTAGTTTTTGACCTTATCTGGAACCTCCCATCTGAAAATTTGAAAATTCTTAAAAAATTCGACCAAAATCTTGATGTCTCCAATCTTTTGTTTTGTACGTTTTTTCCACGTGTCTTGACACATAATGTATCCATGCAAAGTTTGGTGAAGATCTGAGTATGTAGTTTTTGACCTTATATGGAACCTCCTATCTGAAAATTTGAAAATTCTTAAAAAATTCGTCCAAAATCTTGATGTCTCCAATCTCTTGTTTTGTACGTTTTTTCCACGTGTCTTGACATCCAATGTATCCCTGCAAAGTTTGGTGAAGATCTGAGTATGTCGTTTTTGACCTTATCTGGAACCTCCCATCTGAAAATTTGAAAATTCCTAAAAAATCCGTGCAAAATTTTGATGACCCCAATCTCTTGTTTTGTACGTTTTTTCCACGTGTCTTGACATCCAATGTATTCCTGCAATGTTTGGTGAAGATCTGAGTATGTAGTTTTTGACCTTATATGGAACCTCCTATCTGAAAATTTGAAAATTCTTAAAAAATTCGACCAAAATCTTGATGTTCCGAATCCTATGTTTTGTATGTTTTTTCCACGTGTCTTGACATCCAATGTATCCATGCAAAGTTTGGTGAAGATCTGAGTATGTAGTTTTTGACTTTATATTGAACCTCCCATCTGAAAATTTGAAAATTCTTAAAAAATTCGTCCAAAATCTTGATGACCCTAATCTCTTGTTTTGTACGTTTTTTCCACGTGTCTTGACATCCAAAGTATCCCTGCAAAGTTTGGTGAAGATCTGAGTATGTAGTTTTTGACCTTATATGGAACCTCCTTTCTGAAAATTTGAGAATTCTTAAAAAATTCGTCCAAAATCTTGATGTCTCCAATCTCTTGTTTTGTACGTTTTTTCCACGTGTCTTGACATCCAATGTATCCATGCAAAGTTTGGTGAAGATCTGAGTATGTCGTTTTTGACCTTATCTGGAACCTCCCATCTGAAAATTTGAAAATTCTGAAAAAATTCGTCGAAAATCTTGATGTCTCCAATCTTTTGTTTTGTACGTTTTTTCCACGTGTCTTGACATGCAAAGTATACCTGCAACGTTTGGTGAAGATCTGAGTATGTAGTTTTTGACCTTATCTGGAACCTCCTATCTGAAAATTTGAAAATTCTTAAAAAATTCGTCCAAAATCTTGATGACCCCAATCTCTTGTTTTGTACGTTTTTTCCACGTGTCTTGACATTCAAAGTATCCCTGCAAAGTTTGGTGAAGATCTGAGTATGTAGTTTTTGACCTTATATGGAACCTCCTTTCTGAAAATTTGAGAATTCTTAAAAAATTCGTCCAAAATCTTGATGTCTCCAATCTCTTGTTTTGTACGTTTTTTCCACGTGTCTTGACATCCAATGTATCCATGCAAAGTTTGGTGAAGATCTGAGTATGTCGTTTTTGACCTTATCTGGAACCTCCCATCTGAAAATTTGAAAATTCTTAAAAAATTCGTCGAAAATCTTGATGTCTCCAATCTTTTGTTTTGTACGTTTTTTCCACGTGTCTTGACATGCAAAGTATCCCTGCAACGTTTGGTGAAGATCTGAGTATGTAGTTTTTGACATTATCTGGAACCTCCTATCTGAAAATTTGAAAATTCTTCAAAAATTCTTCGAAAATCTTGATGTCTCCAATCTCTTGTTTTGTACGTTTTTTCCACGTGTCTTGACATCCAATGTATTCCTGCAATGTTTGGTGGAGATCTGAGTATGTAGTTTTAGACCTTATCTGGAACCTCCTATCTGAAAATTTGAAAATTCTTAAAAAATTCGTCCAAAATCTTGATGTCTCCAATCTCTTGTTTTGTACGTTTTTTCCACGTGTCTCGACCTCCAATGGATCCCTGCAAAGTTTGGTGTAGATCTGAGTATGTCGTTTTTGACCTTATCTGGAACATCCTTTCTGAAAACTTGAAAATTCTTAAAAAATTCGTCGAAAATCTTGATGTCTCCAATCTCTTGTTTTGTACGTTTTTTCCACGTGTCTTGACATCCAATGTATCCCTGCAAAGTTTGGTGAAGATCTGAGTATGTAGTTTTTGACCTTATATGGAACCTCCTATCTGAAAATTTGAAAATTCTTAAAAAATTCGTCCAAAATCTTGATGTCTCCAATCTCTTGTTTTGTACGTTTTTTCCACGTGTCTCGACCTCCAATGGATCCCTGCAAAGTTTGGTGAAGATCTGAGTATGTCGTTTTTGACCTTATCTGGAACCTCCCATCTGAAAATTTGAAAATTCTTAAAAAATTCGTCGAAAATCTTGATGTCTCCGATCTCTTGTTTTGTACGTTTTTTCCACGTGTCTTGACATGCAAAGTATTCCTGAAAAGTTTGGTGAAGATCTGAGTATGTAGTTTTTGACCTCATCTGGAACCTCCTATCTGAAAATTTGAAAATTCTTAAAAAATTCGTCCAAAATCTTGATGTCTCCAATCTCTTGTTTTGTACGTTTTTTCCACGTGTCTTGACATCCAATGTATCCCTGCAATGTTTGGTGAAGATCTGAGTATGTAGTTTTTGACCTTATCTGGAACCTCCCATCTGAAAATTTGAAAATTCCTAAAAAATCCGTCCAAAATCTTGATGACTCCAATCTCTTGTTTTGTACTTTTTTTCCACGTGTCTCGACCTCCAATGTATCCCTGCAAAGTTTGGTGAAGATCTGAGTATGTAGTTTTTGACCTTATATGGAACCTCCTATCTGAAAATTTGAAAATTCTTAAAAAATTCGTCCAAAATCTTGATGTCACGAATCCTATGTTTTGTATGTTTTTTCCACGTGTCTTGACATCCAATGTATCCATGCAAAGTTTGGTGAAGATCTGAGTATGTCGTTTTTGACCTTATCTGGAACCTCCCATCTGAAAATTTGAAAATTCTTAAAAAATTCGTCGAAAATCTTGATGTCTCCGATCTCTTGTTTTGTACGTTTTTTCCACGTGTCTTGACATGCAAAGTATTCCTGCAAAGTTTGGTGAAGATCTGAGTATGTAGTTTTTGACCTCATCTGGAACCTCCTATCTGAAAATTTGAAAATTCTTAAAAAATTCGTCCAAAATTTTGATGTCTCCAATCTCTTGTTTTGTACGTTTTTTCCACGTGTCTTGACATCCAATGTATCCCTGCAAAGTTTGGTGAAGATCTGAGTATGTAGTTTTTGACCTTATCTGGAACATCCTTTCTGAAAATTTGAAAATTCTTAAAAAATTCGTCGAAAATCTTGATGTCTCCAATCTCTTGTTTTGTACGTTTTTTCCACGTGTCTTGACATCCAATGTATCCCTGCAAAGTTTGGTGAAGATCTGAGTATGTAGTTTTTGACCTTATATGGAACCTCCTTTCTGAAAATTTGAAAATTCTCAAAAAATTCGTCCATAATCTTGATGTCTCCAATCTCTTGTTTTGTACGTTTTTTCCACGTGTCTTGACATCCAATGTATCCCTGCAAAGTTTGGTGAAGATCTGAGTATGTAGTTTTTGACCTTATATGGAACCTCCAATCTGAAAATTTGAAAATTCTTAAAAAATTCGTCCAAAATCTTGATGTCTCCAATCTCTTGTTTTGTACGTTTTTTCCACGTGTCTTGATATCCAATGTATCCCTGCAAAGTTTGGTGAAGATCTGAGTATGTTGTTTTTGACCTTATCTGGAACATCCTTTCTGAAAATTTGAAAATTGTTAAAAAATTCGTCCAAAATCTTGATGTCTCCTATCTCTTGTTTTGTACGTTTTTTCCACGTGTCTTGACATCCAATGTATCCCTGCAAAGTTTGGTGAAGATCTGAGTATGTAGTTTTTGACCTTATCTGGAACCTCCCATCTGAAAATTTGAAAATTCTTAAAAAATTCGACCAATATCTTGATGTCTCCAATCTCTTGTTTTGTACGTTTTTTCCACGTGTCTTGACACATAATGTATCCATGCAAAGTTTGGTGAAGATCTGAGTATGTAGTTTTTGACCTTATATGGAACCTCCTATCTGAAAATTTAAAAATTCTTAAAAAATTCGTCCAAAATCTTGATGTCTCCAATCTCTTGTTTTGTACGTTTTTTCCACGTGTCTTGACATCCAATGTATCCCTGCAAAGTTTGGTGAAGATCTGAGTATGTAGTTTTTGACCTTATCTGGAACCTCCCATCTGAAAATTTGAAAATTCTTAAAAAATTCGTCCAAAATCTTGATGTCTCCAATCTCTTGTTTTGTACGTTTTTTCCACGTGTCTTGACATCCAATGTATCCCTGCAAAGTTTGGTGAAGATCTGAGTATGTAGTTTTTGACCTTATCTGGAACCTCCCATCTGAAAATTTGAAAATTCCTAAAAAATCCGTGCAAAATCTTGATGACCCCAATCTCTTGTTTTGTACGTTTTTTCCACGTGTCTTGACATCCAATGTATTCCTGCAATGTTTGGTGAAGATCTGAGTATGTAGTTTTTGACCTTATATGGAACCTCCTATCTGAAAATTTGAAAATTCTTAAAAAATTCGACCAAAATCTTGATGTTCCAAATCCTATGTTTTGTATGTTTTTTCCACGTGTCTTGACATCCAATGTATCCATGCAAAGTTTGGTGAAGATCTGAGTATGTAGTTTTTGACCTTATATTGAACCTCCCATCTGAAAATTTGAAAATTCTTAAAAAATTCGTCCAAAATCTTGATGACCCCAATCTCTTGTTTTGTACGTTTTTTCCACGTGTCTTGACATCCAAAGTATCCCTGCAAAGTTTGGTGAAGATCTGAGTATGTAGTTTTTGACCTTATCTGGAACCTCCCATCTGAAAATTTGAAAATTCCTAAAAAATCCGTGCAAAATCTTGATGACCCCAATCTCTTGTTTTGTACGTTTTTTCCACGTGTCTTGACATCCAATGTATTCCTGCAATGTTTGGTGAAGATCTGAGTATGTAGTTTTTGACCTTATATGGAACCTCCTATCTGAAAATTTGAAAATTCTTAAAAAATTCGACCAAAATCTTGATGTTCCAAATCCTATGTTTTGTATGTTTTTTCCACGTGTCTTGACATCCAATGTATCCATGCAAAGTTTGGTGAAGATCTGAGTATGTAGTTTTTGACCTTATATTGAACCTCCCATCTGAAAATTTGAAAATTCTTAAAAAATTCGTCCAAAATCTTGATGACCCCAATCTCTTGTTTTGTACGTTTTTTCCACGTGTCTTGACATCCAAAGTATCCCTGCAAAGTTTGGTGAAGATCTGAGTATGTAGTTTTTGACCTTATCTGGAACCTCCTATCTGAAAATTTGAAAATTCTTCAAAAATTCGTCGAAAATCTTGATGTCTCCAATCTCTTGTTTTGTACGTTTTTTCCACGTGTCTTGACATCCAATGTATTCCTGCAATGTTTGGTGGAGATCTGAGTATGTAGTTTTAGACCTTATCTGGAACCTCCTATCTGAAAATTTGAAAATTCTTAAAAAATTCGTCCAAAATCTTGATGTCTCCAATCTCTTGTTTTGTACGTTTTTTCCACGTGTCTCGACCTCCAATGGATCCCTGCAAAGTTTGGTGAAGATCTGAGTATGTCGTTTTTGACCTTATCTGGAACATCCTTTCTGAAAATTTGAAAATTCTTAAAAAATTCGTCGAAAATCTTGATGTCTCCAATCTCTTGTTTTGTACGTTTTTTCCACGTGTCTTGACATCCAATGTATCCCTGCAAAGTTTGGTGAAGATCTGAGTATGTAGTTTTTGACCTTATATGGAACCTCCTATCTGAAAATTTGAAAATTCTTAAAAAATTCGTCCAAAATCTTGATGTCTCCAATCTCTTGTTTTGTACGTTTTTTCCACGTGTCTCGACCTCCAATGGATCCCTGCAAAGTTTGGTGAAGATCTGAGTATGTCGTTTTTGACCTTATCTGGAACCTCCCATCTGAAAATTTGAAAATTCTTAAAAAATTCGTCGAAAATCTTGATGTCTCCGATCTCTTGTTTTGTACGTTTTTTCCACGTGTCTTGACATGCAAAGTATTCCTGCAAAGTTTGGTGAAGATCTGAGTATGTAGTTTTTGACCTCATCTGGAACCTCCTATCTGAAAATTTGAAAATTCTTAAAAAATTCGTCCAAAATCTTGATGTCTCCAATCTCTTGTTTTGTACGTTTTTTCCACGTGTCTTGACATCCAATGTATCCCTGCAATGTTTGGTGAAGATCTGAGTATGTAGTTTTTGACCTTATCTGGAACCTCCCATCTGAAAATTTGAAAATTCCTAAAAAATCCGTCCAAAATCTTGATGACCCCAATCTCTTGTTTTGTACTTTTTTCCACGTGTCTCGACTTCCAATGTATCCCTGCAAAGTTTGGTGAAGATCTGAGTATGTAGTTTTTGACCTTATATGGAACCTCCTATCTGAAAATTTGAAAATTCTTAAAAAATTCGTCCAAAATCTTGATGTCACCAATCCTATGTTTTGTATGTTTTTTCCACGTGTCTTGACATCCAATGTATCCATGCAAAGTTTGGTGAAGATCTGAGTATGTCGTTTTTGACCTTATCTGGAACCTCCCATCTGAAAATTTGAAAATTCTTAAAAAATTCGTCGAAAATCTTGATGTCTCCGATCTCTTGTTTTGTACGTTTTTTCCACGTGTCTTCACATGCAAAGTATTCCTGCAAAGTTTGGTGAAGATCTGAGTATGTAGTTTTTGACCTCATCTGGAACCTCCTATCTGAAAATTTGAAAATTCTTAAAAAATTCGTCCAAAATTTTGATGTCTCCAATCTCTTGTTTTGTACGTTTTTTCCACGTGTCTTGACATCCAATGTATCCCTGCAATGTTTGGTGAAGATCTGAGTATGTAGTTTTTGACCTTATCTGGAACCTCCAATCTGAAAATTTGAAAATTCCTAAAAAATCCGTCCAAAATCTTGATGACCCCAATCTCTTGTTTTGTACGTTTTTTCCACGTGTCTTGACATCCAATGTATCCCTGCAAAGTTTGGTGAAGATCTGAGTATGTAGTTTTTGACCTTATCTGGAACCTCCTATCTGAAAATTTGAAGATTCTTAAAAAATTCGTCCAAAATCTTGATGTCTCCAATCTCTTGTTTTGTACGTTTTTTCCACGTGTCTTGATATCCAATGTATCCCTGCAAAGTTTGGTGAAGATCTGAGTATGTCGTTTTTGACCTTATCTGGAACATCCTTTCTGAAAATTTGAAAATTGTTAAAAAATTCGTCCAAAATCTTGATGTCTCCAATCTCTTTTTTGTACGTTTTTTCCACGTGTCTTGACATCCAATGTATCCCTGCAAAGTTTGGTGAAGATCTGAGTATGTAGTTTTTGACCTTATCTGGAACCTCCCATCTGAAAATTTGAAAATTCTTAAAAAATTCGACCAAAATCTTGATGTCTCCAATCTTTTGTTTTGTACGTTTTTTCCACGTGTCTTGACACATAATGTATCCATGCAAAGTTTGGTGAAGATCTGAGTATGTAGTTTTTGACCTTATCTGGAACCTCCTATCTGAAAATTTGAAAATTCTTAAAAAATTCGTCCAAAATCTTGATGTCTCCAATCTCTTGTTTTGTACGTTTTTTCCACGTGTCTTGATATCCAATGTATCCCTGCAAAGTTTGGTGAAGATCTGAGTATGTCGTTTTTGACCTTATCTGGAACATCCTTTCTGAAAATTTGAAAATTGTTAAAAAATTCGTCCAAAATCTTGATGTCTCCAATCTCTTTTTTGTACGTTTTTTCCACGTGTCTTGACATCCAATGTATCCCTGCAAAGTTTGGTGAAGATCTGAGTATGTAGTTTTTGACCTTATCTGGAACCTCCCATCTGAAAATTTGAAAATTCTTAAAAAATTCGACCAAAATCTTGATGTCTCCAATCTTTTGTTTTGTACGTTTTTTCCACGTGTCTTGACACATAATGTATCCATGCAAAGTTTGGTGAAGATCTGAGTATGTAGTTTTTGACCTTATATGGAACCTCCTATCTGAAAATTTGAAAATTCTTAAAAAATTCGTCCAAAATCTTGATGTCTCCAATCTCTTGTTTTGTACGTTTTTTCCACGTGTCTTGACATCCAATGTATCCCTGCAAAGTTTGGTGAAGATCTGAGTATGTCGTTTTTGACCTTATCTGGAACCTCCCATCTGAAAATTTGAAAATTCCTAAAAAATCCGTGCAAAATTTTGATGACCCCAATCTCTTGTTTTGTACGTTTTTTCCACGTGTCTTGACATCCAATGTATTCCTGCAATGTTTGGTGAAGATCTGAGTATGTAGTTTTTGACCTTATATGGAACCTCCTATCTGAAAATTTGAAAATTCTTAAAAAATTCGACCAAAATCTTGATGTTCCGAATCCTATGTTTTGTATGTTTTTTCCACGTGTCTTGACATCCAATGTATCCATGCAAAGTTTGGTGAAGATCTGAGTATGTAGTTTTTGACTTTATATTGAACCTCCCATCTGAAAATTTGAAAATTCTTAAAAAATTCGTCCAAAATCTTGATGACCCTAATCTCTTGTTTTGTACGTTTTTTCCACGTGTCTTGACATCCAAAGTATCCCTGCAAAATTTGGTGAAGATCTGAGTATGTAGTTTTTGACCTTATATGGAACCTCCTTTCTGAAAATTTGAGAATTCTTAAAAAATTCGTCCAAAATCTTGATGTCTCCAATCTCTTGTTTTGTACGTTTTTTCCACGTGTCTTGACATCCAATGTATCCATGCAAAGTTTGGTGAAGATCTGAGTATGTCGTTTTTGACCTTATCTGGAACCTCCCATCTGAAAATTTGAAAATTCTGAAAAAATTCGTCGAAAATCTTGATGTCTCCAATCTTTTGTTTTGTACGTTTTTTCCACGTGTCTTGACATGCAAAGTATACCTGCAACGTTTGGTGAAGATCTGAGTATGTAGTTTTTGACCTTATCTGGAACCTCCTATCTGAAAATTTGAAAATTCTTAAAAAATTCGTCCAAAATCTTGATGACCCCAATCTCTTGTTTTGTACGTTTTTTCCACGTGTCTTGACATCCAAAGTATCCCTGCAAAGTTTGGTGAAGATCTGAGTATGTAGTTTTTGACCTTATATGGAACCTCCTTTCTGAAAATTTGAGAATTCTTAAAAAATTCGTCCAAAATCTTGATGTCTCCAATCTCTTGTTTTGTACGTTTTTTCCACGTGTCTTGACATCCAATGTATCCATGCAAAGTTTGGTGAAGATCTGAGTATGTCGTTTTTGACCTTATCTGGAACCTCCCATCTGAAAATTTGAAAATTCTTAAAAAATTCGTCGAAAATCTTGATGTCTCCAATCTTTTGTTTTGTACGTTTTTTCCACGTGTCTTGACATGCAAAGTATCCCTGCAACGTTTGGTGAAGATCTGAGTATGTAGTTTTTGACATTATCTGGAACCTCCTATCTGAAAATTTGAAAATTCTTCAAAAATTCTTCGAAAATCTTGATGTCTCCAATCTCTTGTTTTGTACGTTTTTTCCACGTGTCTTGACATCCAATGTATTCCTGCAATGTTTGGTGGAGATCTGAGTATGTAGTTTTAGACCTTATCTGGAACCTCCTATCTGAAAATTTGAAAATTCTTAAAAAATTCGTCCAAAATCTTGATGTCTCCAATCTCTTGTTTTGTACGTTTTTTCCACGTGTCTCGACCTCCAATGGATCCCTGCAAAGTTTGGTGTAGATCTGAGTATGTCGTTTTTGACCTTATCTGGAACATCCTTTCTGAAAACTTGAAAATTCTTAAAAAATTCGTCGAAAATCTTGATGTCTCCAATCTCTTGTTTTGTACGTTTTTTCCACGTGTCTTGACATCCAATGTATCCCTGCAAAGTTTGGTGAAGATCTGAGTATGTAGTTTTTGACCTTATATGGAACCTCCTATCTGAAAATTTGAAAATTCTTAAAAAATTCGTCCAAAATCTTGATGTCTCCAATCTCTTGTTTTGTACGTTTTTTCCACGTGTCTCGACCTCCAATGGATCCCTGCAAAGTTTGGTGAAGATCTGAGTATGTCGTTTTTGACCTTATCTGGAACCTCCCATCTGAAAATTTGAAAATTCTTAAAAAATTCGTCGAAAATCTTGATGTCTCCGATCTCTTGTTTTGTACGTTTTTTCCACGTGTCTTGACATGCAAAGTATTCCTGAAAAGTTTGGTGAAGATCTGAGTATGTAGTTTTTGACCTCATCTGGAACCTCCTATCTGAAAATTTGAAAATTCTTAAAAAATTCGTCCAAAATCTTGATGTCTCCAATCTCTTGTTTTGTACGTTTTTTCCACGTGTCTTGACATCCAATGTATCCCTGCAATGTTTGGTGAAGATCTGAGTATGTAGTTTTTGACCTTATCTGGAACCTCCCATCTGAAAATTTGAAAATTCCTAAAAAATCCGTCCAAAATCTTGATGACTCCAATCTCTTGTTTTGTACTTTTTTTCCACGTGTCTCGACCTCCAATGTATCCCTGCAAAGTTTGGTGAAGATCTGAGTATGTAGTTTTTGACCTTATATGGAACCTCCTATCTGAAAATTTGAAAATTCTTAAAAAATTCGTCCAAAATCTTGATGTCACCAATCCTATGTTTTGTATGTTTTTTCCACGTGTCTTGACATCCAATGTATCCATGCAAAGTTTGGTGAAGATCTGAGTATGTCGTTTTTGACCTTATCTGGAACCTCCCATCTGAAAATTTGAAAATTCTTAAAAAATTCGTCGAAAATCTTGATGTCTCCGATCTCTTGTTTTGTACGTTTTTTCCACGTGTCTTGACATGCAAAGTATTCCTGCAAAGTTTGGTGAAGATCTGAGTATGTAGTTTTTGACCTCATCTGGAACCTCCTATCTGAAAATTTGAAAATTCTTAAAAAATTCGTCCAAAATTTTGATGTCTCCAATCTCTTGTTTTGTACGTTTTTTCCACGTGTCTTGACATCCAATGTATCCCTGCAATGTTTGGTGAAGATCTGAGTATGTAGTTTTTGACCTTATCTGGAACCTCCCATCTGAAAATTTGAAAATTCCTAAAAAATCCGTCCAAAATCTTGATGACCCCAATCTCTTGTTTTGTACGTTTTTTCCACGTGTCTTGACATCCAATGTATCCCTGCAAAGTTTGGTGAAGATCTGAGTATGTAGTTTTTGACCTTATCTGGAACCTCCTATCTGAAAATTTGAAAATTCTTAAAAAATTCGTCCAAAATCTTGATGTCTCCAATCTCTTGTTTTGTACGTTTTTTCCACGTGTCTTGATATCCAATGTATCCCTGCAAAGTTTGGTGAAGATCTGAGTATGTCGTTTTTGACCTTATCTGGAACATCCTTTCTGAAAATTTGAAAATTGTTAAAAAATTCGTCCAAAATCTTGATGTCTCCAATCTCTTTTTTGTACGTTTTTTCCACGTGTCTTGACATCCAATGTATCCCTGCAAAGTTTGGTGAAGATCTGAGTATGTAGTTTTTGACCTTATCTGGAACCTCCCATCTGAAAATTTGAAAATTCTTAAAAAATTCGACCAAAATCTTGATGTCTCCAATCTTTTGTTTTGTACGTTTTTTCCACGTGTCTTGACACATAATGTATCCATGCAAAGTTTGGTGAAGATCTGAGTATGTAGTTTTTGACCTTATATGGAACCTCCTATCTGAAAATTTGAAAATTCTTAAAAAATTCGTCCAAAATCTTGAAGTCTCCAATCTCTTGTTTTGTACGTTTTTTCCACGTGTCTTGACATCCAATGTATCCCTGCAAAGTTTGGTGAAGATCTGAGTATGTAGTTTTTGACCTTATCTGGAACCTCCCATCTGAAAATTTGAAAATTCCTAAAAAATCCGTGCAAAATCTTGATGACCCCAATCTCTTGTTTTGTACGTTTTTTCCACGTGTCTTGACATCCAATGTATCCATGCAAAGTTTGGTGAAGATCTGAGTATGTCGTTTTTGACCTTATCTGGAACCTCCCATCTGAAAATTTGAAAATTCTTAAAAAATTCGTCGAAAATCTTGATGTCTCCAATCTCTTGTTTTGTACGTTTTTTCCACGTGTCTTGACATGCAAAGTATCCCTGCAACGTTTGGTGAAGATCTGAGTATGTAGTTTTTGACCTTATCTGGAACCTCCTATCTGAAAATTTGAAAATTCTTCAAAAATTCGTCGAAAATCTTGATGTCTCCAATCTCTTGTTTTGTACGTTTTTTCCACGTGTCTTGACATCCAATGTATCCCTGCAATGTTTGGTGGAGATCTGAGTATGTAGTTTTTGACCTTATCTGGGACCTCCTATCAGAAAATTTGAAAATTCTTCAAAAATTCGTCCAAAATCTTGATGTCTCCAATCTCTTGTTTTGTACGTTTTTTCCACGTGTCTCGACCTCCAATGTATCCCTGCAAAGTTTGGTGAAGATCTGAGTATGTCGTTTTTGACCTTATCTGGAACATCCTTTCTGAAAATTTGAAAATTCTTAAAAAATTCGTCGAAAATCTTGATGTCTCCAATCTCTTGTTTTGTACGTTTCTTCCACGTGTCTTGACATCCAATGTATCCCTGCAAAGTTTGGTGAAGATCTGAGTATGTAGTTTTTGACCTTATATGGAACCTCCTTTCTGAAAATTTGAAAATTCTCAAAAAATTCGTCCATAATCTTGATGTCTCCAATCTCTTGTTTTGTACGTTTTTTCCACGTGTCTTGACATCCAATGTATCCCTGCAAAGTTTGGTGAAGATCTGAGTATGTAGTTTTTGACCTTATATGGAACCTCCTATCTGAAAATTTGAAAATTCTTAAAAAATTCGTCCAAAATCTTGATGTCTCCAATCTCTTGTTTTGTACGTTTTTTCCACGTGTCTTGATATCCAATGTATCCCTGCAAAGTTTGGTGAAGATCTGAGTATGTTGTTTTTGACCTTATCTGGAACATCCTTTCTGAAAATTTGAAAATTGTTAAAAAATTCGTCCAAAATCTTGATGTATCCTATCTCTTGTTTTGTACGTTTTTTCCACGTGTCTTGACATCCAATGTATCCCTGCAAAGTTTGGTGAAGATCTGAGTATGTATTTTTTGACCTTATATGGAACCTCCTATCTGAAAATTTAAAAATTCTTAAAAAATTCGTCCAAAATCTTGATGACCCCAATCTCTTGTTTTGTACGTTTTTTCCACGTGTCTTGACATCCAATGTATCCCTGCAAAGTTTGGTGAAGATCTGAGTATGTAGTTTTTGACCTTATCTGGAACCTCCCATCTGAAAATTTGAAAATTCTTAAAAAATTCGACCAAAATCTTGATGTCTCCAATCTTTTGTTTTGTACGTTTTTTCCACGTGTCTTGACACATAATGTATCCATGCAAAGTTTGGTGAAGATCTGAGTATGTAGTTTTTGACCTTATATGGAACCTCCTATCTGAAAATTTGAAAATTCTTAAAAAATTCGTCCAAAATCTTGATGTCTCCAATCTCTTGTTTTGTACGTTTTTTCCACGTGTCTCGACATCCAATGTATCCCTGCAAAGTTTGGTGAAGATCTGAGTATGTAGTTTTTGACCTTATCTGGAACCTCCCATCTGAAAATTTGAAAATTCCTAAAAAATCCGTGCAAAATCTTGATGACCCCAATCTCTTGTTTTGTACGTTTTTTCCACGTGTCTTGACATCCAATGTATTCCTGCAATGTTTGGTGAAGATCTGAGTATGTAGTTTTTGACCTTATATGGAACCTCCTATCTGAAAATTTGAAAATTCTTAAAAAATTCGACCAAAATCTTGATGTTCCGAATCCTATGTTTTGTATGTTTTTTCCACGTGTCTTGACATCCAATGTATCCATGCAAAGTTTGGTGAAGATCTGAGTATGTAGTTTTTGACCTTATATTGAACCTCCCATCTGAAAATTTGAAAATTCTTAAAAAATTCGTCCAAAATCTTGATGACCCCAATCTCTTGTTTTGTACGTTTTTTCCACGTGTCTTGACATCCAAAGTATCCCTGCAAAGTTTGGTGAAGATCTGAGTATGTAGTTTTTGACCTTATATGGAACCTCCTTTCTGAAAATTTGAGAATTCTTAAAAAATTCGTCCAAAATCTTGATGTCTCCAATCTCTTGTTTTGTACGTTTTTTCCACGTGTCTTGACATCCAATGTATCCATGCAAAGTTTGGTGAAGATCTGAGTATGTCGTTTTTGACCTTATCTGGAACCTCCCATCTGAAAATTTGAAAATTCTTAAAAAATTCGTCGAAAATCTTGATGTCTCCAATCTTTTGTTTTGTACGTTTTTTCCACGTGTCTTGACATGCAAAGTATCCCTGCAACGTTTGGTGAAGATCTGAGTATGTAGTTTTTGACCTTATCTGGAACCTCCTATCTGAAAATTTGAAAATTCTTCAAAAATTCGTCGAAAATCTTGATGTCTCCAATCTCTTGTTTTGTACGTTTTTTCCACGTGTCTTGACATCCAATGTATTACTGCAATGTTTGGTGGAGATCTGAGTATGTAGTTTTAGACCTTATCTGGAACCTCCTATCTGAAAATTTGAAAATTCTTCAAAAATTCTTCCAAAATCTTGATGTCTCCAATCTCTTGTTTTGTACGTTTTTTCCACGTGTCTCGACCTCCAATGGATCCCTGCAAAGTTTGGTGAAGGTCTGAGTATGTCGTTTTTGACCTTATCTGGAACATCCTTTCTGAAAATTTGAAAATTCTTAAAAAATTCGTCGAAAATCTTGATGTCTCCAATCTCTTGTTTTGTACGTTTTTTCCACGTGTCTTGACATCCAATGTATCCCTGCAAAGTTTGGTGAAGATCTGAGTATGTAGTTTTTGACCTTATATGGAACCTCCTATCTGAAAATTTGAAAATTCTTAAAAAATTCGTCTAAAAATCTTGATGTCTCCAATCTCTTGTTTTGTACGTTTTTCCACGTGTCTCGACCTCCAATGGATCCCTGCAAAGTTTGGTGAAGATCTGAGTATGTCGTTTTTGACCTTATCTGGAACCTCCCATCTGAAAATTTGAAAATTCTTAAAAAATTCGTCGAAAATCTTGATGTCTCCGATCTCTTGTTTTGTACGTTTTTTCCACGTGTCTTGACATGCAAAGTATTCCTGCAAAGTTTGGTGAAGATCTGAGTATGTAGTTTTTGACCTCATCTGGAACCTCCTATCTGAAAATTTGAAAATTCTTAAAAAATTCGTCCAAAATCTTGATGTCTCCAATCTCTTGTTTTGTACGTTTTTTCCACGTGTCTTGACATCCAATGTATCCCTGCAATGTTTGGTGAAGATCTGAGTATGTAGTTTTTGACCTTATCTGGAACCTCCCATCTGAAAATTTGAAAATTCCTAAAAAATCCGTCCAAAATCTTGATGACCCCAATCTCTTGTTTTGTACTTTTTTTCCACGTGTCTCGACCTCCAATGTATCCCTGCAAAATTTGGTGAAGATCTGAGTATGTAGTTTTTGACCTTATATGGAACCTCCTATCTGAAAATTTGAAAATTCTTAAAAAATTCGTCCAAAATCTTGATGTCACCAATCCTATGTTTTGTATGTTTTTTCCACGTGTCTTGACATCCAATGTATCCATGCAAAGTTTGGTGAAGATCTGAGTATGTCGTTTTTGACCTTATCTGGAACCTCCCATCTGAAAATTTGAAAATTCTTAAAAAATTCGTCGAAAATCTTGATGTCTCCGATCTCTTGTTTTGTACGTTTTTTCCACGTGTCTTGACATGCAAAGTATTCCTGCAAAGTTTGGTGAAGATCTGAGTATGTAGTTTTTGACCTCATCTGGAACCTCCTATCTGAAAATTTGAAAATTCTTAAAAAATTCGTCCAAAATTTTGATGTCCCCAATCTCTTGTTTTGTACGTTTTTTCCACGTGTCTTGACATCCAATGTATCCCTGCAATGTTTGGTGAAGATCTGAGTATGTCGTTTTTGACCTTATCTGGAACCTCCCATCTGAAAATTTGAAAATTCCTAAAAAATCCGTCCAAAATCTTGATGACCCCAATCTCTTGTTTTGTACGTTTTTTCCACGTGTCTTGACATCCAATGTATCCCTGCAAAGTTTGGTGAAGATCTGAGTATGTAGTTTTTGACCTTATCTGGAACCTCCTATCTGAAAATTTGAAAATTCTTAAAAAATTCGTCCAAAATCTTGATGTCTCCAATCTCTTGTTTTGTACGTTTTTTCCACGTGTCTTGATATCCAATGTATCCCTGCAAAGTTTGGTGAAGATCTGAGTATGTCGTTTTTGACCTTATCTGGAACATCCTTTCTGAAAATTTGAAAATTGTTAAAAAATTCGTCCAAAATCTTGATGTCTCCAATCTCTTTTTTGTACGTTTTTTCCACGTGTCTTGACATCCAATGTATCCCTGCAAAGTTTGGTGAAGATCTGAGTATGTAGTTTTTGACCTTATCTGGAACCTCCCATCTGAAAATTTGAAAATTCTTAAAAAATTCGACCAAAATCTTGATGTCTCCAATCTTTTGTTTTGTACGTTTTTTCCACGTGTCTTGACACATAATGTATCCATGCAAAGTTTGGTGAAGATTTGAGTATGTAGTTTTTGACCTTATCTGGAACCTCCTATCTGAAAATTTGAAAATTCTTAAAAAATTCGTCCAAAATCTTGATGTCTCCAATCTCTTGTTTTGTACGTTTTTTCCACGTGTCTTGATATCCAATGTATCCCTGCAAAGTTTGGTGAAGATCTGAGTATGTCGTTTTTGACCTTATCTGGAACCTCCCATCTGAAAATTTGAAAATTCTTAAAAAATTCGTCGAAAATCTTGATGTCTCCGATCTCTTGTTTTGTACGTTTTTTCCACGTGTCTTGACATGCAAAGTATTCCTGCAAAGTTTGGTGAAGATCTGAGTATGTAGTTTTTGACCTCATCTGGAACCTCCTATCTGAAAATTTGAAAATTCTTAAAAAATTCGTCCAAAATCTTGATGTCTCCAATCTCTTGTTTTGTACGTTTTTTCCACGTGTCTTGACATCCAATGTATCCCTGCAATGTTTGGTGAAGATCTGAGTATGTAGTTTTTGACCTTATCTGGAACCTCCCATCTGAAAATTTGAAAATTCCTAAAAAATCCGTCCAAAATCTTGATGACCCCAATCTCTTGTTTTGTACTTTTTTTCCACGTGTCTCGACCTCCAATGTATCCCTGCAAAATTTGGTGAAGATCTGAGTATGTAGTTTTTGACCTTATATGGAACCTCCTATCTGAAAATTTGAAAATTCTTAAAAAATTCGTCCAAAATCTTGATGTCACCAATCCTATGTTTTGTATGTTTTTTCCACGTGTCTTGACATCCAATGTATCCATGCAAAGTTTGGTGAAGATCTGAGTATGTCGTTTTTGACCTTATCTGGAACCTCCCATCTGAAAATTTGAAAATTCTTAAAAAATTCGTCGAAAATCTTGATGTCTCCGATCTCTTGTTTTGTACGTTTTTTCCACGTGTCTTGACATGCAAAGTATTCCTGCAAAGTTTGGTGAAGATCTGAGTATGTAGTTTTTGACCTCATCTGGAACCTCCTATCTGAAAATTTGAAAATTCTTAAAAAATTCGTCCAAAATTTTGATGTCCCCAATCTCTTGTTTTGTACGTTTTTTCCACGTGTCTTGACATCCAATGTATCCCTGCAATGTTTGGTGAAGATCTGAGTATGTCGTTTTTGACCTTATCTGGAACCTCCCATCTGAAAATTTGAAAATTCCTAAAAAATCCGTCCAAAATCTTGATGACCCCAATCTCTTGTTTTGTACGTTTTTTCCACGTGTCTTGACATCCAATGTATCCCTGCAAAGTTTGGTGAAGATCTGAGTATGTAGTTTTTGACCTTATCTGGAACCTCCTATCTGAAAATTTGAAAATTCTTAAAAAATTCGTCCAAAATCTTGATGTCTCCAATCTCTTGTTTTGTACGTTTTTTCCACGTGTCTTGATATCCAATGTATCCCTGCAAAGTTTGGTGAAGATCTGAGTATGTCGTTTTTGACCTTATCTGGAACATCCTTTCTGAAAATTTGAAAATTGTTAAAAAATTCGTCCAAAATCTTGATGTCTCCAATCTCTTTTTTGTACGTTTTTTCCACGTGTCTTGACATCCAATGTATCCCTGCAAAGTTTGGTGAAGATCTGAGTATGTAGTTTTTGACCTTATCTGGAACCTCCCATCTGAAAATTTGAAAATTCTTAAAAAATTCGACCAAAATCTTGATGTCTCCAATCTTTTGTTTTGTACGTTTTTTCCACGTGTCTTGACACATAATGTATCCATGCAAAGTTTGGTGAAGATTTGAGTATGTAGTTTTTGACCTTATCTGGAACCTCCTATCTGAAAATTTGAAAATTCTTAAAAAATTCGTCCAAAATCTTGATGTCTCCAATCTCTTGTTTTGTACGTTTTTTCCACGTGTCTTGATATCCAATGTATCCCTGCAAAGTTTGGTGAAGATCTGAGTATGTCGTTTTTGACCTTATCTGGAACATCCTTTCTGAAAATTTGAAAATTGTTAAAAAATTCGTCCAAAATCTTGATGTCTCCAATCTCTTTTTTGTACGTTTTTTCCACGTGTCTTGACATCCAATGTATCCCTGCAAAGTTTGGTGAAGATCTGAGTATGTAGTTTTTGACCTTATATGGAACCTCCTATCTGAAAATTTGAAAATTCTTAAAAAATTCGTCCAAAATCTTGATGTCTCCAATCTCTTGTTTTGTACGTTTTTTCCACGTGTCTTGACATCCAATGTATCCCTGCAAAGTTTGGTGAAGATCTGAGTATGTAGTTTTTGACCTTATCTGGAACCTCCCATCTGAAAATTTGAAAATTCCTAAAAAATCCGTGCAAAATCTTGATGACCCCAATCTCTTGTTTTGTACGTTTTTTCCACGTGTCTTGACATCCAATGTATTCCTGCAATGTTTGGTGAAGATCTGAGTATGTAGTTTTTGACCTTATATGGAACCTCCTATCTGAAAATTTGAAAATTCTTAAAAAATTCGACCAAAATCTTGATGTTCCGAATCCTATGTTTTGTATGTTTTTTCCACGTGTCTTGACATCCAATGTACCCATGCAAAGTTTGGTGAAGATCTGAGTATGTAGTTTTTGACCTTATATTGAACCTCCCATCTGAAAATTTGAAAATTCTTAAAAAATTCGTCCAAAATCTTGATGACCCCAATCTCTTGTTTTGTACGTTTTTTCCACGTGTCTTGACATCCAAAGTATCCCTGCAAAGTTTGGTGAAGATCTGAGTATGTAGTTTTTGACCTTATATGGAACCTCCTTTCTGAAAATTTGAGAATTCTTAAAAAATTCGTCCAAAATCTTGATGTCTCCAATCTCTTGTTTTGTACGTTTTTTCCACGTGTCTTGACATCCAATGTATCCATGCAAAGTTTGGTGAAGATCTGAGTATGTCGTTTTTGACCTTATCTGGAACCTCCCATCTGAAAATTTGAAAATTCTTAAAATATTCGTCGAAAATCTTGATGTCTCCAATCTTTTGTTTTGTACGTTTTTTCCACGTGTCTTGACATGCAAAGTATCCCTGCAACGTTTGGTGAAGATCTGAGTATGTAGTTTTTGACCTTATCTGGAACCTCCTATCTGAAAATTTGAAAATTCTTCAAAAATTCGTCGAAAATCTTGATGTCTCCAATCTCTTGTTTTGTACGTTTTTTCCACGTGTCTTGACATCCAATGTATTCCTGCAATGTTTGGTGGAGATCTGAGTATGTAGTTTTAGACCTTATCTGGAACCTCCTATCTGAAAATTTGAAAATTCTTCAAAAATTCGTCCAAAATCTTGATGTCTCCAATCTCTTGTTTTGTACGTTTTTTCCACGTGTCTCGACCTCCAATGGATCCCTGCAAAGTTTGGTGAAGATCTGAGTATGTCGTTTTTGACCTTATCTGGAACATCCTTTCTGAAAATTTGAAAATTCTTAAAAAATTCGTCGAAAATCTTGATGTCTCCAATCTCTTGTTTTGTACGTTTTTTCCACGTGTCTTGACATCCAATGTATCCCTGCAATGTTTGGTGAAGATCTGAGTATGTAGTTTTTGACCTTATATGGAACCTCCTATCTGAAAATTTGAAAATTCTTAAAAAATTCGTCCAAAATCTTGATGTCTCCAATCTCTTGTTTTGTACGTTTTTTCCACGTGTCTCGACCTCCAATGGATCCCTGCAAAGTTTGGTGAAGATCTGAGTATGTCGTTTTTGACCTTATCTGGAACCTCCCATCTGAAAATTTGAAAATTCTTAAAAAATTCGTCGAAAATCTTGATGTCTCCGATCTCTTGTTTTGTACGTTTTTTCCACGTGTCTTGACATGCAAAGTATTCCTGCAAAGTTTGGTGAAGATCTGAGTATGTAGTTTTTGACCTCATCTGGAACCTCCTATCTGAAAATTTGAAAATTCTTAAAAAATTCGTCCAAAATCTTGATGTCTCCAATCTCTTGTTTTGTACGTTTTTTCCACGTGTCTTGACATCCAATGTATCCCTGCAATGTTTGGTGAAGATCTGAGTATGTAGTTTTTGACCTTATCTGGAACCTCCCATCTGAAAATTTGAAAATTCCTAAAAAATCCGTCCAAAATCTTGATGACCCCAATCTCTTGTTTTGTACTTTTTTTCCACGTGTCTCGACCTCCAATGTATCCCTGCAAAGTTTGGTGAAGATCTGAGTATGTAGTTTTTGACCTTATATGGAACCTCCTATCTGAAAATTTGAAAATTCTTAAAAAATTCGTCCAAAATCTTGATGTCACCAATCCTATGTTTTGTATGTTTTTTCCACGTGTCTTGACATCCAATGTATCCATGCAAAGTTTGGTGAAGATCTGAGTATGTCGTTTTTGACCTTATCTGGAACCTCCCATCTGAAAATTTGAAAATTCTTAAAAAATTCGTCGAAAATCTTGATGTCTCCGATCTCTTGTTTTGTACGTTTTTTCCACGTGTCTTGACATGCAAAGTATTCCTGCAAAGTTTGGTGAAGATCTGAGTATGTAGTTTTTGACCTCATCTGGAACCTCCTATCTGAAAATTTGAAAATTCTTAAAAAATTCGTCCAAAATTTTGATGTCTCCAATCTCTTGTTTTGTACGTTTTTTCCACGTGTCTTGACATCCAATGTATCCCTGCAATGTTTGGTGAAGATCTGAGTATGTAGTTTTTGACCTTATCTGGAACCTCCCATCTGAAAATTTGAAAATTCCTAAAAAATCCGTCCAAAATCTTGATGACCCCAATCTCTTGTTTTGTACGTTTTTTCCACGTGTCTTGACATCCAATGTATCCCTGCAAAGTTTGGTGAAGATCTGAGTATGTAGTTTTTGACCTTATCTGGAACCTCCTATCTGAAAATTTGAAAATTCTTAAAAAATTCGTCCAAAATCTTGATGTCTCCTATCTCTTGTTTTGTACGTTTTTTCCACGTGTCTTGACATCCAATGTATCCCTGCAAAGTTTGGTGAAGATCTGAGTATGTAGTTTTTGACCTTATCTGGAACCTCCCATCTGAAAATTTGAAAATTCTTAAAAAATCGACCAAAATCTTGATGTCTCCAATCTCTTGTTTTGTACGTTTTTTCCACGTGTCTTGACACATAATGTATCCATGCAAAGTTTGGTGAAGATCTGAGTATGTAGTTTTTGACCTTATATGGAACCTCCTATCTGAAAATTTGAAAATTCTTAAAAAATTTGACCAAAATCTTGATGTCCCCAATCCTATGTTTTGTATGTTTTTTCCACGTGTCTTGACATCCAATGTATCCATGCAAAGTTTGGTGAAGATCTGAGTATGTAGTTTTTGACCTTATCTGGAACCTCCCATCTGAAAATTTGAAAATTCTTAAAAAATTCGTCGAAAATCTTGATGTCTCCAATCTCTTGTTTTGTACGTTTTTTTCCACGTGTCTTGACATGCAAAGTATCCCTGCAACGTTTGGTGAAGATCTGAGTATGTACTTTTTGACCTTATCTGGAACCTCCTATCTGAAAATTTGAAAATTCTTAAAAAATTCGTCCAAAATCTTGATGTCTCCAATCTCTTGTTTTGTACGTTTTTTCCACGTGTCTTGACATCCAATGTATCCCTGCAATGTTTGGTGAAGATCTGAGTATGTAGTTTTTGACCTTATATGGAGCCTCCTATCTGAAAATTTGAAAATTCTTAAAAAATTCGTCCAAAATCTTGATGTCTCCAATCTCTTGTTTTGTACGTTCTTTCCACGTGTCTTGACATCCAATGTATCCCTGCAATGTTTGGTGAAGATCTGAGTATGTAGTTTTTGACCTTATATGGAACCTCCTATCTGAAAATTTGAAAATTCTTAAAAGAATTTAACAAAATCTTGATGTCCCCAATCCTATGTTTTGTATGTTTTTCAACGTGTCTTGACATACAATGTATCCCTGCAGAGTTTGGTGAAGATCTGAGTATGTAGTTTTTGACCTTATCTGGAACCTCCCATCTGAAAATTTGAAAATTCCTAAAAAATCCGTCCAAAATCTTGTTGACCCGAATCTCTTGTTTTGTACGTTTTTTCCACGTGTCTTGACATCCAATGTATCCCTGCAAAGTTTGGTGAAGATCTGAGTATGTAGTTTTTGACCTTATCTGGAACCGCATTTCTGAAAATTTGAAAATTTTTAAAAAAATCGTCCAAAATCTTGATGTCTCCAATCTCTTGTTTTGTACGTTTTTTCCACGTGTCTTGACATCCAATGTATCCCTGCAAAGTTTGGTGAAGATCTGAGTATGTAGTTTTTGACCTTATATGGAACCTCCTATCTGAAAATTTGAAAATTCTTAAAAAATTCGTCCAAAATCTTGATGTCTCCAATCTCTTGTTTTGTACGTTTTTTCCACGTGTCTCGACCTCCAATGGATCCCTGCAAAGTTTGGTGAAGATCTGAGTATGTCGTTTTTGACCTTATCTGGAACCTCCCATCTGAAAATTTGAAAATTCTTAAAAAATTCGTCGAAAATCTTGATGTCTCCGATCTCTTGTTTTGTACGTTTTTTCCACGTGTCTTGACATGCAAAGTATTCCTGCAAAGTTTGGTGAAGATCTGAGTATGTAGTTTTTGACCTCATCTGGAACGTCCTATCTGAAAATTTGAAAATTCTTAAAAAATTCGTCCAAAATCTTGATGTCTCCAATCTCTTGTTTTGTACGTTTTTTCCACGTGTCTTGACATCCAATGTATCCCTGCAAAGTTTGGTGAAGATTTGAGTATGTAGTTTTTGACCTTATCTGGAACCTCCTATCTGAAAATTTGAAAATTCTTAAAAAATTCGTCCAAAATCTTGATGTCTCCAATCTCTTGTTTTGTACGTTTTTTCCACGTGTCTTGATATCCAATGTATCCCTGCAAAGTTTGGTGAAGATCTGAGTATGTCGTTTTTGACCTTATCTGGAACATCCTTTCTGAAAATTTGAAAATTGTTAAAAAATTCGTCCAAAATCTTGATGTCTCCTATCTCTTGTTTTGTTCGTTTTTTACACGTGTCTTGACATCCAATGTATCCCTGCAAAGTTTGGTGAAGATCTGAGTATGTAGTTTTTGACCTTATCTGGAACATCCTTTCTGAAAATTTGAAAATTGTTAAAAAATTCGTCCAAAATCTTGATGTCTCCTATCTCTTGTTTTGTACGTTTTTTCCACGTGTCTTGACATCCAATGTATCCCTGCAAAGTTTGGTGAAGATCTGAGTATGTAGTTTTTGACCTTATCTGGAACCTCCCATCTGAAAATTTGAAAATTCTTAAAAAATTCGACCAATATCTTGATGTCTAAAATCTCTTGTTTTGTACGTTTTTTCCACGTGTCTTGACACATAATGTATCCATGCAAAGTTTGGTGAAGATCTGAGTATGTAGTTTTTGACCTTATATGGAACCTCCTATCTGAAAATTTAAAAATTCTTAAAAAATTCGTCCAAAATCTTGATGTCTCCAATCTCTTGTTTTGTACGTTTTTTCCACGTGTCTTGACATCCAATGTATCCCTGCAAAGTTTGGTGAAGATCTGAGTATGTAGTTTTTGACCTTATCTGGAACCTCCCATCTGAAAATTTGAAAATTCTTAAAAAATTCGACCAATATCTTGATGTCTCCAATCTCTTGTTTTGTACGTTTTTTCCACGTGTCTTGACACATAATGTATCCATGCAAAGTTTGGTGAAGATCTGAGTATGTAGTTTTTGACCTTATATGGAACCTCCTATCTGAAAATTTAAAAATTCTTAAAAAATTCGTCCAAAATCTTGATGTCTCCAATCTCTTGTTTTGTACGTTTTTTCCACGTGTCTTGACATCCAATGTATCCCTGCAAAGTTTGGTGAAGATCTGAGTATGTAGTTTTTGACCTTATCTGGAACCTCCCATCTGAAAATTTGAAAATTCTTAAAAAATTCGACCAAAATCTTGATGTCTCCAATCTTTTGTTTTGTACGTTTTTTCCACGTGTCTTGACACATAATGTATCCATGCAAAGTTTGGTGAAGATCTGAGTATGTAGTTTTTGACCTTATATGGAACCTCCTATCTGAAAATTTGAAAATTCTTAAAAAATTCGTCCAAAATCTTGATGTCTCCAATCTCTTGTTTTGTACGTTTTTTCCACGTGTCTTGACATCCAATGTATCCCTGCAAAGTTTGGTGAAGATCTGAGTATGTAGTTTTTGACCTTATCTGGAACCTCCCATCTGAAAATTTGAAAATTCCTAAAAAATCCGTGCAAAATCTTGATGACCCCAATCTCTTGTTTTGTACGTTTTTTCCACGTGTCTTGACATCCAATGTATTCCTGCAATGTTTGGTGAAGATCTGAGTATGTAGTTTTTGACCTTATATGGAACCTCCTATCTGAAAATTTGAAAATTCTTAAAAAATTCGACCAAAATCTTGATGTTCCGAATCCTATGTTTTGTATGTTTTTTCCACGTGTCTTGACATCCAATGTACCCATGCAAAGTTTGGTGAAGATCTGAGTATGTAGTTTTTGACCTTATATTGAACCTCCCATCTGAAAATTTGAAAATTCTTAAAAAATTCGTCCAAAATCTTGATGACCCCAATCTCTTGTTTTGTACGTTTTTTCCACGTGTCTTGACATCCAAAGTATCCCTGCAAAGTTTGGTGAAGATCTGAGTATGTAGTTTTTGACCTTATATGGAACCTCCTTTCTGAAAATTTGAGAATTCTTAAAAAATTCGTCCAAAATCTTGATGTCTCCAATCTCTTGTTTTGTACGTTTTTTCCACGTGTCTTGACATCCAATGTATCCATGCAAAGTTTGGTGAAGATCTGAGTATGTCGTTTTTGACCTTATCTGGAACCTCCCATCTGAAAATTTGAAAATTCTTAAAAAATTCGTCGAAAATCTTGATGTCTCCAATCTTTTGTTTTGTACGTTTTTTCCACGTGTCTTGACATGCAAAGTATCCCTGCAACGTTTGGTGAAGATCTGAGTATGTAGTTTTTGACCTTATCTGGAACCTCCTATCTGAAAATTTGAAAATTCTTCAAAAATTCGTCGAAAATCTTGATGTCTCCAATCTCTTGTTTTGTACGTTTTTTCCACGTGTCTTGACATCCAATGTATTCCTGCAATGTTTGGTGGAGATCTGAGTATGTAGTTTTAGACCTTATCTGGAACCTCCTATCTGAAAATTTGAAAATTCTTCAAAAATTCGTCCAAAATCTTGATGTCTCCAATCTCTTGTTTTGTACGTTTTTTCCACGTGTCTCGACCTCCAATGGATCCCTGCAAAGTTTGGTGAAGATCTGAGTATGTCGTTTTTGACCTTATCTGGAACATCCTTTCTGAAAATTTGAAAATTCTTAAAAAATTCGTCGAAAATCTTGATGTCTCCAATCTCTTGTTTTGTACGTTTTTTCCACGTGTCTTGACATCCAATGTATCCCTGCAATGTTTGGTGAAGATCTGAGTATGTAGTTTTTGACCTTATATGGAACCTCCTATCTGAAAATTTGAAAATTCTTAAAAAATTCGTCCAAAATCTTGATGTCTCCAATCTCTTGTTTTGTACGTTTTTTCCACGTGTCTCGACCTCCAATGGATCCCTGCAAAGTTTGGTGAAGATCTGAGTATGTCGTTTTTGACCTTATCTGGAACCTCCCATCTGAAAATTTGAAAATTCTTAAAAAATTCGTCGAAAATCTTGATGTCTCCGATCTCTTGTTTTGTACGTTTTTTCCACGTGTCTTGACATGCAAAGTATTCCTGCAAAGTTTGGTGAAGATCTGAGTATGTAGTTTTTGACCTCATCTGGAACCTCCTATCTGAAAATTTGAAAATTCTTAAAAAATTCGTCCAAAATCTTGATGTCTCCAATCTCTTGTTTTGTACGTTTTTTCCACGTGTCTTGACATCCAATGTATCCCTGCAATGTTTGGTGAAGATCTGAGTATGTAGTTTTTGACCTTATCTGGAACCTCCCATCTGAAAATTTGAAAATTCCTAAAAAATCCGTCCAAAATCTTGATGACCCCAATCTCTTGTTTTGTACTTTTTTTCCACGTGTCTCGACCTCCAATGTATCCCTGCAAAGTTTGGTGAAGATCTGAGTATGTAGTTTTTGACCTTATATGGAACCTCCTATCTGAAAATTTGAAAATTCTTAAAAAATTCGTCCAAAATCTTGATGTCACCAATCCTATGTTTTGTATGTTTTTTCCACGTGTCTTGACATCCAATGTATCCATGCAAAGTTTGGTGAAGATCTGAGTATGTCGTTTTTGACCTTATCTGGAACCTCCCATCTGAAAATTTGAAAATTCTTAAAAAATTCGTCGAAAATCTTGATGTCTCCGATCTCTTGTTTTGTACGTTTTTTCCACGTGTCTTGACATGCAAAGTATTCCTGCAAAGTTTGGTGAAGATCTGAGTATGTAGTTTTTGACCTCATCTGGAACCTCCTATCTGAAAATTTGAAAATTCTTAAAAAATTCGTCCAAAATTTTGATGTCTCCAATCTCTTGTTTTGTACGTTTTTTCCACGTGTCTTGACATCCAATGTATCCCTGCAATGTTTGGTGAAGATCTGAGTATGTAGTTTTTGACCTTATCTGGAACCTCCCATCTGAAAATTTGAAAATTCCTAAAAAATCCGTCCAAAATCTTGATGACCCCAATCTCTTGTTTTGTACGTTTTTTCCACGTGTCTTGACATCCAATGTATCCCTGCAAAGTTTGGTGAAGATCTGAGTATGTAGTTTTTGACCTTATCTGGAACCTCCTATCTGAAAATTTGAAAATTCTTAAAAAATTCGTCCAAAATCTTGATGTCTCCTATCTCTTGTTTTGTACGTTTTTTCCACGTGTCTTGACATCCAATGTATCCCTGCAAAGTTTGGTGAAGATCTGAGTATGTAGTTTTTGACCTTATCTGGAACCTCCCATCTGAAAATTTGAAAATTCTTAAAAAATCGACCAAAATCTTGATGTCTCCAATCTCTTGTTTTGTACGTTTTTTCCACGTGTCTTGACACATAATGTATCCATGCAAAGTTTGGTGAAGATCTGAGTATGTAGTTTTTGACTTTATATGGAACCTCCTATCTGAAAATTTGAAAATTCTTAAAAAATTTGACCAAAATCTTGATGTCCCCAATCCTATGTTTTGTATGTTTTTTCCACGTGTCTTGACATCCAATGTATCCATGCAAAGTTTGGTGAAGATCTGAGTATGTAGTTTTTGACCTTATCTGGAACCTCCCATCTGAAAATTTGAAAATTCTTAAAAAATTCGTCGAAAATCTTGATGTCTCCAATCTCTTGTTTTGTACGTTTTTTTCCACGTGTCTTGACATGCAAAGTATCCCTGCAACGTTTGGTGAAGATCTGAGTATGTACTTTTTGACCTTATCTGGAACCTCCTATCTGAAAATTTGAAAATTCTTAAAAAATTCGTCCAAAATCTTGATGTCTCCAATCTCTTGTTTTGTACGTTTTTTCCACGTGTCTTGACATCCAATGTATCCCTGCAATGTTTGGTGAAGATCTGAGTATGTAGTTTTTGACCTTATATGGAGCCTCCTATCTGAAAATTTGAAAATTCTTAAAAAATTCGTCCAAAATCTTGATGTCTCCAATCTCTTGTTTTGTACGTTCTTTCCACGTGTCTTGACATCCAATGTATCCCTGCAATGTTTGGTGAAGATCTGAGTATGTAGTTTTTGACCTTATATGGAACCTCCTATCTGAAAATTTGAAAATTCTTAAAAGAATTTAACAAAATCTTGATGTCCCCAATCCTATGTTTTGTATGTTTTTCCACGTGTCTTGACATACAATGTATCCCTGCAGAGTTTGGTGAAGATCTGAGTATGTAGTTTTTGACCTTATCTGGAACCTCCCATCTGAAAATTTGAAAATTCCTAAAAAATCCGTCCAAAATCTTGTTGACCCGAATCTCTTGTTTTGTACGTTTTTTCCACGTGTCTTGACATCCAATGTATCCCTGCAAAGTTTGGTGAAGATCTGAGTATGTAGTTTTTGACCTTATCTGGAACCGCATTTCTGAAAATTTGAAAATTTTTAAAAAAATCGTCCAAAATCTTGATGTCTCCAATCTCTTGTTTTGTACGTTTTTTCCACGTGTCTTGACATCCAATGTATCCCTGCAAAGTTTGGTGAAGATCTGAGTATGTAGTTTTTGACCTTATATGGAACCTCCTATCTGAAAATTTGAAAATTCTTAAAAAATTCGTCCAAAATCTTGATGTCTCCAATCTCTTGTTTTGTACGTTTTTTCCACGTGTCTCGACCTCCAATGGATCCCTGCAAAGTTTGGTGAAGATCTGAGTATGTCGTTTTTGACCTTATCTGGAACCTCCCATCTGAAAATTTGAAAATTCTTAAAAAATTCGTCGAAAATCTTGATGTCTCCGATCTCTTGTTTTGTACGTTTTTTCCACGTGTCTTGACATGCAAAGTATTCCTGCAAAGTTTGGTGAAGATCTGAGTATGTAGTTTTTGACCTCATCTGGAACGTCCTATCTGAAAATTTGAAAATTCTTAAAAAATTCGTCCAAAATCTTGATGTCTCCAATCTCTTGTTTTGTACGTTTTTTCCACGTGTCTTGATATCCAATGTATCCCTGCAAAGTTTGGTGAAGATCTGAGTATGTCGTTTTTGACCTTATCTGGAACATCCTTTCTGAAAATTTGAAAATTGTTAAAAAATTCGTCCAAAATCTTGATGTCTCCTATCTCTTGTTTTGTTCGTTTTTTACACGTGTCTTGACATCCAATGTATCCCTGCAAAGTTTGGTGAAGATCTGAGTATGTAGTTTTTGACCTTATCTGGAACATCCTTTCTGAAAATTTGAAAATTGTTAAAAAATTCGTCCAAAATCTTGATGTCTCCTATCTCTTGTTTTGTACGTTTTTTCCACGTGTCTTGACATCCAATGTATCCCTGCAAAGTTTGGTGAAGATCTGAGTATGTAGTTTTTGACCTTATCTGGAACCTCCCATCTGAAAATTTGAAAATTCTTAAAAAATTCGACCAATATCTTGATGTCTCCAATCTCTTGTTTTGTACGTTTTTTCCACGTGTCTTGACACATAATGTATCCATGCAAAGTTTGGTGAAGATCTGAGTATGTAGTTTTTGACCTTATATGGAACCTCCTATCTGAAAATTTAAAAATTCTTAAAAAATTCGTCCAAAATCTTGATGTCTCCAATCTCTTGTTTTGTACGTTTTTTCCACGTGTCTTGACATCCAATGTATCCCTGCAAAGTTTGGTGAAGATCTGAGTATGTAGTTTTTGACCTTATCTGGAACCTCCCATCTGAAAATTTGAAAATTCTTAAAAAATTCGACCAATATCTTGATGTCTCCAATCTCTTGTTTTGTACGTTTTTTCCACGTGTCTTGACACATAATGTATCCATGCAAAGTTTGGTGAAGATCTGAGTATGTAGTTTTTGACCTTATATGGAACCTCCTATCTGAAAATTTAAAAATTCTTAAAAAATTCGTCCAAAATCTTGATGTCTCCAATCTCTTGTTTTGTACGTTTTTTCCACGTGTCTTGACATCCAATGTATCCCTGCAAAGTTTGGTGAAGATCTGAGTATGTAGATTTTGACCTTATCTGGAACCTCCCATCTGAAAATTTGAAAATTCTTAAAAAATTCGACCAAAATCTTGATGTCTCCAATCTTTTGTTTTGTACGTTTTTTCCACGTGTCTTGACACATAATGTATCCATGCAAAGTTTGGTGAAGATCTGAGTATGTAGTTTTTGACCTTATATGGAACCTCCTATCTGAAAATTTGAAAATTCTTAAAAAATTCGTCCAAAATCTTGATGTCTTCAATCTCTTGTTTTGTACGTTTTTTCCACGTGTCTTGACATCCAATGTATCCCTGCAAAGTTTGGTGAAGATCTGAGTATGTTGTTTTTGACCTTATCTGGAACATCCTTTCTGAAAATTTGAAAATTGTTAAAAAATTCGTCCAAAATCTTGATGTCTCCTATCTCTTGTTTTGTACGTTTTTTCCACGTGTCTTGACATCCAATGTATCCCTGCAAAGTTTGGTGAAGATCTGAGTATGTAGTTTTTGACCTTATCTGGAACCTCCCATCTGAAAATTTGAAAATTCTTAAAAAATTCGACCAATATCTTGATGTCTCCAATCTCTTGTTTTGTACGTTTTTTCCACGTGTCTTGACACATAATGTATCCATGCAAAGTTTGGTGAAGATCTGAGTATGTAGTTTTTGACCTTATATGGAACCTCCTATCTGAAAATTTAAAAATTCTTAAAAAATTCGTCCAAAATCTTGATGTCTCCAATCTCTTGTTTTGTACGTTTTTTCCACGTGTCTTGACATCCAATGTATCCCTGCAAAGTTTGGTGAAGATCTGAGTATGTAGTTTTTGACCTTATCTGGAACCTCCCATCTGAAAATTTGAAAATTCTTAAAAAATTCGACCAAAATCTTGATGTCTCCAATCTTTTGTTTTGTACGTTTTTTCCACGTGTCTTGACACATAATGTATCCATGCGAAGTTTGGTGAAGATCTGAGTATGTAGTTTTTGACCTTATATGGAACCTCCTATCTGAAAATTTGAAAATTCTTAAAAAATTCGTCCAAAATCTTGATGTCTCCAATCTCTTGTTTTGTACGTTTTTTCCACGTGTCTTGACATCCAATGTATCCCTGCAAAGTTTGGTGAAGATCTGAGTATGTAGTTTTTGACCTTATCTGGAACCTCCCATCTGAAAATTTGAAAATTCCTAAAAAATCCGTGCAAAATCTTGATGACCCCAATCTCTTGTTTTGTACGTTTTTTCCACGTGTCTTGACATCCAATGTATTCCTGCAATGTTTGGTGAAGATCTGAGTATGTAGTTTTTGACCTTATATGGAACCTCCTATCTGAAAATTTGAAAATTCTTAAAAAATTCGACCAAAATCTTGATGTTCCGAATCCTATGTTTTGTATGTTTTTTCCACGTGTCTTGACATCCAATGTATCCATGCAAAGTTTGGTGAAGATCTGAGTATGTAGTTTTTGACCTTATATTGAACCTCCCATCTGAAAATTTGAAAATTCTTAAAAAATTCGTCCAAAATCTTGATGACCCCAATCTCTTGTTTTGTACGTTTTTTCCACGTGTCTTGACATCCAAAGTATCCCTGCAAAGTTTGGTGAAGATCTGAGTATGTAGTTTTTGACCTTATATGGAACCTCCTTTCTGAAAATTTGAGAATTCTTAAAAAATTCGTCCAAAATCTTGATGTCTCCAATCTCTTGTTTTGTACGTTTTTTCCACGTGTCTTGACATCCAATGTATCCATGCAAATTTTGGTGAAGATCTGAGTATGTCGTTTTTACCTTATCTGGAACCTCCCATCTGAAAATTTGAAAATTCTTAAAAAATTTGTCGAAAATCTTGATGTCTCCAATCTTTTGTTTTGTACGTTTTTTCCACGTGTCTTGACATGCAAAGTATCCCTGCAACGTTTGGTGAAGATCTGAGTATGTAGTTTTTGACCTTATCTGGAACCTCCTATCTGAAAATTTGAAAATTCTTCAAAAATTCGTCGAAATTCTTGATGTCTCCAATCTCTTGTTTTGTACGTTTTTTCCACGTGTCTTGACATCCAATGTATTCCTGCAATGTTTGGTGGAGATCTGAGTATGTAGTTTTAGACCTTATCTGGAACCTCCTATCTGAAAATTTGAAAATTCTTCAAAAATTCGTCCAAAATCTTGATGTCTCCAATCTCTTGTTTTGTACGTTTTTTCCACGTGTCTCGACCTCCAATGGATCCCTGCAAAGTTTGGTGAAGATCTGAGTATGTCGTTTTTAACCTTATCTGGAACATCCTTTCTGAAGATTTGAAAATTCTTAAAAAATTCGTCGAAAATCTTGATGTCTCCAATCTCTTGTTTTGTACGTTTTTTCCACGTGTCTTGACATCCAATGTATCCCTGCAAAGTTTGGTGAAGATCTGAGTATGTAGTTTTTGACCTTATATGGAACCTCCTATCTGAAAATTTAAAAATTCTTAAAAAATTCGTCCAAAATCTTGATGTCTCCAATCTCTTGTTTTGTACGTTTTTTCCACGTGTCTCGACCTCCAATGGATCCCTGCAAAGTTTGGTGAAGATCTGAGTATGTCGTTTTTGACCTTATCTGGAACCTCCCATCTGAAAATTTGAAAATTCTTAAAAAATTCGTCGAAAATCTTGATGTCTCCGATCTCTTGTTTTGTACGTTTTTTCCACGTGTCTTGACATGCAAAGTATTCCTGCAAAGTTTGGTGAAGATCTGAGTATGTAGTTTTTGACCTCATCTGGAACCTCCTATCTGAAAATTTGAAAATTCTTAAAAAATTCGTCCAAAATCTTGATGTCTCCAATCTCTTGTTTTGTACGTTTTTTCCACGTGTCTTGACATCCAATGTATCCCTGCAATGTTTGGTGAAGATCTGAGTATGTAGTTTTTGACCTTATCTGGAACCTCCCATCTGAAAATTTGAAAATTCCTAAAAAATCCGTCCAAAATCTTGATGACCCCAATCTCTTGTTTTGTACTTTTTTTCCACGTGTCTCGACCTCCAATGTATCCCTGCAAAGTTTGTTGAAGATCTGAGTATGTAGTTTTTGACCTTATATGGAACCTCCTATCTGAAAATTTGAAAATTCTTAAAAAATTCGTCCAAAATCTTGATGTCACCAATCCTATGTTTTGTATGTTTTTTCCACGTGTCTTGACATCCAATGTATCCATGCAAAGTTTGGTGAAGATCTGAGTATGTCGCTTTTGACCTTATCTGGAACCTCCCATCTGAAAATTTGAAAATTCTTCAAAAATTCGTCGAAAATCTTGATGTCTCCGATCTCTTGTTTTGTACGTTTTTTCCACGTGTCTTGACATGCAAAGTATTCCTGCAAAGTTTGGTGAAGATCTGAGTATGTAGTTTTTGACCTCATCTGGAACCTCCTATCTGAAAATTTGAAAATTCTTAAAAAATTCGTCCAAAATTTTGATGTCTCCAATCTCTTGTTTTGTACGTTTTTTCCACGTGTCTTGACATCCAATGTATCCCTGCAATGTTTGGTGAAGATCTGAGTATGTAGTTTTTGACCTTATCTGGAACCTCCCATCTGAAAATTTGAAAATTCCTAAAAAATCCGTCCAAAATCTTGATGACCCCAATCTCTTGTTTTGTACGTTTTTTCCACGTGTCTTGACATCCAATGTATCCCTGCAAAGTTTGGAGAAGATCTGAGTATGTAGTTTTTGACCTTATCTGGAACCTCCTATCTGAAAATTTGAAAATTCTTAAAAAATTCGTCCAAAATCTTGATGTCTCCAATCTCTTGTTTTGTACGTTTTTTCCACGTGTCTTGATATCCAATGTATCCCTGCAAAGTTTGGTGAAGATCTGAGTATGTCGTTTTTGACCTTATCTGGAACATCCTTTCTGAAAATTTGAAAATTGTTAAAAAATTCGTCCAAAATCTTGATGTCTCCAATCTCTTTTTTGTACGTTTTTTCCACGTGTCTTGACATCCAATGTATCCCTGCAAAGTTTGGTGAAGATCTGAGTATGTAGTTTTTGACCTTATCTGGAACCTCCCATCTGAAAATTTGAAAATTCCTAAAAAATCCGTCCAAAATCTTGATGACCCCAATCTCTTGTTTTGTACGTTTTTTCCACGTGTCTTGACATCCAATGTATCCCTGCAAAGTTTGGTGAAGATCTGAGTATGTAGTTTTTGACCTTATCTGGAACCTCCTATCTGAAAATTTGAAAATTCTTAAAAAATTCGTCCAAAATCTTGATGTCTCCAATCTCTTGTTTTGTACGTTTTTTCCACGTGTCTTGATATCCAATGTGTCCCTGCAAAGTTTGGTGAAGATCTGAGTATGTCGTTTTTGACCTTATCTGGAACATCCTTTCTGAAAATTTGAAAATTGTTAAAAAATTCGTCCAAAATCTTGATGTCTCCAATCTCTTTTTTGTACGTTTTTTCCACGTGTCTTGACATCCAATGTATCCCTGCAAAGTTTGGTGAAGATCTGAGTATGTAGTTTTTGACCTTATCTGGAACCTCCCATCTGAAAATTTGAAAATTCTTAAAAAATTCGACCAAAATCTTGATGTCTCCAATCTTTTGTTTTGTACGTTTTTTCCACGTGTCTTGACACATAATGTATCCATGCAAAGTTTGGTGAAGATCTGAGTATGTAGTTTTTGACCTTATATGGAACCTCCTATCTGAAAATTTGAAAATTCTTAAAAAATTCGTCCAAAATCTTGATGTCTCCAATCTCTTGTTTTGTACGTTTTTTCCACGTGTCTTGACATCCAATGTATCCCTGCAAAGTTTGGTGAAGATCTGAGTATGTAGTTTTTGACCTTATCTGGAACCTCCCATCTGAAAATTTGAAAATTCCTAAAAAATCCGTGCAAAATCTTGATGACCCCAATCTCTTGTTTTGTACGTTTTTTCCACGTGTCTTGACATCCAATGTATTCCTGCAATGTTTGGTGAAGATCTGAGTATGTAGTTTTTGACCTTATATTGAACCTCCTATCTGAAAATTTGAAAATTCTTAAAAAATTCGACCAAAATCTTGATGTTCCGAATCCTATGTTTTGTATGTTTTTTCCACGTGTCTTGACATCCAATGTATCCATGCAAAGTTTGGTGAAGATCTGAGTATGTAGTTTTTGACCTTATATTGAACCTCCCATCTGAAAATTTGAAAATTCTTAAAAAATTCGTCCAAAATCTTGATGACCCCAATCTCTTGTTTTGTACGTTTTTTCCACGTGTCTTGACATCCAAAGTATCCCTGCAAAGTTTGGTGAAGATCTGAGTATGTAGTTTTTGACCTTATATGGAACCTCCTTTCTGAAAATTTGAGAATTCTTAAAAAATTCGTCCAAAATCTTGATGTCTCCAATCTCTTGTTTTGTACGTTTTTTCCACGTGTCTTGACATCCAATGTATCCATGCAAAGTTTGGTGAAGATCTGAGTATGTCGTTTTTGACCTTATCTGGAACCTCCCATCTGAAAATTTGAAAATTCTTAAAAAATTCGTCGAAAATCTTGATGTCTCCAATCTTTTGTTTTGTACGTTTTTTCCACGTGTCTTGACATGCAAAGTATCCCTGCAACGTTTGGTGAAGATCTGAGTATGTAGTTTTTGACCTTATCTGGAACCTCCTATCTGAAAATTTGAAAATTCTTCAAAAATTCGTCGAAAATCTTGATGTCTCCAATCTCTTGTTTTGTACGTTTTTTCCACGTGTCTTGACATCCAATGTATTCCTGCAATGTTTGGTGGAGATCTGAGTATGTAGTTTTAGACCTTATCTGGAACCTCCTATCTGAAAATTTGAAAATTCTTCAAAAATTCGTCCAAAATCTTGATGTCTCCAATCTCTTGTTTTGTACGTTTTTTCCACGTGTCTCGACCTCCAATGGATCCCTGCAAAGTTTGGTGAAGATCTGAGTATGTCGTTTTTAACCTTATCTGGAACATCCTTTCTGAAGATTTGAAAATTCTTAAAAAATTCGTCGAAAATCTTGATGTCTCCAATCTCTTGTTTTGTACGTTTTTTCCACGTGTCTTGACATCCAATGTATCCCTGCAAAGTTTGGTGAAGATCTGAGTATGTAGTTTTTGACCTTATATGGAACCTCCTATCTGAAAATTTGAAAATTCTTAAAAAATTCGTCCAAAATCTTGATGTCTCCAATCTCTTGTTTTGTACGTTTTTTCCACGTGTCTCGACCTCCAATGGATCCCTGCAAAGTTTGGTGAAGATCTGAGTATGTCGTTTTTGACCTTATCTGGAACCTCCCATCTGAAAATTTGAAAATTCTTAAAAAATTCGTCGAAAATCTTGATGTCTCCGATCTCTTGTTTTGTACGTTTTTTCCACGTGTCTTGACATGCAAAGTATTCCTGCAAAGTTTGGTGAAGATCTGAGTATGTAGTTTTTGACCTCATCTGGAACCTCCTATCTGAAAATTTGAAAATTCTTAAAAAATTCGTCCAAAATCTTGATGTCTCCAATCTCTTGTTTTGTACGTTTTTTCCACGTGTCTTGACATCCAATGTATCCCTGCAATGTTTGGTGAAGATCTGAGTATGTAGTTTTTGACCTTATCTGGAACCTCCCATCTGAAAATTTGAAAATTCCTAAAAAATCCGTCCAAAATCTTGATGACCCCAATCTCTTGTTTTGTACTTTTTTTCCACGTGTCTCGACCTCCAATGTATCCCTGCAAAGTTTGTTGAAGATCTGAGTATGTAGTTTTTGACCATATGGAACCTCCTATCTGAAAATTTGAAAATTCTTAAAAAATTCGTCCAAAATCTTGATGTCACCAATCCTATGTTTTGTATGTTTTTTCCACGTGTCTTGACATCCAATGTATCCATGCAAAGTTTGGTGAAGATCTGAGTATGTCGCTTTTGACCTTATCTGGAACCTCCCATCTGAAAATTTGAAAATTCTTCAAAAATTCGTCGAAAATCTTGATGTCTCCGATCTCTTGTTTTGTACGTTTTTTCCACGTGTCTTGACATGCAAAGTATTCCTGCAAAGTTTGGTGAAGATCTGAGTATGTAGTTTTTGACCTCATCTGGAACCTCCTATCTGAAAATTTGAAAATTCTTAAAAAATTCGTCCAAAATTTTGATGTCTCCAATCTCTTGTTTTGTACGTTTTTTCCACGTGTCTTGACATCCAATGTATCCCTGCAATGTTTGGTGAAGATCTGAGTATGTAGTTTTTGACCTTATCTGGAACCTCCCATCTGAAAATTTGAAAATTCCTAAAAAATCCGTCCAAAATCTTGATGACCCCAATCTCTTGTTTTGTACGTTTTTTCCACGTGTCTTGACATCCAATGTATCCCTGCAAAGTTTGGAGAAGATCTGAGTATGTAGTTTTTGACCTTATCTGGAACCTCCTATCTGAAAATTTGAAAATTCTTAAAAAATTCGTCCAAAATCTTGATGTCTCCAATCTCTTGTTTTGTACGTTTTTTCCACGTGTCTTGATATCCAATATATCCCTGCAAAGTTTGGTGAAGATCTGAGTATGTCGTTTTTGACCTTATCTGGAACATCCTTTCTGAAAATTTGAAAATTGTTAAAAAATTCGTCCAAAATCTTGATGTCTCCAATCTCTTTTTTGTACGTTTTTTCCACGTGTCTTGACATCCAATGTATCCCTGCAAAGTTTGGTGAAGATCTGAGTATGTAGTTTTTGACCTTATCTGGAACCTCCCATCTGAAAATTTGAAAATTCCTAAAAAATCCGTCCAAAATCTTGATGACCCCAATCTCTTGTTTTGTACGTTTTTTCCACGTGTCTTGACATCCAATGTATCCCTGCAAAGTTTGGTGAAGATCTGAGTATGTAGTTTTTGACCTTATCTGGAACCTCCTATCTGAAAATTTGAAAATTCTTAAAAAATTCGTCCAAAATCTTGATGTCTCCAATCTCTTGTTTTGTACGTTTTTTCCACGTGTCTTGATATCCAATGTGTCCCTGCAAAGTTTGGTGAAGATCTGAGTATGTCGTTTTTGACCTTATCTGGAACATCCTTTCTGAAAATTTGAAAATTGTTAAAAAATTCGTCCAAAATCTTGATGTCTCCAATCTCTTTTTTGTACGTTTTTTCCACGTGTCTTGACATCCAATGTATCCCTGCAAAGTTTGGTGAAGATCTGAGTATGTAGTTTTTGACCTTATCTGGAACCTCCCATCTGAAAATTTGAAAATTCTTAAAAAATTCGACCAAAATCTTGATGTCTCCAATCTTTTGTTTTGTACGTTTTTTCCACGTGTCTTGACACATAATGTATCCATGCAAAGTTTGGTGAAGATCTGAGTATGTAGTTTTTGACCTTATATGGAACCTCCTATCTGAAAATTTGAAAATTCTTAAAAAATTCGTCCAAAATCTTGATGTCTCCAATCTCTTGTTTTGTACGTTTTTTCCACGTGTCTTGACATCCAATGTATCCCTGCAAAGTTTGGTGAAGATCTGAGTATGTAGTTTTTGACCTTATCTGGAACCTCCCATCTGAAAATTTGAAAATTCCTAAAAAATCCGTGCAAAATCTTGATGACCCCAATCTCTTGTTTTGTACGTTTTTTCCACGTGTCTTGACATCCAATGTATTCCTGCAATGTTTGGTGAAGATCTGAGTATGTAGTTTTTGACCTTATATTGAACCTCCTATCTGAAAATTTGAAAATTCTTAAAAAATTCGACCAAAATCTTGATGTTCCGAATCCTATGTTTTGTATGTTTTTTCCACGTGTCTTGACATCCAATGTATCCATGCAAAGTTTGGTGAAGATCTGAGTATGTAGTTTTTGACCTTATATTGAACCTCCCATCTGAAAATTTGAAAATTCTTAAAAAATTCGTCCAAAATCTTGATGACCCCAATCTCTTGTTTTGTACGTTTTTTCCACGTGTCTTGACATCCAAAGTATCCCTGCAAAGTTTGGTGAAGATCTGAGTATGTAGTTTTTGACCTTATATGGAACCTCCTTTCTGAAAATTTGAGAATTCTTAAAAAATTCGTCCAAAATCTTGATGTCTCCAATCTCTTGTTTTGTACGTTTTTTCCACGTGTCTTGACATCCAATGTATCCATGCAAAGTTTGGTGAAGATCTGAGTATGTCGTTTTTGACCTTATCTGGAACCTCCCATCTGAAAATTTGAAAATTCTTAAAAAATTCGTCGAAAATCTTGATGTCTCCAATCTTTTGTTTTGTACGTTTTTTCCACGTGTCTTGACATGCAAAGTATCCCTGCAACGTTTGGTGAAGATCTGAGTATGTAGTTTTTGACCTTATCTGGAACCTCCTATCTGAAAATTTGAAAATTCTTCAAAAATTCGTCGAAAACCTTGATGTCTCCAATCTCTTGTTTTGTACGTTTTTTCCACGTGTCTTGACATCCAATGTATTCCTGCAATGTTTGGTGGAGATCTGAGTATGTAGTTTTAGACCTTATCTGGAACCTCCTATCTGAAAATTTGAAAATTCTTCAAAAATTCGTCCAAAATCTTGATGTCTCCAATCTCTTGTTTTGTACGTTTTTTCCACGTGTCTCGACCTCCAATGGATCCCTGCAAAGTTTGGTGAAGATCTGAGTATGTCGTTTTTGACCTTATCTGGAACATCCTTTCTGAAAATTTGAAAACTCTTAAAAAATTCGTCGAAAATCTTGATGTCTCCAATCTCTTGTTTTGTACGTTTTTTCCACGTGTCTTGACATCCAATGTATCCCTGCAAAGTTTGGTGAAGATCTGAGTATGTAGTTTTTGACCTTATTTGGAACCTCCTATCTGAAAATTTGAAAATTCTTAAAAAATTCGTCCAAAATCTTGATGTCTCCAATCTCTTGTTTTGTACGTTTTTTCCACGTGTCTCGACCTCCAATGGATCCCTGCAAAGTTTGGTGAAGATCTGAGTATGTCGTTTTTGACCTTATCTGGAACCTCCCATCTGAAAATTTGAAAATTCTTAAAAAATTCGTCGAAAATCTTGATGTCTCCGATCTCTTGTTTTGTACGTTTTTTCCACGTGTCTTGACATGCAAAGTATTCCTGCAAAGTTTGGTGAAGATCTGAGTATGTAGTTTTTGACCTCATCTGGAACCTCCTATCTGAAAATTTGAAAATTCTTAAAAAATTCGTCCAAAATCTTGATGTCTCCAATCTCTTGTTTTGTACGTTTTTTCCACGTGTCTTGACATCCAATGTATCCCTGCAATATTTGGTGAAGATCTGAGTATGTAGTTTTTGATCTTATCTGGAACCTCCTATCTGAAAATTTGAAAATTCTTAAAAAATTCGTCCAAAATCTTGATGTCTCCAATCTCTTGTTTTGTACGTTTTTTCCACGTGTCTTGATATCCAATGTATCCCTGCAAAGTTTGGTGAAGATCTGAGTATGTTGTTTTTGACCTTATCTGGAACATCCTTTCTGAAAATTTGAAAATTGTTAAAAAATTCGTCCAAAATCTTGATGTCTCCTATCTCTTGTTTTGTACGTTTTTTCCACGTGTCTTGACATCCAATGTATCCCTGCAAAGTTTGGTGAAGATCTGAGTATGTAGTTTTTGACCTTATCTGGAACCTCCCATCTGAAAATTTGAAAATTGTTAAAAAATTCGACCAATATCTTGATGTCTCCAATCTCTTGTTTTGTACGTTTTTTCCACGTGTCTTGACATCCAATGTATCCCTGCAAAGTTTGGTGAAGATCTGAGTATGTAGTTTTTGACCTTATCTGGAACCTCCCATCTGAAAATTTGAAAATTCCTAAAAAATCCGTGCAAAATCTTGATGACCCCAATCTCTTGTTTTGTACGTTTTTTCCACGTGTCTTGACATCCAATGTATCCCTGCAAAGTTTGGTGAAGATCTGAGTATGTAGTTTTTGACCTTATCTGGAACCTCCCATCTGAAAATTTGAAAATTCCTAAAAAATCCGTGCAAAATCTTGATGACCCCAATCTCTTGTTTTGTACGTTTTTTCCACGTGTCTTGACATCCAATGTATTCCTGCAATGTTTGGTGAAGATCTGAGTATGTAGTTTTTGACCTTATATGGAACCTCCTATCTGAAAATTTGAAAATTCTTAAAAAATTCGACCAAAATCTTGATGTTCCGAATCCTATGTTTTGTATGTTTTTTCCACTTGTCTTGACACATAATGTATCCATGCAAAGTTTGGTGAAGATCTGAGTATGTAGTTTTTGACCTTATATGGAACCTCCTATCTGAAAATTTAAAAATTCTTAAAAAATTCGTCCAAAATCTTGATGTCTCCAATCTCTTGTTTTGTACGTTTTTTCCACGTGTCTTGACATCCAATGTATCCCTGCAAAGTTTGGTGAAGATCTGAGTATGTAGTTTTTGACCTTATCTGGAACCTCCCATCTGAAAATTTGAAAATTCTTAAAAAATTCGACCAAAATCTTGATGTCTCCAATCTTTTGTTTTGTACGTTTTTTCCACGTGTCTTGACACATAATGTATCCATGCAAAGTTTGGTGAAGATCTGAGTATGTAGTTTTTGACCTTATATGGAACCTCCTATCTGAAAATTTGAAAATTCTTAAAAAATTCGTCCAAAATCTTGATGTCTCCAATCTCTTGTTTTGTACGTTTTTTCCACGTGTCTTGACATCCAATGTATCCCTGCAAAGTTTGGTGAAGATCTGAGTATGTAGTTTTTGACCTTATCTGGAACCTCCCATCTGAAAATTTGAAAATTCCTAAAAAATCCGTGCAAAATCTTGATGACCCCAATCTCTTGTTTTGTACGTTTTTTCCACGTGTCTTGACATCCAATGTATTCCTGCAATGTTTGGTGAAGATCTGAGTATGTAGTTTTTGACCTTATATGGAACCTCCTATCTGAAAATTTGAAAATTCTTAAAAAATTCGACCAAAATCTTGATGTTCCGAATCCTATGTTTTGTATGTTTTTTCCACGTGTCTTGACATCCAATGTATCCATGCAAAGTTTGGTGAAGATCTGAGTATGTAGTTTTTGACCTTATATTGAACCTCCCATCTGAAAATTTGAAAATTCTTAAAAAATTCGTCCAAAATCTTGATGACCCCAATCTCTTGTTTTGTACGTTTTTTCCACGTGTCTTGACATCCAAAGTATCCCTGCAAAGTTTGGTGAAGATATGAGTATGTAGTTTTTGACCTTATATGGAACCTCCTTTCTGAAAATTTGAGAATTCTTAAAAAATTCGTCCAAAATCTTGATGTCTCCAATCTCTTGTTTTGTACGTTTTTTCCACGTGTCTTGACATCCAATGTATCCCTGCAATGTTTGGTGAAGATCTGAGTATGTAGTTTTTGAACTTATATGGAGCCTCCTATCTGAAAATTTGAAAATTCTTAAAAAATTCGTCCAAAATCTTGACGTCTCCAATCTCTTGTTTTGTACGTTTTTTCCACGTGTCTCGACCTCCAATGGATCCCTGCAAAGTTTGGTGAAGATCTGAGTATGTCGTTTTTGACCTTATCTGGAACCTCCCATCTGAAAATTTGAAAATTCTTAAAAAATTCGTCGAAAATCTTGATGTCTCCGATCTCTTGTTTTGTACGTTTTTTCCACGTGTCTTGACATGCAAAGTATTCCTGCAAAGTTTGGTGAAGATCTGAGTATGTAGTTTTTGACCTCATCTGGAACCTCCTATCTGAAAATTTGAAAATTCTTAAAAAATTCGTCCAAAATCTTGATGTCTCCAATCTCTTGTTTTGTACGTTTTTTCCACGTGTCTTGACATCCAATGTATCCCTGCAAAGTTTGGTGAAGATCTGAGTATGTAGTTTTTGACCTTATCTGGAACCTCCTATCTGAAAATTTGAAAATTCTTAAAAAATTCGTCCAAAATCTTGATGTCTCCAATCTCTTGTTTTGTACGTTTTTTCCACGTGTCTTGATATCCAATGTATCCCTGCAAAGTTTGGTGAAGATCTGAGTATGTAGTTTTTGACCTTATCTGGAACCTCCCATCTGAAAATTTGAAAATTCTTAAAAAATTCGTCGAAAATCTTGATGTCTCCAATCTTTTGTTTTGTACGTTTTTTCCACGTGTCTTGACATGCAAAGTATCCCTGCAACGTTTGGTGAAGATCTGAGTATGTAGTTTTTGACCTTATCTGGAACCTCCTATCTGAAAATTTGAAAATTCTTCAAAAATTCGTCGAAAACCTTGATGTCTCCAATCTCTTGTTTTGTACGTTTTTTCCACGTGTCTTGACATCCAATGTATTCCTGCAATGTTTGGTGGAGATCTGAGTATGTAGTTTTAGACCTTATCTGGAACCTCCTATCTGAAAATTTGAAAATTCTTCAAAAATTCGTCCAAAATCTTGATGTCTCCAATCTCTTGTTTTGTACGTTTTTTCCACGTGTCTCGACCTCCAATGGATCCCTGCAAAGTTTGGTGAAGATCTGAGTATGTAGTTTTTGACCTTATCTGGAACATCCTTTCTGAAAATTTGAAAACTCTTAAAAAATTCGTCGAAAATCTTGATGTCTCCAATCTCTTGTTTTGTACGTTTTTTCCACGTGTCTTGACATCCAATGTATCCCTGCAAAGTTTGGTGAAGATCTGAGTATGTAGTTTTTGACCTTATATGGAACCTCCTATCTGAAAATTTGAAAATTCTTAAAAAATTCGTCCAAAATCTTGATGTCTCCAATCTCTTGTTTTGTACGTTTTTTCCACGTGTCTCGACCTCCAATGGATCCCTGCAAAGTTTGGTGAAGATCTGAGTATGTCGTTTTTGACCTTATCTGGAACCTCCCATCTGAAAATTTGAAAATTCTTAAAAAATTCGTCGAAAATCTTGATGTCTCCGATCTCTTGTTTTGTACGTTTTTTCCACGTGTCTTGACATGCAAAGTATTCCTGCAAAGTTTGGTGAAGATCTGAGTATGTAGTTTTTGACCTCATCTGGAACCTCCTATCTGAAAATTTGAAAATTCTTAAAAAATTCGTCCAAAATCTTGATGTCTCCAATCTCTTGTTTTGTACGTTTTTTCCACGTGTCTTGACATCCAATGTATCCCTGCAATATTTGGTGAAGATCTGAGTATGTAGTTTTTGACCTTATCTGGAACCTCCCATCTGAAAATTTGAAAATTCCTAAAAAATCCGTCCAAAATCTTGATGACCCCAATCTCTTGTTTTGTACTTTTTCTCCACGTGTCTTGACATCCAACGTATCCCTGCAAAGTTTGGTGAAGATCTGAGTATGTAGTTTTTGATCTTATCTGGAACCTCCTATCTGAAAATTTGAAAATTCTTAAAAAATTCGTCCAAAATCTTGATGTCTCCAATCTCTTGTTTTGTACGTTTTTTCCACGTGTCTTGATATCCAATGTATCCCTGCAAAGTTTGGTGAAGATCTGAGTATGTTGTTTTTGACCTTATCTGGAACATCCTTTCTGAAAATTTGAAAATTGTTAAAAAATTCGTCCAAAATCTTGATGTCTCCTATCTCTTGTTTTGTACGTTTTTTCCACGTGTCTTGACATCCAATGTATCCCTGCAAAGTTTGGTGAAGATCTGAGTATGTAGTTTTTGACCTTATCTGGAACCTCCCATCTGAAAATTTGAAAATTCTTAAAAAATTCGACCAATATCTTGATGTCTCCAATCTCTTGTTTTGTACGTTTTTTCCACTTGTCTTGACACATAATGTATCCATGCAAAGTTTGGTGAAGATCTGAGTATGTAGTTTTTGACCTTATATGGAACCTCCTATCTGAAAATTTAAAAATTCTTAAAAAATTCGTCCAAAATCTTGATGTCTCCAATCTCTTGTTTTGTACGTTTTTTCCACGTGTCTTGACATCCAATGTATCCCTGCAAAGTTTGGTGAAGATCTGAGTATGTAGTTTTTGACCTTATCTGGAACCTCCCATCTGAAAATTTGAAAATTCTTAAAAAATTCTACCAAAATCTTGATGTCTCCAATCTTTTGTTTTGTACGTTTTTTCCACGTGTCTTGACACATAATGTATCCATGCAAAGTTTGGTGAAGATCTGAGTATGTAGTTTTTGACCTTATATGGAACCTCCTATCTGAAAATTTGAAAATTCTTAAAAAATTCGTCCAAAATCTTGATGTCTCCAATCTCTTGTTTTGTACGTTTTTTCCACGTGTCTTGACATCCAATGTATCCCTGCAAAGTTTGGTGAAGATCTGAGTATGTAGTTTTTGACCTTATCTGGAACCTCCCATCTGAAAATTTGAAAATTCCTAAAAAATCCGTGCAAAATCTTGATGACCCCAATCTCTTGTTTTGTACGTTTTTTCCACGTGTCTTGACATCCAATGTATTCCTGCAATGTTTGGTGAAGATCTGAGTATGTAGTTTTTGACCTTATATGGAACCTCCTATCTGAAAATTTGAAAATTCTTAAAAAATTCGACCAAAATCTTGATGTTCCGAATCCTATGTTTTGTATGTTTTTTCCACGTGTCTTGACATCCAATGTATCCATGCAAAGTTTGGTGAAGATCTGAGTATGTAGTTTTTGACCTTATATTGAACCTCCCATCTGAAAATTTGAAAATTCTTAAAAAATTCGTCCAAAATCTTGATGACCCCAATCTCTTGTTTTGTACGTTTTTTCCACGTGTCTTGACATCCAAAGTATCCCTGCAAAGTTTGGTGAAGATATGAGTATGTAGTTTTTGACCTTATATGGAACCTCCTTTCTGAAAATTTGAGAATTCTTAAAAAATTCGTCCAAAATCTTGATGTCTCCAATCTCTTGTTTTGTACGTTTTTTCCACGTGTCTTGACATCCAATGTATCCCTGCAATGTTTGGTGAAGATCTGAGTATGTAGTTTTTGACCTTATATGGAGCCTCCTATCTGAAAATTTGAAAATTCTTAAAAAATTCGTCCAAAATCTTGACGTCTCCAATCTCTTGTTTTGTACGTTTTTTCCACGTGTCTCGACCTCCAATGGATCCCTGCAAAGTTTGGTGAAGATCTGAGTATGTCGTTTTTGACCTTATCTGGAACCTCCCATCTGAAAATTTGAAAATTCTTAAAAAATTCGTCGAAAATCTTGATGTCTCCGATCTCTTGTTTTGTACGTTTTTTCCACGTGTCTTGACATGCAAAGTATTCCTGCAAAGTTTGGTGAAGATCTGAGTATGTAGTTTTTGACCTCATCTGGAACCTCCTATCTGAAAATTTGAAAATTCTTAAAAAATTCGTCCAAAATCTTGATGTCTCCAATCTCTTGTTTTGTACGTTTTTTCCACGTGTCTTGACATCCAATGTATCCCTGCAAAGTTTGGTGAAGATCTGAGTATGTAGTTTTTGACCTTATCTGGAACCTCCTATCTGAAAATTTGAAAATTCTTAAAAAATTCGTCCAAAATCTTGATGTCTCCAATCTCTTGTTTTGTACGTTTTTTCCACGTGTCTTGATATCCAATGTATCCCTGCAAAGTTTGGTGAAGATCTGAGTATGTCGTTTTTGACCTTATCTGGAACATCCTTTCTGAAAATTTGAAAATTGTTAAAAAATTCGTCCAAAATCTTGATGTCTCCTATCTCTTGTTTTGTACGTTTTTTCCACGTGTCTTGACATCCAATGTATCCCTGCAAAGTTTGGTGAAGATCTGAGTATGTAGTTTTTGACCTTATCTGGAACCTCCCATCTGAAAATTTGAAAATTCTTAAAAAATTCGACCAAAATCTTGATGTCTCCAATCTCTTGTTTTGTACGTTTTTTCCACGTGTCTTGACACATAATGTATCCATGCAAAGTTTGGTGAAGATCTGAGTATGTAGTTTTTGACCTTATATGGAACCTCCTATCTGAAAATTTGAAAATTCTTAAAAAATTCGTCCAAAATCTTGATGTCTCCAATCTCTTGTTTTGTACGTTTTTTCCACGTGTCTTGACATCCAATGTATCCCTGCAAAGTTTGGTGAAGATCTGAGTATGTAGTTTTTGACCTTATCTGGAACCTCCCATCTGAAAATTTGAAAATTCCTAAAAAATCCGTCCAAAATCTTGATGACCACAATCTCTTGTTTTGTACGTTTTTTCCACGTGTCTTGACATTCAATGTATTCCTGCAAAGTTTGGTGAAGATCTGAGTATGTAGTTTTTGACCTTATATGGAACCTCCTATCTGAAAATTTGAAAATTCTTAAAAAATTCGTCCAAAATCTTGATGTCTCCAATCTCTTGTTTTGTACGTTTTTTCCACGTGTCTTGACATCCAATGTATCCATGCAAAGTTTGGTGAAGATCTGAGTATGTCGTTTTTGACCTTATCTGGAACCTCCCATCTGAAAATTTGAAAATTCTTAAAAAATTCGTCGAAAATCTTGATGTCTCCAATCTCTTGTTTTGTACGTTTTTTCCACGTGTCTTGACATGCAAAGTATCCCTGCAACGTTTGGTGAAGATCTGAGTATGTAGTTTTTGACCTTATCTGGAACCTCCTATCTGAAAATTTGAAAATTCTTCAAAAATTCGTCGAAAATCTTGATGTCTCCAATCTCTTGTTTTGTACGTTTTTTCCACGTGTCTTGACATCCAATGTATCCCTGCAATGTTTGGTGGAGATCTGAGTATGTAGTTTTTGACCTTATCTGGGACCTCCTATCAGAAAATTTGAAAATTCTTCAAAAATTCGTCCAAAATCTTGATGTCTCCAATCTCTTGTTTTGTACGTTTTTTCCACGTGTCTCGACCTCCAATGTATCCCTGCAAAGTTTGGTGAAGATCTGAGTATGTCGTTTTTGACCTTATCTGGAACATCCTTTCTGAAAATTTGAAAATTCTTAAAAAATTCGTCGAAAATCTTGATGTCTCCAATCTCTTGTTTTGTACGTTTTTTCCACGTGTCTTGACATCCAATGTATCCCTGCAAAGTTTGGTGAAGATCTGAGTATGTAGTTTTTGACCTTATCTGGGACCTCCTATCAGAAAATTTGAAAATTCTTCAAAAATTCGTCCAAAATCTTGATGTCTCCAATCTCTTGTTTTGTACGTTTTTTCCACGTGTCTCGACCTCCGATGTATCCCTGCAAAGTTTGGTGAAGATCTGAGTATGTCGTTTTTGACCTTATCTGGAACATCCTTTCTGAAAATTTGAAAATTCTTAAAAAATTCGTCCAAAATCTTGATGTCTCCAATCTCTTGTTTTGTACGTTCTTTCCACGTGTCTTGACATCCAATGTATCCCTGCAATGTTTGGTGAAGATCTGAGTATGTAGTTTTTGACCTTATATGGAACCTCCTATCTGAAAATTTGAAAATTCTTAAAAGAATTTAACAAAATCTTGATGTCCCCAATCCTATGTTTTGTATGTTTTTTCCACGTGTCTTGACATACAATGTATCCCTGCAGAGTTTGGTGAAGATCTGAGTATGTAGTTTTTGACCTTATCTGGAACCTCCCATCTGAAAATTTGAAAATTCCTAAAAAATCCGTCCAAAATCTTGTTGACCCGAATCTCTTGTTCTGTACGTTTTTTCCACGTGTCTTGACATCCAATGTATCCCTGCAAAGTTTGGTGAAGATCTGAGTATGTAGTTTTTGACCTTATCTGGAACCGCATTTCTGAAAATTTGAAAATTTTTAAAAAAATCGTCCAAAATCTTGATGTCTCCAATCTCTTGTTTTGTACGTTTTTTCCACGTGTCTTGACATCCAATGTATCCCTGCAAAGTTTGGTGAAGATCTGAGTATGTAGTTTTTGACCTTATATGGAACCTCCTATCTGAAAATTTGAAAATTCTTAAAAAATTCGTCCAAAATCTGGATGTCTCCAATCTCTTGTTTTGTACGTTTTTTCCACGTGTCTCGACCTCCAATGGATCCCTGCAAAGTTTGGTGAAGATCTGAGTATGTCGTTTTTGACCTTATCTGGAACCTCCCATCTGAAAATTTGAAAATTCTTAAAAAATTCGTCGAAAATCTTGATGTCTCCGATCTCTTGTTTTGTACGTTTTTTCCACGTGTCTTGACATGCAAAGTATTCCTGCAAAGTTTGGTGAAGATCTGAGTATGTAGTTTTTGACCTCATCTGGAACCTCCTATCTGAAAATTTGAAAATTCTTAAAAAATTCTTCCAAAATCTTGATGTCTCCAATCTCTTGTTTTGTACGTTTTTTCCACGTGTCTTGACATCCAATGTATCCCTGCAAAGTTTGGTGAAGATCTGAGTATGTAGTTTTTGACCTTATCTGGAACCTCCTATCTGAAAATTTGAAAATTCTTAAAAAATTCGTCCAAAATCTTGATGTCTCCAATCTCTTGTTTTGTACGTTTTTTCCACGTGTCTTGATATCCAATGTATCCCTGCAAAGTTTGGTGAAGATCTGAGTATGTCGTTTTTGACCTTATCTGGAACATCCTTTCTGAAAATTTGAAAATTGTTAAAAAATTCGTCCAAAAACTTGATGTCTCCTATCTCTTGTTTTGTACGTTTTTTCCACGTGTCTTGACATCCAATGTATCCCTGCAAAGTTTGGTGAAGATCTGAGTATGTAGTTTTTGACCTTATCTGGAACCTCCCATCTGAAAATTTGAAAATTCTTAAAAAATTCGACCAAAATCTTGATGTCTCCAATCTCTTCTTTTGTACGTTTTTTCCACGTGTCTTGACACATAATGTATCCATGCAAAGTTTGGTGAAGATCTGAGTATGTAGTTTTTGACCTTATATGGAACCTCCTATCTGAAAATTTGAAAATTCTTAAAAAATTCGTCCAAAATCTTGATGTCTCCAATCTCTTGTTTTGTACGTTTTTTCCACGTGTCTTGACATCCAATGTATCCCTGCAAAGTTTGGTGAAGATCTGAGTATGTAGTTTTTGACCTTATCTGGAACCTCCCATCTGAAAATTTGAAAATTCTTAAAAAATTCGTCGAAAATCTTGATGTCTCCGATCTCTTGTTTTGTACGTTTTTTCCACGTGTCTTGACATGCAAAGTATTCCTGCAAAGTTTGGTGAAGATCTGAGTATGTAGTTTTTGACCTCATCTGGAACCTCCTATCTGAAAATTTGAAAATTCTTAAAAAATTCGTCCAAAATCTTGATGTCTCCAATCTCTTGTTTTGTACGTTTTTTCCACGTGTCTTGACATCCAATGTATCCCTGCAAAGTTTGGTGAAGATCTGAGTATGTAGTTTTTGACCTTATCTGGAACCTCCTATCTGAAAATTTGAAAATTCTTAAAAAATTCGTCCAAAATCTTGATGTCTCCAATCTCTTGTTTTGTACGTTTTTTCCACGTGTCTTGATATCCAATGTATCCCTGCAAAGTTTGGTGAAGATCTGAGTATGTCGTTTTTGACCTTATCTGGAACATCCTTTCTGAAAATTTGAAAATTGTTAAAAAATTCGTCCAAAATCTTGATGTCTCCTATCTCTTGTTTTGTACGTTTTTTCCACGTGTCTTGACATCCAATGTATCCCTGCAAAGTTTGGTGAAGATCTGAGTATGTAGTTTTTGACCTTATCTGGAACCTCCCATCTGAAAATTTGAAAATTCTTAAAAAATTCGACCAAAATCTTGATGTCTCCAATCTCTTGTTTTGTACGTTTTTTCCACGTGTCTTGACACATAATGTATCCATGCAAAGTTTGGTGAAGATCTGAGTATGTAGTTTTTGACCTTATATGGAACCTCCTATCTGAAAATTTGAAAATTCTTAAAAAATTCGTCCAAAATCTTGATGTCTCCAATCTCTTGTTTTGTACGTTTTTTCCACGTGTCTTGACATCCAATGTATCCCTGCAAAGTTTGGTGAAGATCTGAGTATGTAGTTTTTGACCTTATCTGGAACCTCCCATCTGAAAATTTGAAAATTCCTAAAAAATCCGTCCAAAATCTTGATGACCACAATCTCTTGTTTTGTACGTTTTTTCCACGTGTCTTGACATTCAATGTATTCCTGCAAAGTTTGGTGAAGATCTGAGTATGTAGTTTTTGACCTTATATGGAACCTCCTATCTGAAAATTTGAAAATTCTTAAAAAATTCGTCCAAAATCTTGATGTCTCCAATCTCTTGTTTTGTACGTTTTTTCCACGTGTCTTGACATCCAATGTATCCATGCAAAGTTTGGTGAAGATCTGAGTATGTCGTTTTTGACCTTATCTGGAACCTCCCATCTGAAAATTTGAAAATTCTTAAAAAATTCGTCGAAAATCTTGATGTCTCCAATCTCTTGTTTTGTACGTTTTTTCCACGTGTCTTGACATGCAAAGTATCCCTGCAACGTTTGGTGAAGATCTGAGTATGTAGTTTTTGACCTTATCTGGAACCTCCTATCTGAAAATTTGAAAATTCTTCAAAAATTCGTCGAAAATCTTGATGTCTCCAATCTCTTGTTTTGTACGTTTTTTCCACGTGTCTTGACATCCAATGTATCCCTGCAATGTTTGGTGGAGATCTGAGTATGTAGTTTTTGACCTTATCTGGGACCTCCTATCAGAAAATTTGAAAATTCTTCAAAAATTCGTCCAAAATCTTGATGTCTCCAATCTCTTGTTTTGTACGTTTTTTCCACGTGTCTCGACCTCCAATGTATCCCTGCAAAGTTTGGTGAAGATCTGAGTATGTCGTTTTTGACCTTATCTGGAACATCCTTTCTGAAAATTTGAAAATTCTTAAAAAATTCGTCGAAAATCTTGATGTCTCCAATCTCTTGTTTTGTACGTTTTTTCCACGTGTCTTGACATCCAATGTATCCCTGCAAAGTTTGGTGAAGATCTGAGTATGTAGTTTTTGACCTTATCTGGGACCTCCTATCAGAAAATTTGAAAATTCTTCAAAAATTCGTCCAAAATCTTGATGTCTCCAATCTCTTGTTTTGTACGTTTTTTCCACGTGTCTCGACCTCCAATGTATCCCTGCAAAGTTTGGTGAAGATCTGAGTATGTCGTTTTTGACCTTATCTGGAACATCCTTTCTGAAAATTTGAAAATTCTTAAAAAATTCGTCCAAAATCTTGATGTCTCCAATCTCTTGTTTTGTACGTTCTTTCCACGTGTCTTGACATCCAATGTATCCCTGCAATGTTTGGTGAAGATCTGAGTATGTAGTTTTTGACCTTATATGGAACCTCCTATCTGAAAATTTGAAAATTCTTAAAAGAATTTAACAAAATCTTGATGTCCCCAATCCTATGTTTTGTATGTTTTTTCCACGTGTCTTGACATACAATGTATCCCTGCAGAGTTTGGTGAAGATCTGAGTATGTAGTTTTTGACCTTATCTGGAACCTCCCATCTGAAAATTTGAAAATTCCTAAAAAATCCGTCCAAAATCTTGTTGACCCGAATCTCTTGTTCTGTACGTTTTTTCCACGTGTCTTGACATCCAATGTATCCCTGCAAAGTTTGGTGAAGATCTGAGTATGTAGTTTTTGACCTTATCTGGAACCGCATTTCTGAAAATTTGAAAATTTTTAAAAAAATCGTCCAAAATCTTGATGTCTCCAATCTCTTGTTTTGTACGTTTTTTCCACGTGTCTTGACATCCAATGTATCCCTGCAAAGTTTGGTGAAGATCTGAGTATGTAGTTTTTGACCTTATATGGAACCTCCTATCTGAAAATTTGAAAATTCTTAAAAAATTCGTCCAAAATCTGGATGTCTCCAATCTCTTGTTTTGTACGTTTTTTCCACGTGTCTCGACCTCCAATGGATCCCTGCAAAGTTTGGTGAAGATCTGAGTATGTCGTTTTTGACCTTATCTGGAACCTCCCATCTGAAAATTTGAAAATTCTTAAAAAATTCGTCGAAAATCTTGATGTCTCCGATCTCTTGTTTTGTACGTTTTTTCCACGTGTCTTGACATGCAAAGTATTCCTGCAAAGTTTGGTGAAGATCTGAGTATGTAGTTTTTGACCTCATCTGGAACCTCCTATCTGAAAATTTGAAAATTCTTAAAAAATTCTTCCAAAATCTTGATGTCTCCAATCTCTTGATTTGTACGTTTTTTCCACGTGTCTTGACATCCAATGTATCCCTGCAAAGTTTGGTGAAGATCTGAGTATGTAGTTTTTGACCTTATCTGGAACCTCCTATCTGAAAATTTGAAAATTCTTAAAAAATTCGTCCAAAATCTTGATGTCTCCAATCTCTTGTTTTGTACGTTTTTTCCACGTGTCTTGATATCCAATGTATCCCTGCAAAGTTTGGTGAAGATCTGAGTATGTCGTTTTTGACCTTATCTGGAACATCCTTTCTGAAAATTTGAAAATTGTTAAAAAATTCGTCCAAAAACTTGATGTCTCCTATCTCTTGTTTTGTACGTTTTTTCCACGTGTCTTGACATCCAATGTATCCCTGCAAAGTTTGGTGAAGATCTGAGTATGTAGTTTTTGACCTTATCTGGAACCTCCCATCTGAAAATTTGAAAATTCTTAAAAAATTCGACCAAAATCTTGATGTCTCCAATCTCTTCTTTTGTACGTTTTTTCCACGTGTCTTGACACATAATGTATCCATGCAAAGTTTGGTGAAGATCTGAGTATGTAGTTTTTGACCTTATATGGAACCTCCTATCTGAAAATTTGAAAATTCTTAAAAAATTCGTCCAAAATCTTGATGTCTCCAATCTCTTGTTTTGTACGTTTTTTCCACGTGTCTTGACATCCAATGTATCCCTGCAAAGTTTGGTGAAGATCTGAGTATGTAGTTTTTGACCTTATCTGGAACCTCCATCTGAAAATTTGAAAATTCCTAAAAAATCCGTCCAAAATCTTGATGACCACAATCTCTTGTTTTGTACGTTTTTTCCACGTGTCTTGACATTCAATGTATTCCTGCAAAGTTTGGTGAAGATCTGAGTATGTAGTTTTTGACCTTATATGGAACCTCCTATCTGAAAATTTGAAAATTCTTAAAAAATTCGTCCAAAATCTTGATGTCTCCAATCTCTTGTTTTGTACGTTTTTTCCACGTGTCTTGACATCCAATGTATCCCTGCAAAGTTTGGTGAAGATCTGAGTATGTAGTTTTTGACCTTATCTGGAACCTCCCATCTGAAAATTTGAAAATTCCTAAAAAATCCGTGCAAAATCTTGATGACCCCAATCTCTTGTTTTGTACGTTTTTTCCACGTGTCTTGACATCCAATGTATCCATGCAAAGTTTGGTGAAGATCTGAGTATGTCGTTTTTGACCTTATCTGGAACCTCCCATCTGAAAATTTGAAAATTCTTAAAAAATTCGTCGAAAATCTTGATGTCTCCAATCTCTTGTTTTGTACGTTTTTTCCACGTGTCTTGACATCCAATGTATCCCTGCAATGTTTGGTGCAGATCTGAGTATGTAGTTTTTGACCTTATCTGGGACCTCCTATCAGAAAATTTGAAAATTCTTCAAAAATTCGTCCAAAATCTTGATGTCTCCAATCTCTTGTTTTGTACGTTTTTTCCACGTGTCTCGACCTCCAATGTATCCCTGCAAAGTTTGGTGAAGATCTGAGTATGTCGTTTTTGACCTTATCTGGAACATCCTTTCTGAAAATTTGAAAATTCTTAAAAAATTCGTCGAAAATCTTGATGTCTCCAATCTCTTGTTTTGTACGTTTTTTCCACGTGTCTTGACATCCAATGTATCCCTGCAAAGTTTGGTGAAGATCTGAGTATGTAGTTTTTGACCTTATCTGGGACCTCCTATCAGAAAATTTGAAAATTCTTCAAAAATTCGTCCAAAATCTTGATGTCTCCAATCTCTTGTTTTGTACGTTTTTTCCACGTGTCTCGACCTCCAATGTATCCCTGCAAAGTTTGGTGAAGATCTGAGTATGTCGTTTTTGACCTTATCTGGAACATCCTTTCTGAAAATTTGAAAATTCTTAAAAAATTCGTCCAAAATCTTGATGTCTCCAATCTCTTGTTTTGTACGTTCTTTCCACGTGTCTTGACATCCAATGTATCCCTGCAATGTTTGGTGAAGATCTGAGTATGTAGTTTTTGACCTTATATGGAACCTCCTATCTGAAAATTTGAAAATTCTTAAAAGAATTTAACAAAATCTTGATGTCCCCAATCCTATGTTTTGTATGTTTTTTCCACGTGTCTTGACATACAATGTATCCCTGCAGAGTTTGGTGAAGATCTGAGTATGTAGTTTTTGACCTTATCTGGAACCTCCCATCTGAAAATTTGAAAATTCCTAAAAAATCCGTCCAAAATCTTGTTGACCCGAATCTCTTGTTTTGTACGTTTTTTCCACGTGTCTTGACATCCAATGTATCCCTGCAAAGTTTGGTGAAGATCTGAGTATGTAGTTTTTGACCTTATCTGGAACCGCATTTCTGAAAATTTGAAAATTTTTAAAAAAATCGTCCAAAATCTTGATGTCTCCAATCTCTTGTTTTGTACGTTTTTTCCACGTGTCTTGACATCCAATGTATCCCTGCAAAGTTTGGTGAAGATCTGAGTATGTAGTTTTTGACCTTATATGGAACCTCCTATCTGAAAATTTGAAAATTCTTAAAAAATTCGTCCAAAATCTGGATGTCTCCAATCTCTTGTTTTGTACGTTTTTTCCACGTGTCTCGACCTCCAATGGATCCCTGCAAAGTTTGGTGAAGATCTGAGTATGTCGTTTTTGACCTTATCTGGAACCTCCCATCTGAAAATTTGAAAATTCTTAAAAAATTCGTCGAAAATCTTGATGTCTCCGATCTCTTGTTTTGTACGTTTTTTCCACGTGTCTTGACATGCAAAGTATTCCTGCAAAGTTTGGTGAAGATCTGAGTATGTAGTTTTTGACCTCATCTGGAACCTCCTATCTGAAAATTTGAAAATTCTTAAAAAATTCTTCCAAAATCTTGATGTCTCCAATCTCTTGTTTTGTACGTTTTTTCCACGTGTCTTGACATCCAATGTATCCCTGCAAAGTTTGGTGAAGATCTGAGTATGTAGTTTTTGACCTTATCTGGAACCTCCTATCTGAAAATTTGAAAATTCTTAAAAAATTCGTCCAAAATCTTGATGTCTCCAATCTCTTGTTTTGTACGTTTTTTCCACGTGTCTTGATATCCAATGTATCCCTGCAAAGTTTGGTGAAGATCTGAGTATGTCGTTTTTGACCTTATCTGGAACATCCTTTCTGAAAATTTGAAAATTGTTAAAAAATTCGTCCAAAATCTTGATGTCTCCTATCTCTTGTTTTGTACGTTTTTTCCACGTGTCTTGACATCCAATGTATCCCTGCAAAGTTTGGTGAAGATCTGAGTATGTAGTTTTTGACCTTATCTGGAACCTCCCATCTGAAAATTTGAAAATTCTTAAAAAATTCGACCAAAATCTTGATGTCTCCAATCTCTTCTTTTGTACGTTTTTTCCACGTGTCTTGACACATAATGTATCCATGCAAAGTTTGGTGAAGATCTGAGTATGTAGTTTTTGACCTTATATGGAACCTCCTATCTGAAAATTTGAAAATTCTTAAAAAATTCGTCCAAAATCTTGATGTCTCCAATCTCTTGTTTTGTACGTTTTTTCCACGTGTCTTGACATCCAATGTATCCCTGCAAAGTTTGGTGAAGATCTGAGTATGTAGTTTTTGACCTTATCTGGAACCTCCATCTGAAAATTTGAAAATTCCTAAAAAATCCGTCCAAAATCTTGATGACCACAATCTCTTGTTTTGTACGTTTTTTCCACGTGTCTTGACATTCAATGTATTCCTGCAAAGTTTGGTGAAGATCTGAGTATGTAGTTTTTGACCTTATATGGAACCTCCTATCTGAAAATTTGAAAATTCTTAAAAAATTCGTCCAAAATCTTGATGTCTCCAATCTCTTGTTTTGTACGTTTTTTCCACGTGTCTTGACATCCAATGTATCCCTGCAAAGTTTGGTGAAGATCTGAGTATGTAGTTTTTGACCTTATCTGGAACCTCCCATCTGAAAATTTGAAAATTCCTAAAAAATCCGTGCAAAATCTTGATGACCCCAATCTCTTGTTTTGTACGTTTTTTCCACGTGTCTTGACATCCAATGTATCCATGCAAAGTTTGGTGAAGATCTGAGTATGTCGTTTTTGACCTTATCTGGAACCTCCCATCTGAAAATTTGAAAATTCTTAAAAAATTCGTCGAAAATCTTGATGTCTCCAATCTCTTGTTTTGTACGTTTTTTCCACGTGTCTTGACATGCAAAGTATCCCTGCAACGTTTGGTGAAGATCTGAGTATGTAGTTTTTGACCTTATCTGGAACCTCCTATCTGAAAATTTGAAAATTCTTCAAAAATTCGTCTAAAATCTTGATGTCTCCAATCTCTTGTTTTGTACGTTTTTTCCACGTGTCTTGACATCCAATGTATCCCTGCAATGTTTGGTGGAGATCTGAGTATGTAGTTTTTGACCTTATCTGGGACCTCCTATCAGAAAATTTGAAAATTCTTCAAAAATTCGTCCAAAATCTTGATGTCTCCAATCTCTTGTTTTGTACGTTTTTTCCACGTGTCTCGACCTCCAATGTATCCCTGCAAAGTTTGGTGAAGATCTGAGTATGTCGTTTTTGACCTTATCTGGAACATCCTTTCTGAAAATTTGAAAATTCTTAAAAAATTCGTCCAAAATCTTGATGTCTCCAATCTCTCGTTTTGTACGTTTTTTCCACGTGTCTTGACATCCAATGTATCCCTGCAAAGTTTGGTGAAGATCTGAGTATGTAGTTTTTGACCTTATCTGGGACCTCCTATCAGAAAATTTGAAAATTCTTCAAAAATTCGTCCAAAATCTTGATGTCTCCAATCTCTTGTTTTGTACGTTTTTTCCACGTGTCTCAACCTCCAATGTATCCCTGCAAAGTTTGGTGAAGATCTGAGTATGTCGTTTTTGACCTTATCTGGAACATCCTTTCTGAAAATTTGAAAATTCTTAAAAAATTCGTCCAAAATCTTGATGTCTCCAATCTCTTGTTTTGTACGTTCTTTCCACGTGTCTTGACATCCAATGTATCCCTGCAATGTTTGGTGAAGATCTGAGTATGTAGTTTTTGACCTTATATGGAACCTCCTATCTGAAAATTTGAAAATTCTTAAAAGAATTTAACAAAATCTTGATGTCCCCAATCCTATGTTTTGTATGTTTTTTCCACGTGTCTTGACATACAATGTATCCCTGCAGAGTTTGGTGAAGATCTGAGTATGTAGTTTTTGACCTTATCTGGAACCTCCCATCTGAAAATTTGAAAATTCCTAAAAAATCCGTCCAAAATCTTGTTGACCCGAATCTCTTGTTTTGTACGTTTTTTCCACGTGTCTTGACATCCAATGTATCCCTGCAAAGTTTGGTGAAGATCTGAGTATGTAGTTTTTGACCTTATCTGGAACCGCATTTCTGAAAATTTGAAAATTTTTAAAAAAATCGTCCAAAATCTTGATGTCTCCAATCTCTTGTTTTGTACGTTTTTTCCACGTGTCTTGACATCCAATGTATCCCTGCAAAGTTTGGTGAAGATCTGAGTATGTAGTTTTTGACCTTATATGGAACCTCCTATCTGAAAATTTGAAAATTCTTAAAAAATTCGTCCAAAATCTTGATGTCTCCAATCTCTTGTTTTGTACGTTTTTTCCACGTGTCTCGACCTCCAATGGATCCCTGCAAAGTTTGGTGAAGATCTGAGTATGTCGTTTTTGACCTTATCTGGAACCTCCCATCTGAAAATTTGAAAATTCTTAAAAAATTCGTCGAAAATCTTGATGTCTCCGATCTCTTGTTTTGTACGTTTTTTCCACGTGTCTTGACATGCAAAGTATTCCTGCAAAGTTTGGTGAAGATCTGAGTATGTAGTTTTTGACCTCATCTGGAACCTCCTATCTGAAAATTTGAAAATTCTTAAAAAATTCTTCCAAAATCTTGATGTCTCCAATCTCTTGTTTTGTACGTTTTTTCCACGTGTCTTGACATGCAAAGTATCCCTGCAACGTTTGGTGAAGATCTGAGTATGTAGTTTTTGACCTTATCTGGAACCTCCTATCTGAAAATTTGAAAATTCTTCAAAAATTCGTCGAAAATCTTGATGTCTCCAATCTCTTGTTTTGTACGTTTTTTCCACGTGTCTTGACATCCAATGTATCCCTGCAATGTTTGGTGGAGATCTGAGTATGTAGTTTTTGACCTTATCTGGGACCTCCTATCAGAAAATTTGAAAATTCTTCAAAAATTCGTCCAAAATCTTGATGTCTCCAATCTCTTGTTTTGTACGTTTTTTCCACGTGTCTCGACCTCCAATGTATCCCTGCAAAGTTTGGTGAAGATCTGAGTATGTCGTTTTTGACCTTATCTGGAACATCCTTTCTGAAAATTTGAAAATTCTTAAAAAATTCGTCCAAAATCTTGATGTCTCCAATCTCTTGTTTTGTACGTTTTTTCCACGTGTCTTGACATCCAATGTATCCCTGCAAAGTTTGGTGAAGATCTGAGTATGTAGTTTTTGATCTTATCTGGAACCTCCTATCAGAAAATTTGAAAATTCTTAAAAAATTCGTCCAAAATCTTGATGTCTCCAATCTCTTGTTTTGTACGTTTTTTCCACGTGTCTTGATATCCAATGTATCCCTGCAAAGTTTGGTGAAGATCTGAGTATGTTGTTTTTGACCTTATCTGGAACATCCTTTCTGAAAATTTGAAAATTGTTAAAAAATTCGTCCAAAATCTTGATGTCTCCTATCTCTTGTTTTGTACGTTTTTTCCACGTGTCTTGACATCCAATGTATCCATGCAAAGTTTGGTGAAGATCTGAGTATGTAGTTTTTGACCTTATCTGGAACCTCCCATCTGAAAATTTGAAAATTCTTAAAAAATTCGACCAATATCTTGATGTCTCCAATCTCTTGTTTTGTACGTTTTTTCCACTTGTCTTGACACACAATGTATCCATGCAAAGTTTGGTGAAGATCTGAGTATGTAGTTTTTGACCTTATATGGAACCTCCTATCTGAAAATTTAAAAATTCTTAAAAAATTCGTCCAAAATCTTGATGTCTCCAATCTCTTGTTTTGTACGTTTTTTCCACGTGTCTTGACATCCAATGTATCCCTGCAAAGTTTGGTGAAGATCTGAGTATGTAGTTTTTGACCTTATCTGGAACCTCCCATCTGAAAATTTGGAAAATTCTTAAAAAATTCGACCAAAATCTTGATGTCTCCAATCTTTTGTTTTGTACGTTTTTTCCACGTGTCTTGACACATAATGTATCCATGCAAAGTTTGGTGAAGATCTGAGTATGTAGTTTTTGACCTTATATGGAACCTCCTATCTGAAAATTGAAATTCTTAAAAAATTCGTCCAAAATCTTGATGTCTCCAATCTCTTGTTTTGTACGTTTTTTCCACGTTGTCTTGACATCCAATGTATCCCTGCAAACTTTGGGTGAAGATCTGAGTATGTAGTTCTTGACCTATCTGGAACCTCCATCTGAAAATTTGAAAATTCTAAAAAATCCGTGGCAAAATCTTGATGACCCCAATCTCTTGTTTTGTACGTTTTTTCCACGTGTCTTGACATCCAATGTATTCCTGCAATGTTTGGTGAAGATCTGAGTATGTAGTTTTTGACCTTATATGGAACCTCCTATCTGAAAATTTGGAAATTCTTAAAAAATTCGACCAAAATCTTGATGTTCCGAATCCTATGTTTTGTATGTTTTTTCCACGTGTCTTGACATCCCAATGTATCCCTGCAAAGTTTGGTGAAGATCTGAGTATGTAGTTTTTGACCTTATATTGAACCTCCCATCTGAAAATTTGAAAATTCTTAAAAATTCGTCCAAAATCTTGATGACCCCAATCTCTTGTTTTGTACGTTTTTTCCACGTGTCTTGACATCAAAGTATCCCTGCAAAGTTTGGTGAAGATATGAGTATGTAGTTTTTGACCTTATATGGAACCTCCTTTCTGAAAATTTGAGAATTCTTAAAAAATTCGTCCAAATCTTGATGTCTCCAATCTCTTGTTTTTGTACGTTTTTTCCACGTGTCTTGACATCCAATGTATCCCTGCAATGTTTGGTGAAGATCTGAGTATGTAGTTTTTTGACCTTATATGGAGCCTCCTATCTGAAAAATTTGAAAATTCTTAAAAAATTCGTCCAAAATCTTGACGTCTCCAATCTCTTGTTTTGTACGTTTTTTCCACGTGTCTCGACCTCCAATGGATCCTGCAAAGTTTGGTGAAGATCTGAGTATGTCGTTTTTGACCTTATCTGGAACCTCCCATCTGAAAATTTGAAAATTCTTAAAAAATTCGTCGAAAATCTTGATGTCTCCGATCTCTTGTTTTTGTACGTTTTTTCCACGTGTCTTGACATGCAAAGTATTCCTGCAAAGTTTGGTGAAGATCTGAGTATGTAGTTTTTGACCTCATCTGGAACCTCCTATCTGAAAATTTGAAAATTCTTAAAAAATTCTTCCAAAATCTTGATGTCCTCCAATCTCTGTTTTTGTACGTTTTTTCCACGTGTCTTGACATCCAATGTATCCCTGCAAAAGTTTGGTGAAGATCTGAGTATGTAGTTTTTGACCTTATCTGGAACCTCCTATCTGAAAATTTGAAAATTCTTAAAAATTCGTCCAAAATCTTGATGTCTCAATCTCTGTTTTGTACGTTTTTCCACGTGTCTTGATATCCAATGTATCCCTGCAAAGTTTGGTGAAGATCTGAGTATGTCGTTTTTGACCTTATCTGGAACATCCTTTCTGAAAATTTGAAAATTGTTTAAAAAATTCGTCCAAAATCTTGATGTCTCCTATCTCTTGTTTTGTACGTTTTTTCCACGTGTCTTGACATCCAATGTATCCCTGCAAAGTTTGGTGAAGATCTGAGTATGTAGTTTTTGACCTTATCTGGAACCTCCCATCTGAAAATTTGAAAATTCTTAAAAATTTCGACCAAAATCTTGATGTCTCCAATCTCTTGTTTTGTACGTTTTTTCCACGTGTCTTGACACATAATGTATCCATGCAAAGTTTGGTGAAGATCTGAGTATGTAGTTTTTGACCTTATATGGAACCTCCTATCTGAAAATTTGAAAATTCTTAAAAAATTCGTCCAAAATCTTGATGTCTCCAATCTCTTGTTTTGTACGTTTTTTCCACGTGTCTTGACATCCAATGTATCCCTGCAAAGTTTGGTGAAGATCTGAGTATGTAGTTTTTGACCTTATCTGGAACCTCCATCTGAAAATTTGAAAATTCCTAAAAAATCCGTCCAAAATCTTGATGACCACAATCTCTTGTTTTGTACGTTTTTTCCACGTGTCTTGACATTCAATGTATTCCTGCAAAGTTTGGTGAAGATCTGAGTATGTAGTTTTTGACCTTATATGGAACCTCCTATCTGAAAATTTGAAAATTCTTAAAAAATTCGTCCAAAATCTTGATGTCTCCAATCTCTTGTTTTGTACGTTTTTTCCACGTGTCTTGACATCCAATGTATCCCTGCAAAGTTTGGTGAAGATCTGAGTATGTAGTTTTTGACCTTATCTGGAACCTCCCATCTGAAAATTTGAAAATTCCTAAAAAATCCGTGCAAAATCTTGATGACCCCAATCTCTTGTTTTGTACGTTTTTTCCACGTGTCTTGACATCCAATGTATCCATGCAAAGTTTGGTGAAGATCTGAGTATGTCGTTTTTGACCTTATCTGGAACCTCCCATCTGAAAATTTGAAAATTCTTAAAAAATTCGTCGAAAATCTTGATGTCTCCAATCTCTTGTTTTGTACGTTTTTTCCACGTGTCTTGACATGCAAAGTATCCCTGCAACGTTTGGTGAAGATCTGAGTATGTAGTTTTTGACCTTATCTGGAACCTCCTATCTGAAAATTTGAAAATTCTTCAAAAATTCGTCGAAAATCTTGATGTCTCCAATCTCTTGTTTTGTACGTTTTTTCCACGTGTCTTGACATCCAATGTATCCCTGCAATGTTTGGTGGAGATCTGAGTATGTAGTTTTTGACCTTATCTGGGACCTCCTATCAGAAAATTTGAAAATTCTTCAAAAATTCGTCCAAAATCTTGATGACTCCAATCTCTTGTTTTGTACGTTTTTTCCACGTGTCTCGACCTCCAATGTATCCCTGCAAAGTTTGGTGAAGATCTGAGTATGTCGTTTTTGACCTTATCTGGAACATCCTTTCTGAAAATTTGAAAATTCTTAAAAAATTCGTCGAAAATCTTGATGTCTCCAATCTCTTGTTTTGTACGTTTTTTCCACGTGTCTTGACATCCAATGTATCCCTGCAAAGTTTGGTGAAGATCTGAGTATGTAGTTTTTGACCTTATCTGGGACCTCCTATCAGAAAATTTGAAAATTCTTCAAAAATTCGTCCAAAATCTTGATGTCTCCAATCTCTTGTTTTGTACGTTTTTTCCACGTGTCTCGACCTCCAATGTATCCCTGCAAAGTTTGGTGAAGATCTGAGTATGTCGTTTTTGACCTTATCTGGAACATCCTTTCTGAAAATTTGAAAATTCTTAAAAAATTCGTCCAAAATCTTGATGTCTCCAATCTCTTGTTTTGTACGTTCTTTCCACGTGTCTTGACATCCAATGTATCCCTGCAATGTTTGGTGAAGATCTGAGTATGTAGTTTTTGACCTTATATGGAACCTCCTATCTGAAAATTTGAAAATTCTTAAAAGAATTTAACAAAATCTTGATGTCCCCAATCCTATGTTTTGTATGTTTTTTCCACGTGTCTTGACATACAATGTATCCCTGCAGAGTTTGGTGAAGATCTGAGTATGTAGTTTTTGACCTTATCTGGAACCTCCCATCTGAAAATTTGAAAATTCCTAAAAAATCCGTCCAAAATCTTGTTGACCCGAATCTCTTGTTTTGTACGTTTTTTCCACGTGTCTTGACATCCAATGTATCCCTGCAAAGTTTGGTGAAGATCTGAGTATGTAGTTTTTGACCTTATCTGGAACCGCATTTCTGAAAATTTGAAAATTTTTAAAAAAATCGTCCAAAATCTTGATGTCTCCAATCTCTTGTTTTGTACGTTTTTTCCACGTGTCTCGACCTCCAATGGATCCCTGCAAAGTTTGGTGAAGATCTGAGTATGTCGTTTTTGACCTTATCTGGAACCTCCCATCTGAAAATTTGAAAATTCTTAAAAAATTCGTCCAAAATCTTGATGTCTCCAATCTCTTGTTTTGTACGTTTTTTCCACGTGTCTCGACCTCCAATGGATCCCTGCAAAGTTTGGTGAAGATCTGAGTATGTCGTTTTTGACCTTATCTGGAACCTCCCATCTGAAAATTTGAAAATTCTTAAAAAATTCGTCGAAAATCTTGATGTCTCCGATCTCTTGTTTTGTAAGTTTTTTCCACGTGTCTTGACATGCAAAGTATTCCTGCAAAGTTTGGTGAAGATCTGAGTATGTAGTTTTTGACCTCATCTGGAACCTCCTATCTGAAAATTTGAAAATTCTTAAAAAATTCTTCCAAAATCTTGATGTCTCCAATCTCTTGTTTTGTACGTTTTTTCCACGTGTCTTGACATCCAATGTATCCCTGCAAAGTTTGGTGAAGATCTGAGTATGTAGTTTTTGACCTTATCTGGAACCTCCTATCTGAAAATTTGAAAATTCTTAAAAAATTCGTCCAAAATCTTGATGTCTCCAATCTCTTGTTTTGTACGTTTTTTCCACGTGTCTTGATATCCAATGTATCCCTGCAAAGTTTGGTGAAGATCTGAGTATGTCGTTTTTGACCTTATCTGGAACATCCTTTCTGAAAATTTGAAAATTGTTAAAAAATTCGTCCAAAATCTTGATGTCTCCTATCTCTTGTTTTGTACGTTTTTTCCACGTGTCTTGACATCCAATGTATCCCTGCAAAGTTTGGTGAAGATCTGAGTATGTAGTTTTTGACCTTATCTGGAACCTCCCATCTGAAAATTTGAAAATTCTTAAAAATTTCGACCAAAATCTTGATGTCTCCAATCTCTTGTTTTGTACGTTTTTTCCATTTGTCTTGACACATAATGTATCCATGCAAAGTTTGGTGAAGATCTGAGTATGTAGTTTTTGACCTTATATGGAACCTCCTATCTGAAAATTTGAAAATTCTTAAAAAATTCGTCCAAAATCTTGATGTCTCCAATCTCTTGTTTTGTACGTTTTTTCCACGTGTCTTGACATCCAATGTATCCCTGCAAAGTTTGGTGAAGATCTGAGTATGTAGTTTTTGACCTTATCTGGAACCTCCATCTGAAAATTTGAAAATTCCTAAAAAATCCGTCCAAAATCTTGATGACCACAATCTCTTGTTTTGTACGTTTTTTCCACGTGTCTTGACATTCAATGTATTCCTGCAAAGTTTGGTGAAGATCTGAGTATGTAGTTTTTGACCTTATATGGAACCTCCTATCTGAAAATTTGAAAATTCTTAAAAAATTCGTCCAAAATCTTGATGTCTCCAATCTCTTGTTTTGTACGTTTTTTCCACGTGTCTTGACATCCAATGTATCCCTGCAAAGTTTGGTGAAGATCTGAGTATGTAGTTTTTGACCTTATCTGGAACCTCCCATCTGAAAATTTGAAAATTCCTAAAAAATCCGTGCAAAATCTTGATGACCCCAATCTCTTGTTTTGTACTTTTTTTCCACGTGTCTTGACATCCAATGTATCCATGCAAAGTTTGGTGAAGATCTGAGTATGTCGTTTTTGACCTTATCTGGAACCTCCCATCTGAAAATTTGAAAATTCTTAAAAAATTCGTCGAAAATCTTGATGTCTCCAATCTCTTGTTTTGTACGTTTTTTCCACGTGTCTTGACATGCAAAGTATCCCTGCAACGTTTGGTGAAGATCTGAGTATGTAGTTTTTGACCTTATCTGGAACCTCCTATCTGAAAATTTGAAAATTCTTCAAAAATTCGTCGAAAATCTTGATGTCTCCAATCTCTTGTTTTGTACGTTTTTTCCACGTGTCTTGACATCCAATGTATCCCTGCAATGTTTGGTGGAGATCTGAGTATGTAGTTTTTGACCTTATCTGGGACCTCCTATCAGAAAATTTGAAAATTCTTCAAAAATTCGTCCAAAATCTTGATGTCTCCAATCTCTTGTTTTGTACGTTTTTTCCAACTGTCTCGACCTCCAATGTATCCCTGCAAAGTTTGGTGAAGATCTGAGTATGTCGTTTTTGACCTTATCTGGAACATCCTTTCTGAAAATTTGAAAATTCTTAAAAAATTCGTCCAAAATCTTGATGTCTCCAATCTCTTGTTTTGTACGTTTTTTCCACGTGTCTTGACATCCAATGTATCCCTGCAAAGTTTGGTGAAGATCTGAGTATGTAGTTTTTGACCTTATATGGAACCTCCTTTCTGAAAATTTGAAAATTCTCAAAAAATTCGTCCATAATCTTGATGTCTCCAATCTCTTGTTTTGTACGTTTTTTCCACGTGTCTTGACATCCAATGTATCCCTGCAAAGTTTGGTGAAGATCTGAGTATGTAGTTTTTGACCTTATATGGAACCTCCTATGTGAAAATTTGAAAATTCTTAAAAAATTCGTCCAAAATCTTGATGTCACCAATCCTATGTTTTGTATGTTTTTTCCACGTGTCTTGACATCCAATGTATCCATGCAAAGTTTGGTGAAGATCTGAGTATGTCGTTTTTGACCTTATCTGGAACCTCCCATCTGAAAATTTGAAAATTCTTAAAAAATTCGTCGAAAATCTTGATGTCTCCGATCTCTTGTTTTGTACGTTTTTTCCACGTGTCTTGACATGCAAAGTATTCCTGCAAAGTTTGGTGAAGATCTGAGTATGTAGTTTTTGACCTCATCTGGAACCTCCTATCTGAAAATTTGAAAATTCTTAAAAAATTCGTCCAAAATTTTGATGTCTCCAATCTCTTGTTTTGTACGTTTTTTCCACGTGTCTTGACATCCAATGTATCCCTGCAATGTTTGGTGAAGATCTGAGTATGTAGTTTTTGACCTTATCTGGAACCTCCCATCTGAAAATTTGAAAATTCCTAAAAAATCCGTCCAAAATCTTGATGACCCCAATCTCTTGTTTTGTACGTTTTTTCCACGTGTCTTGACATCCAATGTATCCCTGCAAAGTTTGGTGAAGATCTGAGTATGTAGTTTTTGACCTTATCTGGAACCTCCCATCTGAAAATTTGAAAATTCTTCAAAAATTCGTCGAAAATCTTGATGTCTCCAATCTCTTGTTTTGTACGTTTTTTCCACGTGTCTCGACCTCCAATGGATCCCTGCAAAGTTTGGTGAAGATCTGAGTATGTCGTTTTTGACCTTATCTGGAACATCCTTTCTGAAAATTTGAAAATTCTTAAAAAATTCGTCCAAAATCTTGATGTCTCCAATCTCTTGTTTTGTACGTTTTTTCCACGTGTCTTGACATCCAATGTATCCCTGCAAAGTTTGGTGAAGATCTGAGTATGTAGTTTTTGACCTTATCTGGAACCTCCCATCTGAAAATTTGAAAATTCTTAAAAAATTCGACCAATATCTTGATGTCTCCAATCTTTTGTTTTGTACGTTTTTTCCACGTGTCTTGACACATAATGTATCCATGCAAAGTTTGGTGAAGATCTGAGTATGTAGTTTTTGACCTTATATGGAACCTCCTATCTGAAAATTTGAAAATTCTTAAAAAATTCGTCCAAAATCTTGATGTCTCCAATCTCTTGTTTTGTACGTTTTTTCCACGTGTCTTGACATGCAAAGTATCCCTGCAACGTTTGGTGAAGATCTGAGTATGTAGTTTTTGACCTTATCTGGAACCTCCTATCTGAAAATTTGAAAATTCTTCAAAAATTCGTCGAAAATCTTGATGTCTCCAATCTCTTGTTTTGTACGTTTTTTCCACGTGTCTTGACATCCAATGTATCCCTGCAATGTTTGGTGGAGATCTGAGTATGTAGTTTTTGACCTTATCTGGGACCTCCTATCAGAAAATTTGAAAATTCTTCAAAAATTCGTCCAAAATCTTGATGTCTCCAATCTCTTGTTTTGTACGTTTTTTCCACGTGTCTCGACCTCCAATGTATCCCTGCAAAGTTTGGTGAAGATCTGAGTATGTCGTTTTTGACCTTATCTGGAACATCCTTTCTGAAAATTTGAAAATTCTTAAAAAATTCGTCGAAAATCTTGATGTCTCCAATCTCTTGTTTTGTACGTTTTTTCCACGTGTCTTGACATCCAATGTATCCCTGCAAAGTTTGGTGAAGATCTGAGTATGTAGTTTTTGACCTTATATGGAACCTCCTTTCTGAAAATTTGAAAATTCTCAAAAAATTCGTCCATAATCTTGATGTCTCCAATCTCTTGTTTTGTACGTTTTTTCCACGTGTCTTGACATCCAATGTATCCCTGCAAAGTTTGGTGAAGATCTGAGTATGTAGTTTTTGACCTTATATGGAACCTCCTATCTGAAAATTTGAAAATTCTTAAAAAATTCGTCCAAAATCTTGATGACCCCAATCTCTTGTTTTGTACGTTTTTTCCACGTGTCTTGACACATAATGTATCCATGCAAAGTTTGGTGAAGATCTGAGTATGTAGTTTTTGACCTTATATGGAACCTCCTATCTGAAAATTTGAAAATTCTTAAAAAATTCGTCCAAAATCTTGATGTCTCCAATCTCTTGTTTTGTACGTTTTTTCCACGTGTCTTGACATCCAATGTATCCCTGCAAAGTTTGGTGAAGATCTGAGTTTGTAGTTTTTGACCTTATCTGGAACCTCCCATCTGAAAATTTGAAAATTCCTAAAAAATCCGTGCAAAATCTTGATGACCCCAATCTCTTGTTTTGTACGTTTTTTCCACGTGTCTTGACATCCAATGTATTCCTGCAATGTTTGGTGAAGATCTGAGTATGTAGTTTTTGACCTTATATGGAACCTCCTATCTGAAAATTTGAAAATTCTTAAAAAATTCGACCAAAATCTTGATGTTCCGAATCCTATGTTTTGTATGTTTTTTCCACGTGTCTTGACATCCAATGTATCCATGCAAAGTTTGGTGAAGATCTGAGTATGTAGTTTTTGACCTTATATTGAACCTCCCATCTGAAAATTTGAAAATTCTTAAAAAATTCGTCCAAAATCTTGATGACCCTAATCTCTTGTTTTGTACGTTTTTTCCACGTGTCTTGACATCCAAAGTATCCCTGCAAAGTTTGGTGAAGATCTGAGTATGTAGTTTTTGACCTTATATGGAACCTCCTTTCTGAAAATTTGAGAATTCTTAAAAAATTCGTCCAAAATCTTGATGTCTCCAATCTCTTGTTTTGTACGTTTTTTCCACGTGTCTTGACATCCAATGTATCCATGCAAAGTTTGGTGAAGATCTGAGTATGTCGTTTTTGACCTTATCTGGAACCTCCCATCTGAAAATTTGAAAATTCTTAAAAAATCCGTGCAAAATCTTGATGAACCCAATCTCTTGTTTTGTACGTTTTTTCCACGTGTCTTGACATCCAATGTATCCATGCAAAGTTTGGTGAAGATCTGAGTATGTCGTTTTTGACCTTATCTGGAACCTCCCATCTGAAAATTTGAAAATTCTTAAAAAAATCGTCGAAAATCTTGATGTCTCCAATCTCTTGTTTTGTACGTTTTTTCCACGTGTCTTGACATGCAAAGTATCCCTGCAACGTTTGGTGAAGTTCTGAGTATGTAGTTTTTGACCTTATCTGGAACCTCCTATCTGAAAATTTGAAAATTCTTCAAAAATTCGTCGAAAATCTTGATGTCTCCAATCTCTTGTTTTGTACGTTTTTTCCACGTGTCTTGACATCCAATGTATCCCTGCAATGTTTGGTGGAGATCTGAGTATGTAGTTTTTGACCTTATCTGGGACCTCCTATCAGAAAATTTGAAAATTCTTCAAAAATTCGTCCAAAATCTTGATGTCTCCAATCTCTTGTTTTGTACGTTTTTTCCACGTGTCTCGACCTCCAATGTATCCCTGCAAAGTTTGGTGAAGATCTGAGTATGTCGTTTTTGACCTTATCTGGAACATCCTTTCTGAAAATTTGAAAATTCTTTAAAAATTCGTCGAAAATCTTGATGTCTCCAATCTCTTGTTTTGTACGTTTTTTCCACGTGTCTTGACATCCAATGTATCCCTGCAAAGTTTGGTGAAGATCTGAGTATGTAGTTTTTGACCTTATATGGAACCTCCTTTCTGAAAATTTGAAAATTCTCAAAAAATTCGTCCATAATCTTGATGTCTCCAATCTCTTGTTTTGTACGTTTTTTCCACGTGTCTTGACATCCAATGTATCCCTGCAAAGTTTCGTGAAGATCTGAGTATGTAGTTTTTGACCTTATATGGAACCTCCTATCTGAAAATTTGAAAATTCTTAAAAAATTCGTCCAAAATCTTGATGTCACCAATCCTATGTTTTGTATGTTTTTTCCACGTGTCTTGACATCCAATGTATCCATGCAAAGTTTGGTGAAGATCTGAGTATGTCGTTTTTGACCTTATCTGGAACCTCCCATCTGAAAATTTGAAAATTCTTAAAAAATTCGTCGAAAATCTTGATGTCTCCGATCTCTTGTTTTGTACGTTTTTTCCACGTGTCTTGACATGCAAAGTATTCCTGCAAAGTTTGGTGAAGATCTGAGTATGTAGTTTTTGACCTCATCTGGAACCTCCTATCTGAAAATTTGAAAATTCTTAAAAAATTCGTCCAAAATTTTGATGTCTCCAATCTCTTGTTTTGTACGTTTTTTCCACGTGTCTTGACATCCAATGTATCCCTGCAATGTTTGGTGAAGATCTGAGTATGTAGTTTTTGACCTTATCTGGAACCTCCCATCTGAAAATTTGAAAATTCCTAAAAAATCCGTCCAAAATCTTGATGACCCCAATCTCTTGTTTTGTACGTTTTTTCCACGTGTCTTGACATCCAATGTATCCCTGCAAAGTTTGGTGAAGATCTGAGTATGTAGTTTTTGACCTTATCTGGAACCTCTTATCTGAAAATTTGAAAATTCTTAAAAAATTCGTCCAAAATCTTGATGTCTCCAATCTCTTGTTTTGTACGTTTTTTCCACGTGTCTTGATATCCAATGTATCCCTGCAAAGTTTGGTGAAGATCTGAGTATGTCGTTTTTGACCTTATCTGGAACATCCTTTCTGAAAATTTGAAAATTGTTAAAAAATTCGTCCAAAATCTTGATGTCTCCAATCTCTTTTTTGTACGTTTTTTCCACGTGTCTTGACATCCAATGTATCCCTGCAAAGTTTGGTGAAGATCTGAGTATGTAGTTTTTGACCTTATCTGGAACCTCCTATCTGAAAATTTGAAAATTCTTAAAAAATTCGTCCAAAATCTTGATGTCTCCAATCTCTTGTTTTGTACGTTTTTTCCACGTGTCTTGACATCCAATGTATCCCTGCAAAGTTTGGTGAAGATCTGAGTATGTAGTTTTTGACCTTATCTGGAACCTCCCATCTGAAAATTTGAAAATTCCTAAAAAATCCGTGCAAAATCTTGATGACCCCAATCTCTTGTTTTGTACGTTTTTTCCACGTTTCTTGACATCCAATGTATTCCTGCAATGTTTGGTGAAGATCTGAGTATGTAGTTTTTGACCTTATATGGAACCTCCTATCTGAAAATTTGAAAATTCTTAAAAAATTCGACCAAAATCTTGATGTTCCGAATCCTATGTTTTGTATGTTTTTTCCACGTGTCTTGACATCCAATGTATCCATGCAAAGTTTGGTGAAGATCTGAGTATGTAGTTTTTGACCTTATATTGAACCTCCCATCTGAAAATTTGAAAATTCTTAAAAAATTCGTCCAAAATCTTGATGACCCCAATCTCTTGTTTTGTACGTTTTTTCCACGTGTCTTGACATCCAAAGTATCCCTGCAAAGTTTGGTGAAGATCTGAGTATGTAGTTTTTGACCTTATATGGAACCTCCTTTCTGAAAATTTGAGAATTCTTAAAAAATTCGTCCAAAATCTTGATGTCTCCAATCTCTTGTTTTGTACGTTTTTTCCACGTGTCTTGACATCCAATGTATCCATGCAAAGTTTGGTGAAGATCTGAGTATGTCGTTTTTGACCTTATCTGGAACCTCCCATCTGAAAATTTGAAAATTCTTAAAAAATTCGTCGAAAATCTTGATGTCTCCAATCTTTTGTTTTGTACGTTTTTTCCACGTGTCTTGACATGCAAAGTATCCCTGCAACGTTTGGTGAAGATCTGAGTATGTAGTTTTTGACCTTATCTGGAACCTCCTATCTGAAAATTTGAAAATTCTTCAAAAATTCGTCGAAAATCTTGATGTCTCCAATCTCTTGTTTTGTACGTTTTTTCCACGTGTCTTGACATCCAATGTATTCCTGCAATGTTTGGTGGAGATCTGAGTATGTAGTTTTAGACCTTATCTGGAACCTCCTATCTGAAAATTTGAAAATTCTTCAAAAATTCGTCCAAAATCTTGATGTCTCCAATCTCTTGTTTTGTACGTTTTTTCCACGTGTCTCGACCTCCAATGGATCCCTGCAAAGTTTGGTGAAGATCTGAGTATGTCGTTTTTGACCTTATCTGGAACATCCTTTCTGAAAATTTGAAAATTCTTAAAAAATTCGTCGAAAATCTTGATGTCTCCAATCTCTTGTTTTGTACGTTTTTTCCACGTGTCTTGACATCCAATGTATCCCTGCAAAGTTTGGTGAAGATCTGAGTATGTAGTTTTTGACCTTATATGGAACCTCCTATCTGAAAATTTGAAAATTCTTAAAAAATTCGTCCAAAATCTTGATGTCTCCAATCTCTTGTTTTGTACGTTTTTTCCACGTGTCTCGACCTCCAATGGATCCCTGCAAAGTTTGGTGAAGATCTGAGTATGTCGTTTTTGACCTTATCTGGAACCTCCCATCTGAAAATTTGAAAATTCTTAAAAAATTCGTCGAAAATCTTGATGTCTCCGATCTCTTGTTTTGTACGTTTTTCCACGTGTCTTGACATGCAAAGTATTCCTGCAAAGTTTGGTGAAGATCTGAGTATGTAGTTTTTGACCTCATCTGGAACCTCCTATCTGAAAATTTGAAAATTCTTAAAAAATTCGTCCAAAATCTTGATGTCTCCAATCTCTTGGTTTGTACGTTTTTTCCACGTGTCTTGACATCCAATGTATCCCTGCAATGTTTGGTGAAGATCTGAGTATGTAGTTTTTGACCTTATCTGGAACCTCCCATCTGAAAATTTGAAAATTCTTAAAAAATCCGTCCAAAATCTTGATGACCCCAATCTCTTGTTTTGTACGTTTTTTCCACGTGTCTTGACATCCAATGTATCCCTGCAAAGTTTGGTGAAGATCTGAGTATGTAGTTTTTGATCTTATCTGGAACCTCCTATCTGAAAATTTGAAAATTCTTAAAAAATTCGTCCAAAATCTTGATGTCTCCAATCTCTTGTTTTGTACGTTTTTTCCACGTGTCTTGATATCCAATGTATCCCTGCAAAGTTTGGTGAAGATCTGAGTATGTCGTTTTTGACCTTATCTGGAACATCCTTTCTGAAAATTTGAAAATTGTTAAAAAATTCGTCCAAAATCTTGATGTCTCCTATCTCTTGTTTTGTACGTTTTTTCCACGTATCTTGACATCCAATGTATCCCTGCAAAGTTTGGTGAAGATCTGAGTATGTAGTTTTTGACCTTATATGGAACCTCCTATCTGAAAATTTGAAAATTCTTAAAAAATTCGTCCAAAATCTTGATGTCTCCAATCTCTTGTTTTGTACGTTTTTTCCACGTGTCTTGACATCCAATGTATCCCTGCAAAGTTTGGTGAAGATCTGAGTATGTAGTTTTTGACCTTATCTGGAACCTCCCATCTGAAAATTTGAAAATTCCTAAAAAATCCGTGCAAAATCTTGATGACCCCAATCTCTTGTTTTGTACTTTTTTTCCACGTGTCTTGACATCCAATGTATCCATGCAAAGTTTGGTGAAGATCTGAGTATGTCGTTTTTGACCTTATCTGGAACCTCCCATCTGAAAATTTGAAAATTCTTAAAAAATTCGTCGAAAATCTTGATGTCTCCAATCTCTTGTTTTGTACGTTTTTTCCACGTGTCTTGACATGCAAAGTATCCCTGCAACGTTTGGTGAAGATCTGAGTATGTAGTTTTTGACCTTATCTGGAACCTCCTATCTGAAAATTTGAAAATTCTTCAAAAATTCGTCGAAAATCTTGATGTCTCCAATCTCTTGTTTTGTACGTTTTTTCCACGTGTCTTGACATCCAATGTATCCCTGCAATGTTTGGTGGAGATCTGAGTATGTAGTTTTTGACCTTATCTGGGACCTCCTATCAGAAAATTTGAAAATTCTTCAAAAATTCGTCCAAAATCTTGATGTGTCCAATCTCTTGTTTTGTACGTTTTTTCCACCTGTCTCGACCTCCAATGTATCCCTGCAAAGTTTGGTGAAGATCTGAGTATGTCGTTTTTGACCTTATCTGGAACATCCTTTCTGAAAATTTGAAAATTCTTAAAAAATTCGTCCAAAATCTTGATGTCTCCAATCTCTTGTTTTGTACGTTTTTTCCACGTGTCTTGACATCCAATGTATCCCTGCAAAGTTTGGTGAAGATCTGAGTATGTAGTTTTTGACCTTATATGGAACCTCCTTTCTGAAAATTTGAAAATTCTCAAAAAATTCGTCCATAATCTTGATGTCTCCAATCTCTTGTTTTGTACGTTTTTTCCACGTGTCTTGACATCCAATGTATCCCTGCAAAGTTTGGTGAAGATCTGTGTATGTAGTTTTTGACCTTATATGGAACCTCCTATCTGAAAATTTGAAAATTCTTAAAAAATTCGTCCAAAATCTTGATGTCACCAATCCTATGTTTTGTATGTTTTTTCCACGTGTCTTGACATCCAATGTATCCATGCAAAGTTTGGTGAAGATCTGAGTATGTCGTTTTTGACCTTATATGGAACCTCCCATCTGAAAATTTGAAAATTCTTAAAAAATTCGTCCAAAATCTTGATGTCTCCAATCTCTTGTTTTGTACGTTTTTTCCACGTGTCTTGACATCCAATGTATCCCTGCAAAGTTTGGTGAAGATCTGAGTATGTAGTTTTTGACCTTATCTGGAACCTCCCATCTGAAAATTTGAAAATTCCTAAAAAATCCGTGCAAAATCTTGATGACCCCAATCTCTTGTTTTGTACGTTTTTTCCACGTGTCTTGACATCCAATGTATTCCTGCAATGTTTGGTGAAGATCTGAGTATGTAGTTTTTGACCTTATATGGAACCTCCTATCTGAAAATTTGAAAATTCTTAAAAAATTCGACCAAAATCTTGATGTTCTGAATCCTATGTTTTGTATGTTTTTTCCACGTGTCTTGACATCCAATGTATCCATGCAAAGTTTGGTGAAGATCTGAGTATGTAGTTTTTGACCTTATATTGAACCTCCCATCTGAAAATTTGAAAATTCTTAAAAAATTCGTCCAAAATCTTGATGACCCTAATCTCTTGTTTTGTACGTTTTCTCCACGTGTCTTGACATCCAAAGTATCCCTGCAAAGTTTGGTGAAGATCTGAGTATGTAGTTTTTGACCTTATATGGAACCTCCTTTCTGAAAATTTGAGAATTCTTAAAAAATTCGTCCAAAATCTTGATGTCTCCAATCTCTTGTTTTGTACGTTTTTTCCACGTGTCTTGACATCCAATGTATCCATGCAAAGTTTGGTGAAGATCTGAGTATGTCGTTTTTGACCTTATCTGGAACCTCCCATCTGAAAATTTGAAAATTCTTAAAAAATCCGTGCAAAATCTTGATGAACCCAATCTCTTGTTTTGTACGTTTTTTCCACGTGTCTTGACATCCAATGTATCCATGCAAAGTTTGGTGAAGATCTGAGTATGTCGTTTTTGACCTTATCTGGAACCTCCCATCTGAAAATTTGAAAATTCTTAAAAAATTCGTCGAAAATCTTGATGTCTCCAATCTCTTGTTTTGTACGTTTTTTCCACGTGTCTTGACATGCAAAGTATCCCTGCAACGTTTGGTGAAGATCTGAGTATGTAGTTTTTGACCTTATCTGGAACCTCCTATCTGAAAATTTGAAAATTCTTCAAAAATTCGTCGAAAATCTTGATGTCTCCAATCTCTTGTTTTGTACGTTTTTTCCACGTGTCTTGACATCCAATGTATCCCTGCAATGTTTGGTGGAGATCTGAGTATGTAGTTTTTGACCTTATCTGAGACCTCCTATCAGAAAATTTGAAAATTCTTCAAAAATTCGTCCAAAATCTTGATGTCTCCAATCTCTTGTTTTGTACGTTTTTTCCACGTGTCTCGACCTCCAATGTATCCCTGCAAAGTTTGGTGAAGATCTGAGTATGTCGTTTTTGACCTTATCTGGAACATCCTTTCTGAAAATTTGAAAATTCTTTAAAAATTCGTCGAAAATCTTGATGTCTCCAATCTCTTGTTTTGTACGTTTTTTCCACGTGTCTTGACATCCAATGTATCCCTGCAAAGTTTGGTGAAGATCTGAGTATGTAGTTTTTGACCTTATATGGAACCTCCCATCTGAAAATTTGAAAATTCTCAAAAAATTCGTCCATAATCTTGATGTCTCTCTTGTTTTGTACGTTTTTTCCACGTGTCTTGACATCCAATGTATCCCTGCAAAGTTTCGTGAAGATCTGAGTATGTAGTTTTTGACCTTATATGGAACCTCCTATCTGAAAATTTGAAAATTCTTAAAAAATTCGTCCAAAATCTTGATGTCACCAATCCTATGTTTTGTATGTTTTTTCCACGTGTCTTGACATCCAATGTATCCATGCAAAGTTTGGTGAAGATCTGAGTATGTCGTTTTTGACCTTATCTGGAACCTCCCATCTGAAAATTTGAAAATTCTTAAAAAATTCGTCGAAAATCTTGATGTCTCCGATCTCTTGTTTTGTACGTTTTTTCCACGTGTCTTGACATGCAAAGTATTCCTGCAAAGTTTGGTGAAGATCTGAGTATGTAGTTTTTGACCTCATCTGGAACCTCCTATCTGAAAATTTGAAAATTCTTAAAAAATTCGTCCAAAATCTTGATGTCTCCAATCTCTTGGTTTGTACGTTTTTTCCACGTGTCTTGACATCCAATGTATCCCTGCAATGTTTGGTGAAGATCTGAGTATGTAGTTTTTGACCTTATCTGGAACCTCCCATCTGAAAATTTGAAAATTCTTAAAAAATCCGTCCAAAATCTTGATGACCCCAATCTCTTGTTTTGTACGTTTTTTCCACGTGTCTTGACATCCAATGTATCCCTGCAAAGTTTGGTGAAGATCTGAGTATGTAGTTTTTGATCTTATCTGGAACCTCCTATCTGAAAATTTGAAAATTCTTAAAAAATTCGTCCAAAATCTTGATGTCTCCAATCTCTTGTTTTGTACGTTTTTTCCACGTGTCTTGATATCCAATGTATCCCTGCAAAGTTTGGTGAAGATCTGAGTATGTCGTTTTTGACCTTATCTGGAACATCCTTTCTGAAAATTTGAAAATTGTTAAAAAATTCGTCCAAAATCTTGATGTCTCCTATCTCTTGTTTTGTACGTTTTTTCCACGTATCTTGACATCCAATGTATCCCTGCAAAGTTTGGTGAAGATCTGAGTATGTAGTTTTTGACCTTATATGGAACCTCCTATCTGAAAATTTGAAAATTCTTAAAAAATTCGTCCAAAATCTTGATGTCTCCAATCTCTTGTTTTGTACGTTTTTTCCACGTGTCTTGACATCCAATGTATCCCTGCAAAGTTTGGTGAAGATCTGAGTATGTAGTTTTTGACCTTATCTGGAACCTCCCATCTGAAAATTTGAAAATTCCTAAAAAATCCGTGCAAAATCTTGATGACCCCAATCTCTTGTTTTGTACTTTTTTTCCACGTGTCTTGACATCCAATGTATCCATGCAAAGTTTGGTGAAGATCTGAGTATGTCGTTTTTGACCTTATCTGGAACCTCCCATCTGAAAATTTGAAAATTCTTAAAAAATTCGTCGAAAATCTTGATGTCTCCAATCTCTTGTTTTGTACGTTTTTTCCACGTGTCTTGACATGCAAAGTATCCCTGCAACGTTTGGTGAAGATCTGAGTATGTAGTTTTTGACCTTATCTGGAACCTCCTATCTGAAAATTTGAAAATTCTTCAAAAATTCGTCGAAAATCTTGATGTCTCCAATCTCTTGTTTTGTACGTTTTTTCCACGTGTCTTGACATCCAATGTATCCCTGCAATGTTTGGTGGAGATCTGAGTATGTAGTTTTTGACCTTATCTGGGACCTCCTATCAGAAAATTTGAAAATTCTTCAAAAATTCGTCCAAAATCTTGATGTGTCCAATCTCTTGTTTTGTACGTTTTTTCCACCTGTCTCGACCTCCAATGTATCCCTGCAAAGTTTGGTGAAGATCTGAGTATGTCGTTTTTGACCTTATCTGGAACATCCTTTCTGAAAATTTGAAAATTCTTAAAAAATTCGTCCAAAATCTTGATGTCTCCAATCTCTTGTTTTGTACGTTTTTTCCACGTGTCTTGACATCCAATGTATCCCTGCAAAGTTTGGTGAAGATCTGAGTATGTAGTTTTTGACCTTATATGGAACCTCCTTTCTGAAAATTTGAAAATTCTCAAAAAATTCGTCCATAATCTTGATGTCTCCAATCTCTTGTTTTGTACGTTTTTTCCACGTGTCTTGACATCCAATGTATCCCTGCAAAGTTTGGTGAAGATCTGTGTATGTAGTTTTTGACCTTATATGGAACCTCCTATCTGAAAATTTGAAAATTCTTAAAAAATTCGTCCAAAATCTTGATGTCACCAATCCTATGTTTTGTATGTTTTTTCCACGTGTCTTGACATCCAATGTATCCATGCAAAGTTTGGTGAAGATCTGAGTATGTCGTTTTTGACCTTATATGGAACCTCCCATCTGAAAATTTGAAAATTCTTAAAAAATTCGTCCAAAATCTTGATGTCTCCAATCTCTTGTTTTGTACGTTTTTTCCACGTGTCTTGACATCCAATGTATCCCTGCAAAGTTTGGTGAAGATCTGAGTATGTAGTTTTTGACCTTATCTGGAACCTCCCATCTGAAAATTTGAAAATTCCTAAAAAATCCGTGCAAAATCTTGATGACCCCAATCTCTTGTTTTGTACGTTTTTTCCACGTGTCTTGACATCCAATGTATTCCTGCAATGTTTGGTGAAGATCTGAGTATGTAGTTTTTGACCTTATATGGAACCTCCTATCTGAAAATTTGAAAATTCTTAAAAAATTCGACCAAAATCTTGATGTTCTGAATCCTATGTTTTGTATGTTTTTTCCACGTGTCTTGACATCCAATGTATCCATGCAAAGTTTGGTGAAGATCTGAGTATGTAGTTTTTGACCTTATATTGAACCTCCCATCTGAAAATTTGAAAATTCTTAAAAAATTCGTCCAAAATCTTGATGACCCTAATCTCTTGTTTTGTACGTTTTCTCCACGTGTCTTGACATCCAAAGTATCCCTGCAAAGTTTGGTGAAGATCTGAGTATGTAGTTTTTGACCTTATATGGAACCTCCTTTCTGAAAATTTGAGAATTCTTAAAAAATTCGTCCAAAATCTTGATGTCTCCAATCTCTTGTTTTGTACGTTTTTTCCACGTGTCTTGACATCCAATGTATCCATGCAAAGTTTGGTGAAGATCTGAGTATGTCGTTTTTGACCTTATCTGGAACCTCCCATCTGAAAATTTGAAAATTCTTAAAAAATCCGTGCAAAATCTTGATGAACCCAATCTCTTGTTTTGTACGTTTTTTCCACGTGTCTTGACATCCAATGTATCCATGCAAAGTTTGGTGAAGATCTGAGTATGTCGTTTTTGACCTTATCTGGAACCTCCCATCTGAAAATTTGAAAATTCTTAAAAAATTCGTCGAAAATCTTGATGTCTCCAATCTCTTGTTTTGTACGTTTTTTCCACGTGTCTTGACATGCAAAGTATCCCTGCAACGTTTGGTGAAGATCTGAGTATGTAGTTTTTGACCTTATCTGGAACCTCCTATCTGAAAATTTGAAAATTCTTCAAAAATTCGTCGAAAATCTTGATGTCTCCAATCTCTTGTTTTGTACGTTTTTTCCACGTGTCTTGACATCCAATGTATCCCTGCAATGTTTGGTGGAGATCTGAGTATGTAGTTTTTGACCTTATCTGAGACCTCCTATCAGAAAATTTGAAAATTCTTCAAAAATTCGTCCAAAATCTTGATGTCTCCAATCTCTTGTTTTGTACGTTTTTTCCACGTGTCTCGACCTCCAATGTATCCCTGCAAAGTTTGGTGAAGATCTGAGTATGTCGTTTTTGACCTTATCTGGAACATCCTTTCTGAAAATTTGAAAATTCTTTAAAAATTCGTCGAAAATCTTGATGTCTCCAATCTCTTGTTTTGTACGTTTTTTCCACGTGTCTTGACATCCAATGTATCCCTGCAAAGTTTGGTGAAGATCTGAGTATGTAGTTTTTGACCTTATATGGAACCTCCCATCTGAAAATTTGAAAATTCTCAAAAAATTCGTCCATAATCTTGATGTCTCTCTTGTTTTGTACGTTTTTTCCACGTGTCTTGACATCCAATGTATCCCTGCAAAGTTTCGTGAAGATCTGAGTATGTAGTTTTTGACCTTATATGGAACCTCCTATCTGAAAATTTGAAAATTCTTAAAAAATTCGTCCAAAATCTTGATGTCACCAATCCTATGTTTTGTATGTTTTTTCCACGTGTCTTGACATCCAATGTATCCATGCAAAGTTTGGTGAAGATCTGAGTATGTCGTTTTTGACCTTATCTGGAACCTCCCATCTGAAAATTTGAAAATTCTTAAAAAATTCGTCGAAAATCTTGATGTCTCCGATCTCTTGTTTTGTACGTTTTTTCCACGTGTCTTGACATGCAAAGTATTCCTGCAAAGTTTGGTGAAGATCTGAGTATGTAGTTTTTGACCTCATCTGGAACCTCCTATCTGAAAATTTGAAAATTCTTAAAAAATTCGTCCAAAATTTTGATGACCCCAATCTCTTGTTTTGTACGTTTTTTCCACGTGTCTTGACATCCAATGTATCCGTGCAAAGTTTGGTGAAGATCTGAGTATGTCGTTTTTGACCTTATCTGGAACCTCCCATCTGAAAATTTGAAAATTCTTAAAAAATTCGTCCAAAATCTTGATGTCTCCAATCTCTTGTTTTGTACGTTTTTTCCACGTGTCTTGACATCCAATGTATCCCTGCAAAGTTTGGTGAAGATCTGAGTATGTAGTTTTTGACCTTATCTGGAACCTCCCATCTGAAAATTTGAAAATTCCTAAAAAATCCGTGCAAAATCTTGATGACCCCAATCTCTTGTTTTGTACTTTTTTTCCACGTGTCTTGACATCCAATGTATCCATGCAAAGTTTGGTGAAGATCTGAGTATGTCGTTTTTGACCTTATCTGGAACCTCCCATCTGAAAATTTGAAAATTCTTAAAAAATTCGTCGAAAATCTTGATGTCTCCAATCTCTTGTTTTGTACGTTTTTTCCACGTGTCTTGACATGCAAAGTATCCCTGCAACGTTTGGTGAAGATCTGAGTATGTAGTTTTTGACCTTATCTGGAACCTCCTATCTGAAAATTTGAAAATTCTTCAAAAATTCGTCGAAAATCTTGATGTCTCCAATCTCTTGTTTTGTACGTTTTTTCCACGTGTCTTGACATCCAATGTATCCCTGCAATGTTTGGTGGAGATCTGAGTATGTAGTTTTTGACCTTATCTGGGACCTCCTATCAGAAAATTTGAAAATTCTTCAAAAATTCGTCCAAAATCTTGATGTGTCCAATCTCTTGTTTTGTACGTTTTTTCCACCTGTCTCGACCTCCAATGTATCCCTGCAAAGTTTGGTGAAGATCTGAGTATGTCGTTTTTGACCTTATCTGGAACATCCTTTCTGAAAATTTGAAAATTCTTAAAAAATTCGTCCAAAATCTTGATGTCTCCAATCTCTTGTTTTGTACGTTTTTTCCACGTGTCTTGACATCCAATGTATCCCTGCAAAGTTTGGTGAAGATCTGAGTATGTAGTTTTTGACCTTATATGGAACCTCCTTTCTGAAAATTTGAAAATTCTCAAAAAATTCGTCCATAATCTTGATGTCTCCAATCTCTTGTTTTGTACGTTTTTTCCACGTGTCTTGACATCCAATGTATCCCTGCAAAGTTTGGTGAAGATCTGTGTATGTAGTTTTTGACCTTATATGGAACCTCCTATCTGAAAATTTGAAAATTCTTAAAAAATTCGTCCAAAATCTTGATGTCACCAATCCTATGTTTTGTATGTTTTTTCCACGTGTCTTGACATCCAATGTATCCATGCAAAGTTTGGTGAAGATCTGAGTATGTCGTTTTTGACCTTATATGGAACCTCCCATCTGAAAATTTGAAAATTCTTAAAAAATTCGTCCAAAATCTTGATGTCTCCAATCTCTTGTTTTGTACGTTTTTTCCACGTGTCTTGACATCCAATGTATCCCTGCAAAGTTTGGTGAAAATCTGAGTATGTAGTTTTTGACCTTATCTGGAACCTCCCATCTGAAAATTTGAAAATTCCTAAAAAATCCGTGCAAAATCTTGATGACCCCAATCTCTTGTTTTGTACGTTTTTTCCACGTGTCTTGACATCCAATGTATTCCTGCAATGTTTGGTGAAGATCTGAGTATGTAGTTTTTGACCTTATATGGAACCTCCTATCTGAAAATTTGAAAATTCTTAAAAAATTCGACCAAAATCTTGATGTTCTGAATCCTATGTTTTGTATGTTTTTTCCACGTGTCTTGACATCCAATGTATCCATGCAAAGTTTGGTGAAGATCTGAGTATGTAGTTTTTGACCTTATATTGAACCTCCCATCTGAAAATTTGAAAATTCTTAAAAAATTCGTCCAAAATCTTGATGACCCTAATCTCTTGTTTTGTACGTTTTCTCCACGTGTCTTGACATCCAAAGTATCCCTGCAAAGTTTGGTGAAGATCTGAGTATGTAGTTTTTGACCTTATATGGAACCTCCTTTCTGAAAATTTGAGAATTCTTAAAAAATTCGTCCAAAATCTTGATGTCTCCAATCTCTTGTTTTGTACGTTTTTTCCACGTGTCTTGACATCCAATGTATCCATGCAAAGTTTGGTGAAGATCTGAGTATGTCGTTTTTGACCTTATCTGGAACCTCCCATCTGAAAATTTGAAAATTCTTAAAAAATCCGTGCAAAATCTTGATGAACCCAATCTCTTGTTTTGTACGTTTTTTCCACGTGTCTTGACATCCAATGTATCCATGCAAAGTTTGGTGAAGATCTGAGTATGTCGTTTTTGACCTTATCTGGAACCTCCCATCTGAAAATTTGAAAATTCTTAAAAAATTCGTCGAAAATCTTGATGTCTCCAATCTCTTGTTTTGTACGTTTTTTCCACGTGTCTTGACATGCAAAGTATCCCTGCAACGTTTGGTGAAGATCTGAGTATGTAGTTTTTGACCTTATCTGGAACCTCCTATCTGAAAATTTGAAAATTCTTCAAAAATTCGTCGAAAATCTTGATGTCTCCAATCTCTTGTTTTGTACGTTTTTTCCACGTGTCTTGACATCCAATGTATCCCTGCAATGTTTGGTGGAGATCTGAGTATGTAGTTTTTGACCTTATCTGAGACCTCCTATCAGAAAATTTGAAAATTCTTCAAAAATTCGTCCAAAATCTTGATGTCTCCAATCTCTTGTTTTGTACGTTTTTTCCACGTGTCTCGACCTCCAATGTATCCCTGCAAAGTTTGGTGAAGATCTGAGTATGTCGTTTTTGACCTTATCTGGAACATCCTTTCTGAAAATTTGAAAATTCTTTAAAAATTCGTCGAAAATCTTGATGTCTCCAATCTCTTGTTTTGTACGTTTTTTCCACGTGTCTTGACATCCAATGTATCCCTGCAAAGTTTGGTGAAGATCTGAGTATGTAGTTTTTGACCTTATATGGAACCTCCCATCTGAAAATTTGAAAATTCTCAAAAAATTCGTCCATAATCTTGATGTCTCTCTTGTTTTGTACGTTTTTTCCACGTGTCTTGACATCCAATGTATCCCTGCAAAGTTTCGTGAAGATCTGAGTATGTAGTTTTTGACCTTATATGGAACCTCCTATCTGAAAATTTGAAAATTCTTAAAAAATTCGTCCAAAATCTTGATGTCACCAATCCTATGTTTTGTATGTTTTTTCCACGTGTCTTGACATCCAATGTATCCATGCAAAGTTTGGTGAAGATCTGAGTATGTCGTTTTTGACCTTATCTGGAACCTCCCATCTGAAAATTTGAAAATTCTTAAAAAATTCGTCGAAAATCTTGATGTCTCCGATCTCTTGTTTTGTACGTTTTTTCCACGTGTCTTGACATGCAAAGTATTCCTGCAAAGTTTGGTGAAGATCTGAGTATGTAGTTTTTGACCTCATCTGGAACCTCCTATCTGAAAATTTGAAAATTCTTAAAAAATTCGTCCAAAATTTTGATGTCTCCAATCTCTTGTTTTGTACGTTTTTTCCACGTGTCTTGACATCCAATGTATCCCTGCAATGTTTGGTGAAGATCTGAGTATGTAGTTTTTGACCTTATCTGGAACCTCCCATCTGAAAATTTGAAAATTCTTAAAAAATCCGTGCAAAATCTTGATGACCCCAATCTCTTGTTTTGTACGTTTTTTCCACGTGTCTTGACATCCAATGTATCCGTGCAAAGTTTGGTGAAGATCTGAGTATGTCGTTTTTGACCTTATCTGGAACCTCCCATCTGAAAATTTGAAAATTCTTAAAAAATTCGACCAAAATCTTGATGTCTCCAATCTCTTGTTTTGTACGTTTTTTCCACGTGTCTTGACATGCAAAGTATCCCTGCAACGTTTGGTGAAGATCTGAGTATGTAGTTTTTGACCTTATCTGGAACCTCCTATCTGACAATTTGAAAATTCTTAAAAAATTCGTCCAAAATCTTGATGTCTCCAATCTCTTGTTTTGTACGTTTTTTCCACGTGTCTTGACATCCAATGTATCCCTGCAATGTTTGGTGAAGTTCTGAGTATGTAGTTTTTGACCTTATATGGAGCCTCCTATCTGAAAATTTGAAAATTCTTAAAAAATTCGTCCAAAATCTTGATGTCTCCAATCTCTTGTTTTGTACGTTCTTTCCACGTGTCTTGACATCCAATGTATCCCTGCAATGTTTGGTGAAGATCTGAGTATGTAGTTTTTGACCTTATATGGAACCTCCTATCTGAAAATTTGAAAATTCTTAAAAGAATTTAACAAAATCTTGATGTCCCCAATCCTATGTTTTGTATGTTTTTTCCACGTGTCTTGACATACAATGTATCCCTGCAGAGTTTGGTGAAGATCTGAGTATGTAGTTTTTGACCTTATCTGGAACCTCCCATCTGAAAATTTGAAAATTCCTAAAAAATCCGTCCAAAATCTTGTTGACCCGAATCTCTTGTTTTGTACGTTTTTTCCACGTGTCTTGACATCCAATGTATCCCTGCAAAGTTTGGTGAAGATCTGAGTATGTAGTTTTTGACCTTATCTGGAACCGCATTTCTGAAAATTTGAAAATTTTTAAAAAAATCGTCCAAAATCTTGATGTCTCCAATCTCTTGTTTTGTACGTTTTTTCCACGTGTCTTGACATCCAATGTATCCCTGCAAAGTTTGGTGAAGATCTGAGTATGTAGTTTTTGACCTTATATGGAACCTCCTATCTGAAAATTTGAAAATTCTTAAAAAATTCGTCCAAAATCTTGATGTCTCCAATCTCTTGTTTTGTACGTTTTTTCCACGTGTCTCGACCTCCAATGGATCCCTGCAAAGTTTGGTGAAGATCTGAGTATGTCGTTTTTGACCTTATCTGGAACCTCCCATCTGAAAATTTGAAAATTCTTAAAAAATTCGTCGAAAATCTTGATGTCTCCGATCTCTTGTTTTGTACGTTTTTTCCACGTGTCTTGACATGCAAAGTATTCCTGCAAAGTTTGGTGAAGATCTGAGTATGTAGTTTTTGACCTCATCTGGAACCTCCTATCTGAAAATTTGAAAATTCTTAAAAAATTCGTCCAAAATCTTGATGTCTCCAATCTCTTGTTTTGTACGTTTTTTCCACGTGTCTTGACATCCAATGTATCCCTGCAAAGTTTGGTGAAGATCTGAGTATGTAGTTTTTGACCTTATCTGGAACCTCCTATCTGAAAATTTGAAAATTCTTAAAAAATTCGTCCAAAATCTTGATGTCTCCAATCTCTTGTTTTGTACGTTTTTTCCACGTGTCTTGATATCCAATGTATCCCTGCAAAGTTTGGTGAAGATCTGAGTATGTCGTTTTTGACCTTATCTGGAACATCCTTTCTGAAAATTTGAAAATTGTTAAAAAATTCGTCCAAAATCTTGATGTCTCCAATCTCTTTTTTGTACGTTTTTTCCACGTGTCTTGACATCCAATGTATCCCTGCAAAGTTTGGTGAAGATCTGAGTATGTAGTTTTTGACCTTATCTGGAACCTCCCATCTGAAAATTTGAAAATTCTTAAAAAATTCGACCAAAATCTTGATGTCTCCAATCTTTTGTTTTGTACGTTTTTTCCACGTGTCTTGACACATAATGTATCCATGCAAAGTTTGGTGAAGATCTGAGTATGTAGTTTTTGACCTTATATGGAACCTCCTATCTGAAAATTTGAAAATTCTTAAAAAATTCGTCCAAAATCTTGATGTCTCCAATCTCTTGTTTTGTACGTTTTTTCCACGTGTCTTGACATCCAATGTATCCCTGCAAAGTTTGGTGAAGATCTGAGTATGTAGTTTTTGACCTTATCTGGAACCTCCCATCTGAAAATTTGAAAATTCCTAAAAAATCCGTGCAAAATCTTGATGACCCCAATCTCTTGTTTTGTACGTTTTTTCCACGTGTCTTGACATCCAATGTATTCCTGCAATGTTTGGTGAAGATCTGAGTATGTAGTTTTTGACCTTATATGGAACCTCCTATCTGAAAATTTGAAAATTCTTAAAAAATTCGACCAAAATCTTGATGTTCCGAATCCTATGTTTTGTATGTTTTTTCCACGTGTCTTGACATCCAATGTATCCATGCAAAGTTTGGTGAAGATCTGAGTATGTAGTTTTTGACCTTATATTGAACCTCCCATCTGAAAATTTGAAAATTCTTAAAAAATTCGTCCAAAATCTTGATGACCCCAATCTCTTGTTTTGTACGTTTTTTCCACGTGTCTTGACATCCAAAGTATCCCTGCAAAGTTTGGTGAAGATCTGAGTATGTAGTTTTTGACCTTATATGGAACCTCCTTTCTGAAAATTTGAGAATTCTTAAAAAATTCGTCCAAAATCTTGATGTCTCCAATCTCTTGTTTTGTACGTTTTTTCCACGTGTCTTGACATCCAATGTATCCATGCAAAGTTTGGTGAAGATCTGTGTATGTCGTTTTTGACCTTATCTGGAACCTCCCATCTGAAAATTTGAAAATTCTTAAAAAATTCGTCGAAAATCTTGATGTCTCCAATCTTTTGTTTTGTACGTTTTTTCCACGTGTCTTGACATGCAAAGTATCCCTGCAACGTTTGGTAAAATCTGAGTATGTAGTTTTTGACCTTATCTGGAACCTCCTATCTGAAAATTTGAAAATTCTTCAAAAATTCGTCGAAAATCTTGATGTCTCCAATCTCTTGTTTTGTACGTTTTTTCCACGTGTCTTGACATCCAATGTATTCCTGCAATGTTTGGTGGAGATCTGAGTATGTAGTTTTAGACCTTATCTGGAACCTCCTATCTGAAAATTTGAAAATTCTTAAAAAATTCGTCCAAAATCTTGATGTCTCCAATCTCTTGTTTTGTACGTTTTTTCCACGTGTCTTGACATCCAATGTATCCCTGCAAAGTTTGGTGAAGATCTGAGTATGTAGTTTTTGACCTTATCTGGAACCTCCCATCTGAAAATTTGAAAATTCCTAAAAAATCCGTGCAAAATCTTGATGACCCCAATCTCTTGTTTTGTACGTTTTTTCCACGTGTCTTGACATCCAATGTATTCCTGCAATGTTTGGTGAAGATCTGAGTATGTAGTTTTTGACCTTATATGGAACCTCCTATCTGAAAATTTGAAAATTCTTAAAAAATTCGACCAAAATCTTGATGTTCCGAATCCTATGTTTTGTATGTTTTTTCCACGTGTCTTGACATCCAATGTATCCATGCAAAGTTTGGTGAAGATCTGAGTATGTAGTTTTTGACCTTATATTGAACCTCCCATCTGAAAATTTGAAAATTCTTAAAAAATTCGTCCAAAATCTTGATGACCCCAATCTCTTGTTTTGTACGTTTTTTCCACGTGTCTTGACATCCAAAGTATCCCTGCAAAGTTTGGTGAAGATCTGAGTATGTAGTTTTTGACCTTATATGGAACCTCCTTTCTGAAAATTTGAGAATTCTTAAAAAATTCGTCCAAAATCTTGATGTCTCCAATCTCTTGTTTTGTACGTTTTTTCCACGTGTCTTGACATCCAATGTGTCCATGCAAAGTTTGGTGAAGATCTGAGTATGTCGTTTTTGACCTTATCTGGAACCTCCCATCTGAAAATGTGAAAATTCTTAAAAAATCCGTGCAAAATCTTGATGACCCCAATCTCTTGTTTTGTACGTTTTTTCCACGTGTCTTGACATCCAATGTATCCATGCAATGTTTGGTGAAGATCTGAGTATGTCGTTTTTGACCTTATCTGGAACCTCCCATCTGAAAATTTGAAAATTCTTAAAAAATTCGTCGAAAATCTTGATGTCTCCAATCTCTTGTTTTGTACGTTTTTTCCACGTGTCTTGACATGCAAAGTATCCCTGCAACGTTTGGTGAAGATCTGAGTATGTAGTTTTTGACCTTATATGGAGCCTCCTATCTGAAAATTTGAAAATTCTTAAAAAATTCGTCCAAAATCTTGATGTCTCCAATCTCTTGTTTTGTACGTTCTTTCCACGTGTCTTGACATCCAATGTATCCCTGCAATGTTTGGTGAAGATCTGAGTATGTAGTTTTTGACCTTATATGGAACCTCCTATCTGAAAATTTGAAAATTCTTAAAAGAATTTAACAAAATCTTGATGTCCCCAATCCTATGTTTTGTATGTTTTTTCCACGTGTCTTGACATACAATGTATCCCTGCAGAGTTTGGTGAAGATCTGAGTATGTAGTTTTTGACCTTATCTGGAACCTCCCATCTGAAAATTTGAAAATTCCTAAAAAATCCGTCCAAAATCTTGTTGACCCGAATCTCTTGTTTTGTACGTTTTTTCCACGTGTCTTGACATCCAATGTATCCCTGCAAAGTTTGGTGAAGATCTGAGTATGTAGTTTTTGACCTTATCTGGAACCGCATTTCTGAAAATTTGAAAATTTTTAAAAAAATCGTCCAAAATCTTGATGTCTCCAATCTCTTGTTTTGTACGTTTTTTCCACGTGTCTTGACATCCAATGTATCCCTGCAAAGTTTGGTGAAGATCTGAGTATGTAGTTTTTGACCTTATATGGAACCTCCTATCTGAAAATTTGAAAATTCTTAAAAAATTCGTCCAAAATCTTGATGTCTCCAATCTCTTGTTTTGTACGTTTTTTCCACGTGTCTCGACCTCCAATGGATCCCTGCAAAGTTTGGTGAAGATCTGAGTATGTCGTTTTTGACCTTATCTGGAACCTCCCATCTGAAAATTTGAAAATTCTTAAAAAATTCGTCGAAAATCTTGATGTCTCCGATCTCTTGTTTTGTACGTTTTTTCCACGTGTCTTGACATGCAAAGTATTCCTGCAAAGTTTGGTGAAGATCTGAGTATGTAGTTTTTGACCTCATCTGGAACCTCCTATCTGAAAATTTGAAAATTCTTAAAAAATTCGTCCAAAATCTTGATGTCTCCAATCTCTTGTTTTGTACGTTTTCTCCACGTGTCTTGACATCCAATGTATCCCTGCAAAGTTTGGTGAAGATCTGAGTATGTAGTTTTTGACCTTATCTGGAACCTCCTATCTGAAAATTTGAAAATTCTTAAAAAATTCGTCCAAAATCTTGATGTCTCCAATCTCTTGTTTTGTACGTTTTTTCCACGTGTCTTGATATCCAATGTATCCCTGCAAAGTTTGGTGAAGATCTGAGTATGTCGTTTTTGACCTTATCTGGAACATCCTTTCTGAAAATTTGAAAATTGTTAAAAAATTCGTCCAAAATCTTGATGTCTCCAATCTCTTTTTTGTACGTTTTTTCCACGTGTCTTGACATCCAATGTATCCCTGCAAAGTTTGGTGAAGATCTGAGTATGTAGTTTTTGACCTTATCTGGAACCTCCCATCTGAAAATTTGAAAATTCTTAAAAAATTCGACCAAAATCTTGATGTCTCCAATCTTTTGTTTTGTACGTTTTTTCCACGTGTCTTGACACATAATGTATCCATGCAAAGTTTGGTGAAGATCTGAGTATGTAGTTTTTGACCTTATATGGAACCTCCTATCTGAAAATTTGAAAATTCTTAAAAAATTCGTCCAAAATCTTGATGTCTCCAATCTCTTGTTTTGTACGTTTTTTCCACGTGTCTTGACATCCAATGTATCCCTGCAAAGTTTGGTGAAGATCTGAGTATGTAGTTTTTGACCTTATCTGGAACCTCCCATCTGAAATTTGAAAATTCCTAAAAAATCCGTGCAAAATCTTGATGACCCCAATCTCTTGTTTTGTACGTTTTTTCCACGTGTCTTGACATCCAATGTATTCCTGCAATGTTTGGTGAAGATCTGAGTATGTAGTTTTTGACCTTATATGGAACCTCCTATCTGAAAATTTGAAAATTCTTAAAAAATTCGACCAAAATCTTGATGTTCCGAATCCTATGTTTTGTATGTTTTTTCCACGTGTCTTGACATCCAATGTATCCATGCAAAGTTTGGTGAAGATCTGAGTATGTAGTTTTTGACCTTATATTGAACCTCCCATCTGAAAATTTGAAAATTCTTAAAAAATTCGTCCAAAATCTTGATGACCCCAATCTCTTGTTTTGTACGTTTTTTCCACGTGTCTTGACATCCAAAGTATCCCTGCAAAGTTTGGTGAAGATCTGAGTATGTAGTTTTTGACCTTATATGGAACCTCCTTTCTGAAAATTTGAGAATTCTTAAAAAATTCGTCCAAAATCTTGATGTCTCCTATCTCTTGTTTTGTACGTTTTTTCCACGTGTCTTGACATCCAATGTATCCCTGCAAAGTTTGGTGAAGATCTGAGTATGTAGTTTTTGACCTTATCTGGAACCTCCCATCTGAAAATTTGAAAATTCTTAAAAAATTCGACCAATATCTTGATGTCTCCAATCTCTTGTTTTGTACGTTTTTTCCACGTGTCTTGACACATAATGTATCCATGCAAAGTTTGGTGAAGATCTGAGTATGTAGTTTTTGACCTTATATGGAACCTCCTATCTGAAAATTTAAAAATTCTTAAAAAATTCGTCCAAAATCTTGATGTCTCCAATCTCTTGTTTTGTACGTTTTTTCCACGTGTCTTGACATCCAATGTATCCCTGCAAAGTTTGGTGAAGATCTGAGTATGTAGTTTTTGACCTTATCTGGAACCTCCCATCTGAAAATTTGAAAATTCTTAAAAAATTCGACCAAAATCTTGATGTCTCCAATCTTTTGTTTTGTACGTTTTTTCCACGTGTCTTGACACATAATGTATCCATGCAAAGTTTGGTGAAGATCTGAGTATGTAGTTTTTGACCTTATATGGAACCTCCTATCTGAAAATTTGAAAATTCTTAAAAAATTCGTCCAAAATCTTGATGTCTCCAATCTCTTGTTTTGTACGTTTTTTCCACGTGTCTTGACATCCAATGTATCCCTGCAAAGTTTGGTGAAGATCTGAGTATGTAGTTTTTGACCTTATCTGGAACCTCCCATCTGAAAATTTGAAAATTCCTAAAAAATCCGTGCAAAATCTTGATGACCCCAATCTCTTGTTTTGTACGTTTTTTCCACGTGTCTTGACATCCAATGTATTCCTGCAATGTTTGGTGAAGATCTGAGTATGTAGTTTTTGACCTTATATGGAACCTCCTATCTGAAAATTTGAAAATTCTTAAAAAATTCGACCAAAATCTTGATGTTCCGAATCCTATGTTTTGTATGTTTTTTCCACGTGTCTTGACATCCAATGTATCCATGCAAAGTTTGGTGAAGATCTGAGTATGTAGTTTTTGACTTATATTGAACCTCCCATCTGAAAATTTGAAAATTCTTAAAAAATTCGTTCAAAATCTTGATGACCCCAATCTCTTGTTTTGTACGTTTTTTCCACGTGTCTTGACATCCAAAGTATCCCTGCAAAGTTTGGTGAAGATCTGAGTATGTAGTTTTTGACCTTATATGGAACCTCCTTTCTGAAAATTTGAGAATTCTTAAAAAATTCGTCCAAAATCTTGATGTCTCCAATCTCTTGTTTTGTACGTTTTTTCCACGTGTCTTGACATCCAATGTATCCCTGCACTGTTTGGTGAAGATCTGAGTATGTAGTTTTTGACCTTATATGGAGCCTCCTATCTGAAAATTTGAAAATTCTTAAAAAATTCGTCCAAAATCTTGACGTCTCCAATCTCTTGTTTTGTACGTTTTTTCCACGTGTCTCGACCTCCAATGGATCCCTGCAAAGTTTGGTGAAGATCTGAGTATGTCGTTTTTGACCTTATCTGGAACCTCCCATCTGAAAATTTGAAAATTCTTAAAAAATTCGTCGAAAATCTTGATGTCTCCGATCTCTTGTTTTGTACGTTTTTTCCACGTGTCTTGACATGCAAAGTATTCCTGCAAAGTTTGGTGAAGATCTGAGTATGTAGTTTTTGACCTCATCTGGAACCTACTATCTGAAAATTTGAAAATTCTTAAAAAATTCGTCCAAAATCTTGATGTCTCCAATCTCTTGTTTTGTACGTTTTTTCCACGTGTCTTGACATCCAATGTATCCCTGCAAAGTTTGGTGAAGATCTGAGTATGTAGTTTTTGACCTTATCTGGAACCTCCTATCTGAAAATTTGAAAATTCTTAAAAAATTCGTCCAAAATCTTGATGTCTCCAATCTCTTGTTTTGTACGTTTTTTCCACGTGTCTTGATATCCAATGTATCCCTGCAAAGTTTGGTGAAGATCTGAGTATGTCGTTTTTGACCTTATCTGGAACATCCTTTCTGAAAATTTGAAAATTCTTAAAAAATTCGTCGAAAATCTTGATGTCTCCTATCTCTTGTTTTGTACGTTTTTTCCACGTGTCTTGACATCCAATGTATCCCTGCAAAGTTTGGTGAAGATCTGAGTATGTAGTTTTTGACCTTATCTGGAACCTCCCATCTGAAAATTTGAAAATTCTTAAAAAATTCGACCAAAATCTTGATGTCTCCAATCTCTTGTTTTGTACGTTTTTTCCACGTGTCTTGACACATAATGTATCCATGCAAAGTTTGGTGAAGATCTGAGTATGTAGTTTTTGACCTTATATGGAACCTCCTATCTGAAAATTTGAAAATTCTTAAAAAATTCGTCCAAAATCTTGATGTCTCCAATCTCTTGTTTTGTACGTTTTTTCCACGTGTCTTGACATCCAATGTATCCCTGCAAAGTTTGGTGAAGATCTGAGTATGAAGTTTTTGACCTTATCTGGAACCTCCCATCTGAAAATTTGAAAATTCCTAAAAAATCCGTCCAAAATCTTGATGACCACAATCTCTTGTTTTGTACGTTTTTTCCACGTGTCTTGACATTCAATGTATTCCTGCAAAGTTTGGTGAAGATCTGAGTATGTAGTTTTTGACCTTATATGGAACCTCCTATCTGAAAATTTGAAAATTCTTAAAAAATTCGTCCAAAATCTTGATGTCTCCAATCTCTTGTTTTGTACGTTTTTTCCACGTGTCTTGACATCCAATGTATCCCTGCAAAGTTTGGTGAAGATCTGAGTATGTAGTTTTTGACCTTATCTGGAACCTCCCATCTGAAAATTTGAAAATTCCTAAAAAATCCGTGCAAAATCTTGATGACCCCAATCTCTTGTTTTGTACGTTTTTTCCACGTGTCTTGACATCCAATGTATCCATGCAAAGTTTGGTGAAGATCTGAGTATGTCGTTTTTGACCTTATCTGGATCCTCCCATCTGAAAATTTGAAAATTTTTAAAAAATTCGTCGAAAATCTTGATGTCTCCAATCTCTTGTTTTGTACGTTTTTTCCACGTGTCTTGACATGCAAAGTATCCCTGCAACGTTTGGTGAAGATCTGAGTATGTAGTTTTTGACCTTATCTGGAACCTCCTATCTGAAAATTTGAATATTCTTCAAAAATTCGTCGAAAATCTTGATGTCTCCAATGTCTTGTTTTGTACGTTTTTTCCACGTGTCTTGACATCCAATGTATCCCTGCAATGTTTGGTGGAGATCTGAGTATGTAGTTTTTGACCTTATATGGGACCTCCTATCAGAAAATTTGAAAATTCTTCAAAAATTCGTCCAAAATCTTGATGTCTCCAATCTTTTGTTTTGCACGTTTTTTCCACGTGTCTCGACCTCCAATGTATCCCTGCAAAGTTTGGTGAAGATCTGAGTATGTCGTTTTTGACCTTATCTGGAACATCCTTTCTGAAAATTTGAAAATTCTTAAAAAATTCGTCGAAAATCTTGATGTCTCCAATCTCTTGTTTTGTACGTTTTTTCCACGTGTCTTGACATCCAATGTATCCCTGCAAAGTTTGGTGAAGATCTGAGTATGTAGTTTTTGACCTTATATGGAACCTCCTTTCTGAAAATTTGAAAATTCTCAAAAAATTCGTCCATAATCTTGATGTCTCCAATCTCTTGTTTTGTACGTTTTTTCCACGTGTCTTGACATGCAAAGTATCCCTGCAACGTTTGGTGAAGATCTGAGTATGTAGTTTTTGACCTTATCTGGGACCTCCTATCAGAAAATTTGAAAATTCTTCAAAAATTCGTCGAAAATCTTGATGTCTCCAATCTCTTGTTTTGTACGTTTTTTCCACGTGTCTTGACATGCAAAGTATCCCTGCAACGTTTGGTGAAGATCTGAGTATGTAGTTTTTGACCTTATCTGGAACCTCCTATCTGAAAATTTGAATATTCTTCAAAAATTCGTCGAAAATCTTGATGTCTCCAATCTCTTGTTTTGTACGTTTTTTCCACGTGTCTTGACATCCAATGTATCCCTGCAATGTTTGGTGGAGATCTGAGTATGTAGTTTTTGACCTTATCTGGGACCTCCTATCAGAAAATTTGAAAATTCTTCAAAAATTCGTCCAAAATCTTGATGTCTCCAATCTCTTGTTTTGTACGTTTTTTCCACGTGTCTTGACATCCAATGTATCCCTGCAAAGTTTGGTGAAGATCTGAGTATGTAGTTTTTGACCTTATATGGAACCTCCTATCTGAAAATTTGAAAATTCTTAAAAAATTCGTCCAAAATCTTGATGTCACCAATCCTATGTTTTGTATGTTTTTTCCACGTGTCTTGACATCCAATGTATCCATGCAAAGTTTGGTGAAGATCTGAGTATGTCGTTTTTGATCTTATCTGGAACCTCCCATCTGAAAATTTGAAAATTCTTAAAAAATTCCTCCAAAATCTTGATGTCTCCAATCTCTTGTTTTGTACGTTTTTTCCACGTGTCTTGACATCCAATGTATCCCTGCAAAGTTTGGTGAAGATCTGAGTATGTAGTTTTTGACCTTATCTGGAACCTCCCATCTGAAAATTTGAAAATTCCTAAAAAATCCGTGCAAAATCTTGATGACCCCAATCTCTTGTTTTGTACGTTTTTTCCACGTGTCTTGACATCCAATGTATTCCTGCAATGTTTGGTGAAGATCTGAGTATGTAGTTTTTGACCTTATATGGAACCTCCTATCTGAAAATTTGAAAATTCTTAAAAAATTCGACCAAAATCTTGATGTTCCGAATCCTATGTTTTGTATGTTTTTTCCACGTGTCTTGACATCCAATGTATCCATGCAAAGTTTGGTGAAGATCTGAGTATGTAGTTTTTGACCTTATATTGAACCTCCCATCTGAAAATTTGAAAATTCTTAAAAAATTCGTCCAAAATCTTGATGACCCCAATCTCTTGTTTTGTACGTTTTTTCCACGTGTCTTGACATCCAAAGTATCCCTGCAAAGTTTGGTGAAGATCTGAGTATGTAGTTTTTGACCTTATATGGAACCTCCTTTCTGAAAATTTGAGAATTCTTAAAAAATTCGTCCAAAATCTTGATGTCTCCAATCTCTTGTTTTGTACGTTTTTTCCACGTGTCTTGACATCCAATGTATCCATGCAAAGTTTGGTGAAGATCTGAGTATGTCGTTTTTGACCTTATCTGGAACCTCCCATCTGAAAATTTGAAAATTCTTAAAAAATCCGTGCAAAATCTTGATGACCCCAATCTCTTGTTTTGTACGTTTTTTCCACGTGTCTTGACATCCAATGTATCCATGCAAAGTTTGGTGAAGATCTGAGTATGTCGTTTTTGACCTTATCTGGAACCTCCCATCTGAAAATTTGAAAATTCTTAAAAAATTCGTCGAAAATCTTGATGTCTCCAATCTCTTGTTTTGTACGTTTTTTCCACGTGTCTTGACATGCAAAGTATCCCTGCAACGTTTGGTGAAGATCTGAGTATGTAGTTTTTGACCTTATCTGGAACCTCCTATCTGAAAATTTGAAAATTCTTCAAAAATTCGTCGAAAATCTTGATGTCTCCAATCTCTTGTTTTGTACGTTTTTTCCACGTGTCTTGACATCCAATGTATCCCTGCAATGTTTGGTGGAGATCTGAGTATGTAGTTTTTGACCTTATCTGGGACCTTCTTTCAGAAAATTTGAAAATTCTTCAAAAATTCGTCCAAAATCTTGATGTCTCCAATCTCTTGTTTTGTACGTTTTTTCCACGTGTCTCGACCTCCAATGAATCCCGGCAAAGTTTGGTGAAGATCTGAGTATGTCGTTTTTGACCTTATCTGGAACATCCTTTCTGAAAATTTGAAAATTCTTAAAAAATTCGTCGAAAATCTTGATGTCTCCAATCTCTTGTTTTGTACGTTTTTTCCACGTGTCTTGACATCCAATGTATCCCTGCAAAGTTTGGTGAAGATCTGAGTATGTAGTTTTTGACCTTATATGGAACCTCCTTTCTGAAAATTTGAAAATTCTCAAAAAATTCGTCCATAATCTTGATGTCTCCAATCTCTTGTTTTGTACGTTTTTTCCACGTGTCTTGACATCCAATGTATCCCTGCAAAGTTTGGTGAAGATCTGAGTATGTAGTTTTTGACCTTATATGGAACCTCCTATCTGAAAATTTGAAAATTCTTAAAAAATTCGTCCAAAATCTTGATGTCACCAATCCTATGTTTTGTATGTTTTTTCCACGTGTCTTGACATCCAATGTATCCATGCAAAGTTTGGTGAAGATCTGAGTATGTAGTTTTTGACCTTATCTGGAACCTCCCATCTGAAAATTTGAAAATTCCTAAAAAATCCGTCCAAAATCTTGATGACCCCAATCTCTTGTTTTGTACGTTTTTTCCACGTGTCTTGACATCCAATGTATCCCTGCAAAGTTTGGTGAAGATCTGAGTATGTAGTTTTTGACCTTATCTGGAACCTCCTATCTGAAAATTTGAAAATTCTTAAAAATTTCGTCCAAAATCTTGATGTCTCCAATCTCTTGTTTTGTACGTTTTTTCCACGTGTCTTGATATCCAATGTATCCCTGCAAAGTTTGGTGAAGATCTGAGTATGTCGTTTTTGACCTTATCTGGAACATCCATTCTGAAAATTTGAAAATTGTTAAAAAATTCGTCCAAAATCTTGATGTCTCCAATCTCTTTTTTGTACGTTTTTTCCACGTGTCTTGACATCCAATGTATCCCTGCAAAGTTTGGTGAAGATCTGAGTATGTAGTTTTTGACCTTATCTGGAACCTCCCATCTGAAAATTTGAAAATTCTTAAAAAATTCGACCAAAATCTTGACGTCTCCAATCTTTTGTTTTGTACGTTTTTTCCACGTGTCTTGACACATAATGTATCCATGCAAAGTTTGGTGAAGATCTGAGTATGTAGTTTTTGACCTTATATGGAACCTCCTATCTGAAAATTTGAAAATTCTTAAAAAATTCGTCCAAAATCTTGATGTCTCCAATCTCTTGTTTTGTACGTTTTTTCCACGTGTCTTGACATCCAATGTATCCCTGCAAAGTTTGGTGAAGATCTGAGTATGTAGTTTTTGACCTTATCTGGAACCTCCCATCTGAAAATTTGAAAATTCCTAAAAAATCCGTGCAAAATCTTGATGACCCCAATCTCTTGTTTTGTACGTTTTTTCCACGTGTCTTGACATCCAATGTATCCATGCAAAGTTTGGTGAAGATCTGAGTATGTCGTTTTTGACCTTATCTGGAACCTCCCATCTGAAAATTTGAAAATTCTTAAAAAATTCGTCGAAAATCTTGATGTCTCCGATCTCTTGTTTTGTACGTTTTTTCCACGTGTCTTGACATGCAAAGTATTCCTGCAAAGTTTGGTGAAGATCTGAGTATGTAGTTTTTGACCTCATCTGGAACCTCCTATCTGAAAATTTGAAAATTCTTAAAAAATTCGTCCAAAATTTTGATGTCTCCAATCTCTTGTTTTGTACGTTTTTTCCACGTGTCTTGACATCCAATGTATCCCTGCAATGTTTGGTGAAGATCTGAGTATGTAGTTTTTGACCTTATCTGGAACCTCCCATCTGAAAATTTGAAAATTCCTAAAAAATCCGTCCAAAATCTTGATGACCCCAATCTCTTGTTTTGTACGTTTTTTCCACGTGTCTTGACATCCAATGTATCCCTGCAAAGTTTGGTGAAGATCTGAGTATGTAGTTTTTGACCTTATCTGGAACCTCCTATCTGAAAATTTGAAAATTCTTAAAAAATTCGTCCAAAATCTTGATGTCTCCAATCTCTTGTTTTGTACGTTTTTTCCACGTGTCTTGATATCCAATGTATCCCTGCAAAGTTTGGTGAAGATCTGAGTATGTCGTTTTTGACCTTATCTGGAACATCCTTTCTGAAAATTTGAAAATTGTTAAAAAATTCGTCCAAAATCTTGATGTCTCCAATCTCTTTTTTGTACGTTTTTTCCACGTGTCTTGACATCCAATGTATCCCTGCAAAGTTTGGTGAAGATCTGAGTATGTAGTTTTTGACCTTATCTGGAACCTCCCATCTGAAAATTTGAAAATTCTTAAAAAATTCGACCAAAATCTTGATGTCTCCAATCTTTTGTTTTGTACGTTTTTTCCACGTGTCTTGACACATAATGTATCCATGCAAAGTTTGGTGAAGATCTGAGTATGTAGTTTTTGACCTTATATGGAACCTCCTATCTGAAAATTTGAAAATTCTTAAAAAATTCGTCCAAAATCTTGATGTCTCCAATCTCTTGTTTTGTACGTTTTTTCCACGTGTCTTGACATCCAATGTATCCCTGCAAAGTTTGGTGAAGATCTGAGTATGTAGTTTTTGACCTTATCTGGAACCTCCCATCTGAAAATTTGAAAATTCCTAAAAAATCCGTGCAAAATCTTGATGACCCCAATCTCTTGTTTTGTACGTTTTTTCCACGTGTCTTGACATCCAATGTATTCCTGCAATGTTTGGTGAAGATCTGAGTATGTAGTTTTTGACCTTATATGGAACCTCCTATCTGAAAATTTGAAAATTCTTAAAAAATTCGACCAAAATCTTGATGTTCCGAATCCTATGTTTTGTATGTTTTTTCCACGTGTCTTGACATCCAATGTATCCATGCAAAGTTTGGTGAAGATCTGAGTATGTAGTTTTTGACCTTATATTGAACCTCCCATCTGAAAATTTGAAAATTCTTAAAAAATTCGTCCAAAATCTTGATGACCCCAATCTCTTGTTTTGTACGTTTTTTCCACGTGTCTTGACATCCAAAGTATCCCTGCAAAGTTTGGTGAAGATCTGAGTATGTAGTTTTTGATCTTATATGGAACCTCCTTTCTGAAAATTTGAGAATTCTTAAAAAATTCGTCCAAAATCTTGATGTCTCCAATCTCTTGTTTTGTACGTTTTTTCCACGTGTCTTGACATCCAATGTATCCATGCAAAGTTTGGTGAAGATCTGAGTATGTCGTTTTTGACCTTATCTGGAACCTCCCATCTGAAAATTTGAAAATTCTTAAAAAATTCGTCGAAAAACTTGATGTCTCCAATCTCTTGTTTTGTACGTTTTTTCCACGTGTCTTGACATGCAAAGTATCCCTGCAACGTTTGGTGAAGATCTGAGTATGTAGTTTTTGACCTTATCTGGAACCTCCTATCTGAAAATTTGAAAATTCTTCAAAAATTCGTCGAAAATCTTGATGTCTCCAATCTCTTGTTTTGTACGTTTTTTCCACGTGTCTTGACATCCAATGTATCCCTGCAATGTTTGGTGGAGATCTGAGTATGTAGTTTTTGACCTTATCTGGGACCTCCTATCAGAAAATTTGAAAATTCTTCAAAAATTCGTCCAAAATCTTGATGTCTCCAATCTCTTGTTTTGTACGTTTTTTCCACGTGTCTCGACCTCCAATGTATCCCTGCAAAGTTTGGTGAAGATCTGAGTATGTCGTTTTTGACCTTATCTGGAACATCCTTTCTGAAAATTTGAAAATTCTTAAAAAATTCGTCGAAAATCTTGATGTCTCCAATCTCTTGTTTTGTACGTTTTTTCCACGTGTCTTGACATCCAATGTATCCCTGCAAAGTTTGGTGAAGATCTGAGTATGTAGTTTTTGACCTTATATGGAACCTCCTTTCTGAAAATTTGAAAATTCTCAAAAAATTCGTCCATAATCTTGATGTCTCCAATCTCTTGTTTTGTACGTTTTTTCCACGTGTCTTGACATCCAATGTATCCCTGCAAAGTTTGGTGAAGATCTGAGTATGTAGTTTTTGACCTTATATGGAACCTCCTATCTGAAAATTTGAAAATTCTTAAAAAATTCGTCCAAAATCTTGATGTCACAAATCCTATGTTTTGTATGTTTTTCCACGTGTCTTGACATCCAATGTATCCATGCAAAGTTTGGTGAAGATCTGAGTATGTCGTTTTTGACCTTATCTGGAACCTCCCATCTGAAAATTTGAAAATTCTTAAAAAATTCGTCGAAAATCTTGATGTCTCCGATCTCTTGTTTTGTACGTTTTTTCCACGTGTCTTGACATGCAAAGTATTCCTGCAAAGTTTGGTGAAGATCTGAGTATGTAATTTTTGACCTCATCTGGAACCTCCTATCTGAAAATTTGAAAATTCTTAAAAAATTCGTCCAAAATTTTGATGTCTCCAATCTCTTGTTTTGTACGTTTTTTCCACGTGTCTTGACATCCAATGTATCCCTGCAATGTTTGGTGAAGATCTGAGTATGTAGTTTTTGACCTTATCTGGAACCTCCCATCTGAAAATTTGAAAATTCCTAAAAAATCCGTCCAAAATCTTGATGACCCCAATCTCTTGTTTTGTACGTTTTTTCCACGTGTCTTGACATCCAATGTATCCCTGCAAAGTTTGGTGAAGATCTGAGTATGTAGTTTTTGACCTTATCTGGAACCTCCTATCTGAAAATTTGAAAATTCTTAAAAAATTCGTCCAAAATCTTGATGTCTCCAATCTCTTGTTTTGTACGTTTTTTCCACGTGTCTTGATATCCAATGTATCCCTGCAAAGTTTGGTGAAGATCTGAGTATGTCGTTTTTGACCTTATCTGGAACATCCTTTCTGAAAATTTGAAAATTGTTAAAAAATTCGTCCAAAATCTTGATGTCTCCAATCTCTTTTTTGTACGTTTTTTCCACGTGTCTTGACATCCAATGTATCCCTGCAAAGTTTGGTGAAGATCTGAGTATGTAGTTTTTGACCTTATCTGGAACCTCCCATCTGAAAATTTGAAAATTCTTAAAAAATTCGACCAAAATCTTGATGTCTCCAATCTTTTGTTTTGTACGTTTTTTCCACGTTTCTTGACACATAATGTATCCATGCAAAGCTTGGTGAAGATCTGAGTATGTAGTTTTTGACCTTATATGAAACCTCCTATCTGAAAATTTGAAAATTCTTAAAAAATTCGTCCAAAATCTTGATGTCTCCAATCTCTTGTTTTGTACGTTTTTTCCACGTGTCTTGACATCCAATGTATCCCTGCAAAGTTTGGTGAAGATCTGAGTATGTAGTTTTTGACCTTATCTAGAACCTCCCATCTGAAAATTTGAAAATTCCTAAAAAATCCGTGCAAAATCTTGATGACCCCAATCTCTTGTTTTGTACGTTTTTTCCACGTGTCTTGACATCCAATGTATTCCTGCAATGTTTGGTGAAGATCTGAGTATGTAGTTTTAGACCTTATATGGAACCTCCTATCTGAAAATTTGAAAATTCTTAAAAAATTCGACCAAAATCTTGATGTTCCGAATCCTATGTTTTGTATGTTTTTTCCACGTGTCTTGACATCCAATGTATCCATGCAAAGTTTGGTGAAGATCTGAGTATGTAGTTTTTGACCTTATATTGAACCTCCCATCTGAAAATTTGAAAATTCTTAAAAAATTCGTCCAAAATCTTGATGACCCCAATCTCTTGTTTTGTACGTTTTTTCCACGTGTCTTGACATCCAAAGTATCCCTGCAAAGTTTGGTGAAGATCTGAGTATGTAGTTTTTGACCTTATATGGAACCTCCTTTCTGAAAATTTGAGAATTCTTAAAAAATTCGTCCAAAATCTTGATGTCTCCAATCTCTTGTTTTGTACGTTTTTTCCACGTGTCTTGACATCCAATGTATCCATGCAAAGTTTGGTGAAGATCTGAGTATGTCGTTTTTGACCTTATCTGGAACCTCCCATCTGAAAATTTGAAAATTCTTAAAAAATTCGTCGAAAATCTTGATGTCTCCAATCTTTTGTTTTGTACGTTTTTTCCACGTGTCTTGACATGCAAAGTATCCCTGCAACGTTTGGTGAAGATCTGAGTATGTAGTTTTTGACCTTATCTGGAACCTCCTATCTGAAAATTTGAAAATTCTTCAAAAATTCGTCGAAAATCTTGATGTCTCCAATCTCTTGTTTTGTACGTTTTTTCCACGTGTCTCGACCTCCAATGGATCCCTGCAAAGTTTGGTGAAGATCTGAGTATGTCGTTTTTGACCTTATCTGGAACATCCTTTCTGAAAATTTGAAAATTCTTAAAAAATTCGTCGAAAATCTTGATGTCTCCAATCTCTTGTTTTGTACGTTTTTTCCACGTGTCTTGACATCCAATGTATCCCTGCAAAGTTTGGTGAAGATCTGAGTATGTAGTTTTTGACCTTATATTAAACCTCCTATCTGAAAATTTGAAAATTCTTAAAAAATTCGTCCAAAATCTTGATGTCTCCAATCTCTTGTTTTGTACGTTTTTTCCACGTGTCTCGACCTCCAATGGATCCCTGCAAAGTTTGGTGAAGATCTGAGTATGTCGTTTTTGACCTTATCTGGAACCTCCCATCTGAAAATTTGAAAATTCTTAAAAAATTCGTCGAAAATCTTGATGTCTCCGATCTCTTGTTTTGTACGTTTTTTCCACGTGTCTTGACATCCAATGTATCCCTGCAAAGTTTGGTGAAGATCTGAGTATGTAGTTTTTGACCTTATCTGGAACCTCCCATCTGAAAATTTGAAAATTCCTAAAAAATCCGTGCAAAATCTTGATGACCCCAATCTCTTGTTTTGTACGTTTTTTCCACGTGTCTTGACATCCAATGTATTCCTGCAATGTTTGGTGAAGATCTGAGTATGTAGTTTTTGACCTTATATATAACCTCCTATCTGAAAATTTGAAAATTCTTAAAAAATTCGACCAAAATCTTGATGTTCCGAATCCTATGTTTTGTATGTTTTTTCCACGTGTCTTGACATCCAATGTATCCATGCAAAGTTTGGTGAAGATCTGAGTATGTAGTTTTTGACCTTATATTGAACCTCCCATCTGAAAATTTGAAAATTCTTAAAAAATTCGTCCAAAATCTTGATGACCCCAATCTCTTGTTTTGTACGTTTTTTCCACGTGTCTTGACATCCAAAGTATCCCTGCAAAGTTTGGTGAAGATCTGAGTATGTAGTTTTTGACCTTATATGGAACCTCCTTTCTGAAAATTTGAGAATTCTTAAAAAATTCGTCCAAAATCTTGATGTCTCCAATCTCTTTTTTGTACGTTTTTTCCACGTGTCTTGACATCCAATGTATCCATGCAAAGTTTGGTGAAGATCTGAGTATGTAGTTTTTGACCTTATATTGAACCTCCCATCTGAAAATTTGAAAATTCTTAAAAAATTCGTCCAAAATCTTGATGACCCCAATCTCTTGTTTTGTACGTTTTTTCCACGTGTCTTGACATCCAAAGTATCCCTGCAAAGTTTGGTGAAGATCTGAGTATGTAGTTTTTGACCTTATATGGAACCTCCTTTCTGAAAATTTGAGAATTCTTAAAAAATTCGTCCAAAATCTTGATGTCTCCAATCTCTTGTTTTGTACGTTTTTTCCACGTGTCTTGACATCCAATGTATCCATGCAAAGTTTGGTGAAGATCTGAGTATGTAGTTTTTGACCTTATCTGGAACCTCCCATCTGAAAATTTGAAAATTCTTAAAAATTTCGTCCAAAATCTTGATGTCTCCAATCTCTTGTTTTGTACGTTTTTTCCACGTGTCTTGATATCCAATGTATCCCTGCAAAGTTTGGTGAAGATCTGAGTATGTCGTTTTTGACCTTATCTGGAACATCCTTTCTGAAAATTTGAAAATTGTTAAAAAATTCGTCCAAAATCTTGATGTCTCCAATCTCTTTTTTGTACGTTTTTTCCACGTGTCTTGACATCCAATGTATCCCTGCAAAGTTTGGTGAAGATCTGAGTATGTAGTTTTTGACCTTATCTGGAACCTCCCATCTGAAAATTTGAAAATTCTTAAAAAATTCGACCAAAATCTTGACGTCTCCAATCTTTTGTTTTGTACGTTTTTTCCACGTGTCTTGACACATAATGTATCCATGCAAAGTTTGGTGAAGATCTGAGTATGTAGTTTTTGACCTTATATGGAACCTCCTATCTGAAAATTTGAAAATTCTTAAAAAATTCGTCCAAAATCTTGATGTCTCCAATCTCTTGTTTTGTACGTTTTTTCCACGTGTCTTGACATCCAATGTATCCCTGCAAAGTTTGGTGAAGATCTGAGTATGTAGTTTTTGACCTTATCTGGAACCTCCCATCTGAAAATTTGAAAATTCCTAAAAAATCCGTGCAAAATCTTGATGACCCCAATCTCTTGTTTTGTACGTTTTTTCCACGTGTCTTGACATCCAATGTATCCATGCAAAGTTTGGTGAAGATCTGAGTATGTCGTTTTTGACCTTATCTGGAACCTCCCATCTGAAAATTTGAAAATTCTTAAAAAATTCGTCGAAAATCTTGATGTCTCCGATCTCTTGTTTTGTACGTTTTTTCCACGTGTCTTGACATGCAAAGTATTCCTGCAAAGTTTGGTGAAGATCTGAGTATGTAGTTTTTGACCTCATCTGGAACCTCCTATCTGAAAATTTGAAAATTCTTAAAAAATTCGTCCAAAATTTTGATGTCTCCAATCTCTTGTTTTGTACGTTTTTTCCACGTGTCTTGACATCCAATGTATCCCTGCAATGTTTGGTGAAGATCTGAGTATGTAGTTTTTGACCTTATCTGGAACCTCCCATCTGAAAATTTGAAAATTCCTAAAAAATCCGTCCAAAATCTTGATGACCCCAATCTCTTGTTTTGTACGTTTTTTCCACGTGTCTTGACATCCAATGTATCCCTGCAAAGTTTGGTGAAGATCTGAGTATGTAGTTTTTGACCTTATCTGGAACCTCCTATCTGAAAATTTGAAAATTCTTAAAAAATTCGTCCAAAATCTTGATGTCTCCAATCTCTTGTTTTGTACGTTTTTTCCACGTGTCTTGATATCCAATGTATCCCTGCAAAGTTTGGTGAAGATCTGAGTATGTCGTTTTTGACCTTATCTGGAACATCCTTTCTGAAAATTTGAAAATTGTTAAAAAATTCGTCCAAAATCTTGATGTCTCCAATCTCTTTTTTGTACGTTTTTTCCACGTGTCTTGACATCCAATGTATCCCTGCAAAGTTTGGTGAAGATCTGAGTATGTAGTTTTTGACCTTATCTGGAACCTCCCATCTGAAAATTTGAAAATTCTTAAAAAATTCGACCAAAATCTTGATGTCTCCAATCTTTTGTTTTGTACGTTTTTTCCACGTGTCTTGACACATAATGTATCCATGCAAAGTTTGGTGAAGATCTGAGTATGTAGTTTTTGACCTTATATGGAACCTCCTATCTGAAAATTTGAAAATTCTTAAAAAATTCGTCCAAAATCTTGATGTCTCCAATCTCTTGTTTTGTACGTTTTTTCCACGTGTCTTGACATCCAATGTATCCCTGCAAAGTTTGGTGAAGATCTGAGTATGTAGTTTTTGACCTTATCTGGAACCTCCCATCTGAAAATTTGAAAATTCCTAAAAAATCCGTGCAAAATCTTGATGACCCCAATCTCTTGTTTTGTACGTTTTTTCCACGTGTCTTGACATCCAATGTATTCCTGCAATGTTTGGTGAAGATCTGAGTATGTAGTTTTTGACCTTATATGGAACCTCCTATCTGAAAATTTGAAAATTCTTAAAAAATTCGACCAAAATCTTGATGTTCCGAATCCTATGTTTTGTATGTTTTTTCCACGTGTCTTGACATCCAATGTATCCATGCAAAGTTTGGTGAAGATCTGAGTATGTAGTTTTTGACCTTATATTGAACCTCCCATCTGAAAATTTGAAAATTCTTAAAAAATTCGTCCAAAATCTTGATGACCCCAATCTCTTGTTTTGTACGTTTTTTCCACGTGTCTTGACATCCAAAGTATCCCTGCAAAGTTTGGTGAAGATCTGAGTATGTAGTTTTTGATCTTATATGGAACCTCCTTTCTGAAAATTTGAGAATTCTTAAAAAATTCGTCCAAAATCTTGATGTCTCCAATCTCTTGTTTTGTACGTTTTTTCCACGTGTCTTGACATCCAATGTATCCATGCAAAGTTTGGTGAAGATCTGAGTATGTCGTTTTTGACCTTATCTGGAACCTCCCATCTGAAAATTTGAAAATTCTTAAAAAATTCGTCGAAAAACTTGATGTCTCCAATCTCTTGTTTTGTACGTTTTTTCCACGTGTCTTGACATGCAAAGTATCCCTGCAACGTTTGGTGAAGATCTGAGTATGTAGTTTTTGACCTTATCTGGAACCTCCTATCTGAAAATTTGAAAATTCTTCAAAAATTCGTCGAAAATCTTGATGTCTCCAATCTCTTGTTTTGTACGTTTTTTCCACGTGTCTTGACATCCAATGTATCCCTGCAATGTTTGGTGGAGATCTGAGTATGTAGTTTTTGACCTTATCTGGGACCTCCTATCAGAAAATTTGAAAATTCTTCAAAAATTCGTCCAAAATCTTGATGTCTCCAATCTCTTGTTTTGTACGTTTTTTCCACGTGTCTCGACCTCCAATGTATCCCTGCAAAGTTTGGTGAAGATCTGAGTATGTCGTTTTTGACCTTATCTGGAACATCCTTTCTGAAAATTTGAAAATTCTTAAAAAATTCGTCGAAAATCTTGATGTCTCCAATCTCTTGTTTTGTACGTTTTTTCCACGTGTCTTGACATCCAATGTATCCCTGCAAAGTTTGGTGAAGATCTGAGTATGTAGTTTTTGACCTTATATGGAACCTCCTTTCTGAAAATTTGAAAATTCTCAAAAAATTCGTCCATAATCTTGATGTCTCCAATCTCTTGTTTTGTACGTTTTTTCCACGTGTCTTGACATCCAATGTATCCCTGCAAAGTTTGGTGAAGATCTGAGTATGTAGTTTTTGACCTTATATGGAACCTCCTATCTGAAAATTTGAAAATTCTTAAAAAATTCGTCCAAAATCTTGATGTCACAAATCCTATGTTTTGTATGTTTTTCCACGTGTCTTGACATCCAATGTATCCATGCAAAGTTTGGTGAAGATCTGAGTATGTCGTTTTTGACCTTATCTGGAACCTCCCATCTGAAAATTTGAAAATTCTTAAAAAATTCGTCGAAAATCTTGATGTCTCCGATCTCTTGTTTTGTACGTTTTTTCCACGTGTCTTGACATGCAAAGTATTCCTGCAAAGTTTGGTGAAGATCTGAGTATGTAATTTTTGACCTCATCTGGAACCTCCTATCTGAAAATTTGAAAATTCTTAAAAAATTCGTCCAAAATTTTGATGTCTCCAATCTCTTGTTTTGTACGTTTTTTCCACGTGTCTTGACATCCAATGTATCCCTGCAATGTTTGGTGAAGATCTGAGTATGTAGTTTTTGACCTTATCTGGAACCTCCCATCTGAAAATTTGAAAATTCCTAAAAAATCCGTCCAAAATCTTGATGACCCCAATCTCTTGTTTTGTACGTTTTTTCCACGTGTCTTGACATCCAATGTATCCCTGCAAAGTTTGGTGAAGATCTGAGTATGTAGTTTTTGACCTTATCTGGAACCTCCTATCTGAAAATTTGAAAATTCTTAAAAAATTCGTCCAAAATCTTGATGTCTCCAATCTCTTGTTTTGTACGTTTTTTCCACGTGTCTTGATATCCAATGTATCCCTGCAAAGTTTGGTGAAGATCTGAGTATGTCGTTTTTGACCTTATCTGGAACATCCTTTCTGAAAATTTGAAAATTGTTAAAAAATTCGTCCAAAATCTTGATGTCTCCAATCTCTTTTTTGTACGTTTTTTCCACGTGTCTTGACATCCAATGTATCCCTGCAAAGTTTGGTGAAGATCTGAGTATGTAGTTTTTGACCTTATCTGGAACCTCCCATCTGAAAATTTGAAAATTCTTAAAAAATTCGACCAAAATCTTGATGTCTCCAATCTTTTGTTTTGTACGTTTTTTCCACGTTTCTTGACACATAATGTATCCATGCAAAGCTTGGTGAAGATCTGAGTATGTAGTTTTTGACCTTATATGAAACCTCCTATCTGAAAATTTGAAAATTCTTAAAAAATTCGTCCAAAATCTTGATGTCTCCAATCTCTTGTTTTGTACGTTTTTTCCACGTGTCTTGACATCCAATGTATCCCTGCAAAGTTTGGTGAAGATCTGAGTATGTAGTTTTTGACCTTATCTAGAACCTCCCATCTGAAAATTTGAAAATTCCTAAAAAATCCGTGCAAAATCTTGATGACCCCAATCTCTTGTTTTGTACGTTTTTTCCACGTGTCTTGACATCCAATGTATTCCTGCAATGTTTGGTGAAGATCTGAGTATGTAGTTTTAGACCTTATATGGAACCTCCTATCTGAAAATTTGAAAATTCTTAAAAAATTCGACCAAAATCTTGATGTTCCGAATCCTATGTTTTGTATGTTTTTTCCACGTGTCTTGACATCCAATGTATCCATGCAAAGTTTGGTGAAGATCTGAGTATGTAGTTTTTGACCTTATATTGAACCTCCCATCTGAAAATTTGAAAATTCTTAAAAAATTCGTCCAAAATCTTGATGACCCCAATCTCTTGTTTTGTACGTTTTTTCCACGTGTCTTGACATCCAAAGTATCCCTGCAAAGTTTGGTGAAGATCTGAGTATGTAGTTTTTGACCTTATATGGAACCTCCTTTCTGAAAATTTGAGAATTCTTAAAAAATTCGTCCAAAATCTTGATGTCTCCAATCTCTTGTTTTGTACGTTTTTTCCACGTGTCTTGACATCCAATGTATCCATGCAAAGTTTGGTGAAGATCTGAGTATGTCGTTTTTGACCTTATCTGGAACCTCCCATCTGAAAATTTGAAAATTCTTAAAAAATTCGTCGAAAATCTTGATGTCTCCAATCTTTTGTTTTGTACGTTTTTTCCACGTGTCTTGACATGCAAAGTATCCCTGCAACGTTTGGTGAAGATCTGAGTATGTAGTTTTTGACCTTATCTGGAACCTCCTATCTGAAAATTTGAAAATTCTTCAAAAATTCGTCGAAAATCTTGATGTCTCCAATCTCTTGTTTTGTACGTTTTTTCCACGTGTCTCGACCTCCAATGGATCCCTGCAAAGTTTGGTGAAGATCTGAGTATGTCGTTTTTGACCTTATCTGGAACATCCTTTCTGAAAATTTGAAAATTCTTAAAAAATTCGTCGAAAATCTTGATGTCTCCAATCTCTTGTTTTGTACGTTTTTTCCACGTGTCTTGACATCCAATGTATCCCTGCAAAGTTTGGTGAAGATCTGAGTATGTAGTTTTTGACCTTATATTAAACCTCCTATCTGAAAATTTGAAAATTCTTAAAAAATTCGTCCAAAATCTTGATGTCTCCAATCTCTTGTTTTGTACGTTTTTTCCACGTGTCTCGACCTCCAATGGATCCCTGCAAAGTTTGGTGAAGATCTGAGTATGTCGTTTTTGACCTTATCTGGAACCTCCCATCTGAAAATTTGAAAATTCTTAAAAAATTCGTCGAAAATCTTGATGTCTCCGATCTCTTGTTTTGTACGTTTTTTCCACGTGTCTTGACATCCAATGTATCCCTGCAAAGTTTGGTGAAGATCTGAGTATGTAGTTTTTGACCTTATCTGGAACCTCCCATCTGAAAATTTGAAAATTCCTAAAAAATCCGTGCAAAATCTTGATGACCCCAATCTCTTGTTTTGTACGTTTTTTCCACGTGTCTTGACATCCAATGTATTCCTGCAATGTTTGGTGAAGATCTGAGTATGTAGTTTTTGACCTTATATATAACCTCCTATCTGAAAATTTGAAAATTCTTAAAAAATTCGACCAAAATCTTGATGTTCCGAATCCTATGTTTTGTATGTTTTTTCCACGTGTCTTGACATCCAATGTATCCATGCAAAGTTTGGTGAAGATCTGAGTATGTAGTTTTTGACCTTATATTGAACCTCCCATCTGAAAATTTGAAAATTCTTAAAAAATTCGTCCAAAATCTTGATGACCCCAATCTCTTGTTTTGTACGTTTTTTCCACGTGTCTTGACATCCAAAGTATCCCTGCAAAGTTTGGTGAAGATCTGAGTATGTAGTTTTTGACCTTATATGGAACCTCCTTTCTGAAAATTTGAGAATTCTTAAAAAATTCGTCCAAAATCTTGATGTCTCCAATCTCTTGTTTTGTACGTTTTTTCCACGTGTCTTGACATCCAATGTATCCATGCAAAGTTTGGTGAAGATCTGAGTATGTCGTTTTTGACCTTATCTGGATCCTCCCATCTGAAAATTTGAAAATTCTTAAAAAATCCGTGCAAAATCTTGATGACCCCAATCTCTTGTTTTGTACGTTTTTTCCACGTGTCTTGACATCCAATGTATCCATGCAAAGTTTGGTGAAGATCTGAGTATGTCGTTTTTGACCTTATCTGGAACCTCCCATCTGAAAATTTGAAAATTCTTAAAAAATTCGTCGAAAATCTTGATGTCTCCAATCTCTTGTTTTGTACGTTTTTTCCACGTGTCTTGACATGCAAAGTATCCCTGCAACGTTTGGTGAAGATCTGAGTATGTAGTTTTTGACCTTATCTGGAACCTCCTATCTGAAAATTTGAAAATTCTTCAAAAATTCGTCGAAAATCTTGATGTCTCCAATCTCTTGTTTTGTACGTTTTTTCCACGTGTCTTGACATCCAATGTATCCCTGCAATGTTTGGTGGAGATCTGAGTATGTAGTTTTTGACCTTATCTGGGACCTCCTATCAGAAAATTTGAAAATTCTTCAAAAATTCGTCCAAAATCTTGATGTCTCCAATCTCTTGTTTTGTACGTTTTTTCCACGTGTCTCGACCTCCAATGTATCCCTGCAAAGTTTGGTGAAGATCTGAGTATGTCGTTTTTGACCTTATCTGGAACATCCTTTCTGAAAATTTGAAAATTCTTAAAAAATTCGTCGAAAATCTTGATGTCTCCAATCTCTTGTTTTGTACGTTTTTTCCACGTGTCTTGACATCCAATGTATCCCTGCAAAGTTTGGTGAAGATCTGAGTATGTAGTTTTTGACCTTATATGGAACCTCCTTTCTGAAAATTTGAAAATTCTCAAAAAATTCGTCCATAATCTTGATGTCTCCAATCTCTTGTTTTGTACGTTTTTTCCACGTGTCTTGACATCCAATGTATCCCTGCAAAGTTTGGTGAAGATCTGAGTATGTAGTTTTTGACCTTATATGGAACCTCCTATCTGAAAATTTGAAAATTCTTAAAAAATTCGTCCAAAATCTTGATGTCACAAATCCTATGTTTTGTATGTTTTTTCCACGTGTCTTGACATCCAATGTATCCATGCAAAGTTTGGTGAAGATCTGAGTATGTCGTTTTTGACCTTATCTGGAACCTCCCATCTGAAAATTTGAAAATTCTTAAAAAATTCGTCGAAAATCTTGATGTCTCCGATCTCTTGTTTTGTACGTTTTTTCCACGTGTCTTGACATGCAAAGTATTCCTGCAAAGTTTGGTGAAGATCTGAGTATGTAATTTTTGACCTCATCTGGAACCTCCTATCTGAAAATTTGAAAATTCTTAAAAAATTCGTCCAAAATTTTGATGTCTCCAATCTCTTGTTTTGTACGTTTTTTCCACGTGTCTTGACATCCAATGTATCCCTGCAATGTTTGGTGAAGATCTGAGTATGTAGTTTTTGACCTTATCTGGAACCTCCCATCTGAAAATTTGAAAATTCCTAAAAAATCCGTCCAAAATCTTGATGACCCCAATCTCTTGTTTTGTACGTTTTTTCCACGTGTCTTGACATCCAATGTATCCCTGCAAAGTTTGGTGAAGATCTGAGTATGTAGTTTTTGACCTTATCTGGAACCTCCTATCTGAAAATTTGAAAATTCTTAAAAAATTCGTCCAAAATCTTGATGTCTCCAATCTCTTGTTTTGTACGTTTTTTCCACGTGTCTTGATATCCAATGTATCCCTGCAAAGTTTGGTGAAGATCTGAGTATGTCGTTTTTGACCTTATCTGGAACATCCTTTCTGAAAATTTGAAAATTGTTAAAAAATTCGTCCAAAATCTTGATGTCTCCAATCTCTTTTTTGTACGTTTTTTCCACGTGTCTTGACATCCAATGTATCCCTGCAAAGTTTGGTGAAGATCTGAGTATGTAGTTTTTGACCTTATCTGGAACCTCCCATCTGAAAATTTGAAAATTCTTAAAAAATTCGACCAAAATCTTGATGTCTCCAATCTTTTGTTTTGTACGTTTTTTCCACGTGTCTTGACACATAATGTATCCATGCAAAGCTTGGTGAAGATCTGAGTATGTAGTTTTTGACCTTATATGGAACCTCCTATCTGAAAATTTGAAAATTCTTAAAAAATTCGTCCAAAATCTTGATGTCTCCAATCTCTTGTTTTGTACGTTTTTTCCACGTGTCTTGACATCCAATGTATCCCTGCAAAGTTTGGTGAAGATCTGAGTATGTAGTTTTTGACCTTATCTGGAACCTCCCATCTGAAAATTTGAAAATTCCTAAAAAATCCGTGCAAAATCTTGATGACCCCAATCTCTTGTTTTGTACGTTTTTTCCACGTGTCTTGACATCCAATGTATTCCTGCAATGTTTGGTGAAGATCTGAGTATGTAGTTTTTGACCTTATATGGAACCTCCTATCTGAAAATTTGAAAATTCTTAAAAAATTCGACCAAAATCTTGATGTTCCGAATCCTATGTTTTGTATGTTTCTTCCACGTGTCTTGACATCCAATGTATCCATGCAAAGTTTGGTGAAGATCTGAGTATGTAGTTTTTGACCTTATATTGAACCTCCCATCTGAAAATTTGAAAATTCTTAAAAAATTCGTCCAAAATCTTGATGACCCCAATCTCTTGTTTTGTACGTTTTTTCCACGTGTCTTGACATCCAAAGTATCCCTGCAAAGTTTGGTGAAGATCTGAGTATGTAGTTTTTGACCTTATATGGAACCTCCTTTCTGAAAATTTGAGAATTCTTAAAAAATTCGTCCAAAATCTTGATGTCTCCAATCTCTTGTTTTGTACGTTTTTTCCACGTGTCTTGACATCCAATGTATCCATGCAAAGTTTGGTGAAGATCTGAGTATGTCGTTTTTGACCTTATCTGGAACCTCCCATCTGAAAATTTGAAAATTCTTAAAAAATTCGTCGAAAATCTTGATGTCTCCAATCTTTTGTTTTGTACGTTTTTTCCACGTGTCTTGACATGCAAAGTATCCCTGCAACGTTTGGTGAAGATCTGAGTATGTAGTTTTTGACCTTATCTGGAACCTCCTATCTGAAAATTTGAAAATTCTTCAAAAATTCGTCGAAAATCTTGATGTCTCCAATCTCTTGTTTTGTACGTTTTTTCCACGTGTCTTGACATCCAATGTATTCCTGCAATGTTTGGTGGAGATCTGAGTATGTAGTTTTAGACCTTATCTGGAACCTCCTATCTGAAAATTTGAAAATTCTTCAAAAATTCGTCCAAAATCTTGATGTCTCCAATCTCTTGTTTTGTACGTTTTTTCCACGTGTCTCGACCTCCAATGGATCCCTGCAAAGTTTGGTGAAGATCTGAGTATGTCGTTTTTGACCTTATCTGGAACATCCTTTCTGAAAATTTGAAAATTCTTAAAAAATTCGTCGAAAATCTTGATGTCTCCAATCTCTTGTTTTGTACGTTTTTTCCACGTGTCTTGACATCCAATGTATCCCTGCAAAGTTTGGTGAAGATCTGAGTATGTAGTTTTTGACCTTATATGGAACCTCCTATCTGAAAATTTGAAAATTCTTAAAAAATCCGTCCAAAATCTTGATGACCCCAATCTCTTGTTTTGTACGTTTTTTCCACGTGTCTTGACATCCAATGTATCCCTGCAAAGTTTGGTGAAGATCTGAGTATGTAGTTTTTGATCTTATCTGGAACCTCCTATCTGAAAATTTGAAAATTCTTAAAAAATTCGTCCAAAATCTTGATGTCTCCAATCTCTTGTTTTGTACGTTTTTTCCACGTGTCTTGATATCCAATGTATCCCTGCAAAGTTAGGTGAAGATCTGAGTATGTCGTTTTTGACCTTATCTGGAACATCCTTTCTGAAAATTTGAAAATTGTTAAAAAATTCGTCCAAAATCTTGATGTCTCCTATCTCTTGTTTTGTACGTTTTTTCCACGTGTCTTGACATCCAATGTATCCCTGCAAAGTTTGCTGAAGATCTGAGTATGTAGTTTTTGACCTTATCTGGAACCTCCCATCTGAAAATTTGAAAATTCTTAAAAAATTCGACCAATATCTTGATGTCTCCAATATCTTGTTTTGTACGTTTTTTCCACGTGTCTTGACACATAATGTATCCATGCAAAGTTTGGTGAAGATCTGAGTATGTAGTTTTTGACCTTATATGGAACCTCCTATCTGAAAATTTAAAAATTCTTAAAAAATTCGTCCAAAATCTTGATGTCACCAATCTCTTGTTTAGTACGTTTTTTCCACGTGTCTTGACATCCAATGTATCCCTGCAAAGTTTGGTGAAGATCTGAGTATGTAGTTTTTGACCTTATCTGGAACCTCCCATCTGAAAATTTGAAAATTCCTAAAAAATCCGACCAAAATCTTGATGACCCCAATATCTTGTTTTGTACGTATTTTCCACGTGTCTTGACATTCAATGTATCCCTGCAAAGTTTGGTGAAGATCTGAGTATGTAGTTTTTGACCTTATATGGAACCTCCTTTCTGAAAATTTGAAAATTCTTAAAAAATTCGTCCAAAATCTTGATGACCCCAATCTCTTGTTTTGTACGTTTTTTCCACGTGTCTTGACATCCAATGTATCCCTGCAAAGTTTGGTGAAGATCTGAGTTTGTAGTTTTTGACCTTATATGGAACCACCTTTCTGAAAATTTGAGAATTCTTAAAAAATTCGTCCAAAATCTTGATGTCTCCAATCTCTTGTTTTGTACGTTTTTTCCACGTGTCTTGACATCCAATGTATCCATGCAAAGTTTGGTGAAGATCTGAGTATGTCGTTTTTGACCTTATCTGGAACCTCCCATCTGAAAATTTGAAAATTCTTAAAAAATTCGTCGAAAATCTTGATGTCTCCAATCTCTTGTTTTGTACGTTTTTTCCACGTGTCTTGACATGCAAAGTATCCCTGCAACGTTTGGTGAAGATCTGAGTATGTAGTTTTTGACCTTATCTGGAACCTCCTATCTGAAAATTTGAAAATTCTTCAAAAATTCGTCGAAAATCTTGATGTCTCCAATCTCTTGTTTTGTACGTTTTTTCCACGTGTCTTGACCTCCAATGTATCCCTGCAAAGTTTGGTGAAGATCTGAGTATGTCGTTTTTGACCTTATCTGGAACATCCTTTCTGAAAATTTGAAAATTCTTAAAAAATTCGTCCAAAATTTGATGTCTCCAATCTCTTGTTTTGTACGTTTTTTCCACGTGTCTTGACATCCAATGTATCCCTGCAAAGTTTGGTGAAGATCTGAGTATGTCGTTTTTGACCTTATCTGGAACATCCTTTCTGAAATTTTGAAAATTCTTAAAAAATTCGTCCAAAATCTTGATGTCTCCAATCTCTTGTTTTGTACGTTTTTTCCACGTGTCTTGACATCCAATGTATCCCTGCAACGTTTGGTGAAGATCTGAGTATGTAGTTTTTGACCTTATCTGGAACCTCCTATCTGAAAATTTGAAAATTCTTCAAAAATTCGTCGAAAATCTTGATGTCTCCAATCTCTTGTTTTGTACGTTTTTTCCACGTGTCTTGACATCCAATGTATCCCTGCAATATTTGGTGGAGATCTGAGTATGTAGTTTTTGACCTTATCTGGGACCTCCTATCAGAAAATTTGAAAATTCTTCAAAAATTCGTCCAAAATCTTGATGTCTCCAATCTCTTGTTTTGTACGTTTTTTCCACGTGTCTCGACCTCCAATGTATCCCTGCAAAGTTTGGTGAAGATCTGAGTATGTCGTTTTTGACCTTATCTGGAACATCCTTTCTGAAAATTTGAAAATTCTTAAAAAATTCGTCGAAAATCTTGATGTCTCCAATCTCTTGTTTTGTACGTTTTTTCCACGTGTCTTGACATCCAATGTATCCCTGCAAAGTTTGGTGAAGATCTGAGTATGTAGTTTTTGACCTTATATGGAACCTCCCATCTGAAAATTTGAAAATTCCTAAAAAATCCGTCCAAAATCTTGATGACCCCAATCTCTTGTTTTGTACTTTTTTTCCACGTGTCTTGACATCCAATGTATCCCTGCAAAGTTTGGTGAAGATCTGAGTATGTAGTTTTTGATCTTATCTGGAACCTCCTATCTGAAAATTTGAAAATTCTTAAAAAATTCGTCCAAAATCTTGATGTCTCCAATCTCTTGTTTTGTACGTTTTTTCCACGTGTCTTGATATCCAATGTATCCCTGCAAAGTTTGGTGAAGATCTGAGTATGTTGTTTTTGACCTTATCTGGAACATCCTTTCTGAAAATTTGAAAATTGTTAAAAAATTCGTCCAAAATCTTGATGTCTCCTATCTCTTGTTTTGTACGTTTTTTCCACGTGTCTTGACATCCAATGTATCCCTGCAAAGTTTGGTGAAGATCTGAGTATGTAGTTTTTGACCTTATCTGGAACCTCCCATCTGAAAATTTGAAAATTCTTAAAAAATTCGACCAATATCTTGATGTCTCCAATCTCTTGTTTTGTACGTTTTTTCCACGTGTCTTGACACATAATGTATCCATGCAAAGTTTGGTGAAGATCTGAGTATGTAGTTTTTGACCTTATATGGAACCTCCTATCTGAAAATTTAAAAATTCTTAAAAAATTCGTCCAAAATCTTGATGTCTCCAATCTCTTGTTTTGTACGTTTTTTCCACGTGTCTTGACATCCAATGTATCCCTGCAAAGTTTGGTGAAGATCTGAGTATGTAGTTTTTGACCTTATCTGGAACCTCCCATCTGAAAATTTGAAAATTCTTAAAAAATTCGACCAAAATCTTGATGTCTCCAATCTTTTGTTTTGTACGTTTTTTCCACGTGTCTTGACACATAATGTATCCATGCAAAGTTTGGTGAAGATCTGAGTATGTAGTTTTTGACCTTATATGGAACCTCCTATCTGAAAATTTGAAAATTCTTAAAAAATTCGTCCAAAATCTTGATGTCTCCAATCTCTTGTTTTGTATGTTTTTTCCACGTGTCTTGACATCCAATGTATCCCTGCAAAGTTTGGTGAAGATCTGAGTATGTAGTTTTTGACCTTATCTGGAACCTCCCATCTGAAAATTTGAAAATTCCTAAAAAATCCGTGCAAAATCTTGATGACCCCAATCTCTTGTTTTGTACGTTTTTTCCACGTGTCTTGACATCCAATGTATTCCTGCAATGTTTGGTGAAGATCTGAGTATGTAGTTTTTGACCTTATATGGAACCTCCTATCTGAAAATTTGAAAATTCTTAAAAAATTCGACCAAAATCTTGATGTTCCGAATCCTATGTTTTGTATGTTTTTTCCACGTGTCTTGACATCCAATGTATCCATGCAAAGTTTGGTGAAGATCTGAGTATGTAGTTTTTGACCTTATATTGAACCTCCCATCTGAAAATTTGAAAATTCCTAAAAAATCCGTGCAAAATCTTGATGACCCCAATCTCTTGTTTTGTACGTTTTTTCCACGTGTCTTGACATCCAATGTATTCCTGCAATGTTTGGTGAAGATCTGAGTATGTAGTTTTTGACCTTATATGGAACCTCCTATCTGAAAATTTGAAAATTCTTAAAAAATTCGACCAAAATCTTGATGTTCCGAATCCTATGTTTTGTATGTTTCTTCCACGTGTCTTGACATCCAATGTATCCATGCAAAGTTTGGTGAAGATCTGAGTATGTAGTTTTTGACCTTATATTGAACCTCCCATCTGAAAATTTGAAAATTCTTAAAAAATTCGTCCAAAATCTTGATGACCCCAATCTCTTGTTTTGTACGTTTTTTCCACGTGTCTTGACATACAAAGTATCCCTGCAAAGTTTGGTGAAGATCTGAGTATGTAGTTTTTGACCTTATATGGAACCTCCTTTCTGAAAATTTGAGAATTCTTAAAAAATTCGTCCAAAATCTTGATGTCTCCAATCTCTTGTTTTGTACGTTTTTTCCACGTGTCTTGACATCCAATGTATCCATGCAAAGTTTGGTGAAGATCTGAGTATGTCGTTTTTGACCTTATCTGGAACCTCCCATCTGAAAATTTGAAAATTCTTAAAAAATTCGTCGAAAATCTTGATGTCTCCAATCTTTTGTTTTGTACGTTTTTTCCACGTGTCTTGACATGCAAAGTATCCCTGCAACGTTTGGTGAAGATCTGAGTATGTAGTTTTTGACCTTATCTGGAACCTCCTATCTGAAAATTTGAAAATTCTTCAAAAATTCGTCGAAAATCTTGATGTCTCCAATCTCTTGTTTTGTACGTTTTTTCCACGTGTCTTGACATCCAATGTATTCCTGCAATGTTTGGTGGAGATCTGAGTATGTAGTTTTAGACCTTATCTGGAACCTCCTATCTGAAAATTTGAAAATTCTTCAAAAATTCGTCCAAAATCTTGATGTCTCCAATCTCTTGTTTTGTACGTTTTTTCCACGTGTCTCGACCTCCAATGGATCCCTGCAAAGTTTGGTGAAGATCTGAGTATGTCGTTTTTGACCTTATCTGGAACATCCTTTCTGAAAATTTGAAAATTCTTAAAAAATTCGTCGAAAATCTTGATGTCTCCAATCTCTTGTTTTGTACGTTTTTTCCACGTGTCTTGACATCCAATGTATCCCTGCAAAGTTTGGTGAAGATCTGAGTATGTAGTTTTTGACCTTATATGGAACCTCCTATCTGAAAATTTGAAAATTCTTAAAAAATCCGTCCAAAATCTTGATGACCCCAATCTCTTGTTTTGTACGTTTTTTCCACGTGTCTTGACATCCAATGTATCCCTGCAAAGTTTGGTGAAGATCTGAGTATGTAGTTTTTGATCTTATCTGGAACCTCCTATCTGAAAATTTGAAAATTCTTAAAAAATTCGTCCAAAATCTTGATGTCTCCAATCTCTTGTTTTGTACGTTTTTTCCACGTGTCTTGATATCCAATGTATCCCTGCAAAGTTAGGTGAAGATCTGAGTATGTCGTTTTTGACCTTATCTGGAACATCCTTTCTGAAAATTTGAAAATTGTTAAAAAATTCGTCCAAAATCTTGATGTCTCCTATCTCTTGTTTTGTACGTTTTTTCCACGTGTCTTGACATCCAATGTATCCCTGCAAAGTTTGCTGAAGATCTGAGTATGTAGTTTTTGACCTTATCTGGAACCTCCCATCTGAAAATTTGAAAATTCTTAAAAAATTCGACCAATATCTTGATGTCTCCAATATCTTGTTTTGTACGTTTTTTCCACGTGTCTTGACACATAATGTATCCATGCAAAGTTTGGTGAAGATCTGAGTATGTAGTTTTTGACCTTATATGGAACCTCCTATCTGAAAATTTAAAAATTCTTAAAAAATTCGTCCAAAATCTTGATGTCACCAATCTCTTGTTTAGTACGTTTTTTCCACGTGTCTTGACATCCAATGTATCCCTGCAAAGTTTGGTGAAGATCTGAGTATGTAGTTTTTGACCTTATCTGGAACCTCCCATCTGAAAATTTGAAAATTCCTAAAAAATCCGTCCAAAATCTTGATGACCCCAATATCTTGTTTTGTACGTATTTTCCACGTGTCTTGACATTCAATGTATCCCTGCAAAGTTTGGTGAAGATCTGAGTATGTAGTTTTTGACCTTATATGGAACCTCCTTTCTGAAAATTTGAAAATTCTTAAAAAATTCGTCCAAAATCTTGATGACCTCAATCTCTTGTTTTGTACGTTTTTTCCACGTGTCTTGACATCCAATGTATCCCTGCAAAGTTTGGTGAAGATCTGAGTTTGTAGTTTTTGACCTTATATGGAACCACCTTTCTGAAAATTTGAGAATTCTTAAAAAATTCGTCCAAAATCTTGATGTCTCCAATCTCTTGTTTTGTACGTTTTTTCCACGTGTCTTGACATCCAATGTATCCATGCAAAGTTTGGTGAAGATCTGAGTATGTCGTTTTTGACCTTATCTGGAACCTCCCATCTGAAAATTTGAAAATTCTTAAAAAATTCGTCGAAAATCTTGATGTCTCCAATCTCTTGTTTTGTACGTTTTTTCCACGTGTCTTGACATGCAAAGTATCCCTGCAACGTTTGGTGAAGATCTGAGTATGTAGTTTTTGACCTTATCTGGAACCTCCTATCTGAAAATTTGAAAATTCTTCAAAAATTCGTCGAAAATCTTGATGTCTCCAATCTCTTGTTTTGTACGTTTTTTCCACGTGTCTTGACCTCCAATGTATCCCTGCAAAGTTTGGTGAAGATCTGAGTATGTCGTTTTTGACCTTATCTGGAACATCCTTTCTGAAAATTTGAAAATTCTTAAAAAATTCGTCCAAAATTTGATGTCTCCAATCTCTTGTTTTGTACGTTTTTTCCACGTGTCTTGACATCCAATGTATCCCTGCAAAGTTTGGTGAAGATCTGAGTATGTCGTTTTTGACCTTATCTGGAACATCCTTTCTGAAAATTTGAAAATTCTTAAAAAATTCGTCCAAAATCTTGATGTCTCCAATCTCTTGTTTTGTACGTTTTTTCCACGTGTCTTGACATCCAATGTATCCCTGCAACGTTTGGTGAAGATCTGAGTATGTAGTTTTTGACCTTATCTGGAACCTCCTATCTGAAAATTTGAAAATTCTTCAAAAATTCGTCGAAAATCTTGATGTCTCCAATCTCTTGTTTTGTACGTTTTTTCCACGTGTCTTGACATCCAATGTATCCCTGCAATATTTGGTGGAGATCTGAGTATGTAGTTTTTGACCTTATCTGGGACCTCCTATCAGAAAATTTGAAAATTCTTCAAAAATTCGTCCAAAATCTTGATGTCTCCAATCTCTTGTTTTGTACGTTTTTTCCACGTGTCTCGACCTCCAATGTATCCCTGCAAAGTTTGGTGAAGATCTGAGTATGTCGTTTTTGACCTTATCTGGAACATCCTTTCTGAAAATTTGAAAATTCTTAAAAAAATCGTCGAAAATCTTGATGTCTCCAATCTCTTGTTTTGTACGTTTTTTCCACGTGTCTTGACATCCAATGTATCCCTGCAAAGTTTGGTGAAGATCTGAGTATGTAGTTTTTGACCTTATATGGAACCTCCCATCTGAAAATTTGAAAATTCCTAAAAAATCCGTCCAAAATCTTGATGACCCCAATCTCTTGTTTTGTACTTTTTTTCCACGTGTCTTGACATCCAATGTATCCCTGCAAAGTTTGGTGAAGATCTGAGTATGTAGTTTTTGATCTTTTCTGGAACCTCCTATCTGAAAATTTGAAAATTCTTAAAAAATTCGTCCAAAATCTTGATGTCTCCAATCTCTTGTTTTGTACGTTTTTTCCACGTGTCTTGATATCCAATGTATCCCTGCAAAGTTTGGTGAAGATCTGAGTATGTTGTTTTTGACCTTATCTGGAACATCCTTTCTGAAAATTTGAAAATTGTTAAAAAATTCGTCCAAAATCTTGATGTCTCCTATCTCTTGTTTTGTACGTTTTTTCCACGTGTCTTGACATCCAATGTATCCCTGCAAAGTTTGGTGAAGATCTGAGTATGTAGTTTTTGACCTTATCTGGAACCTCCCATCTGAAAATTTGAAAATTCTTAAAAAATTCGACCAATATCTTGATGTCTCCAATCTCTTGTTTTGTACGTTTTTTCCACGTGTCTTGACACATAATGTATCCATGCAAAGTTTGGTGAAGATCTGAGTATGTAGTTTTTGACCTTATATGGAACCTCCTATCTGAAAATTTAAAAATTCTTAAAAAATTCGTCCAAAATCTTGATGTCTCCAATCTCTTGTTTTGTACGTTTTTTCCACGTGTCTTGACATCCAATGTATCCCTGCAAAGTTTGGTGAAGATCTGAGTATGTAGTTTTTGACCTTATCTGGAACCTCCCATCTGAAAATTTGAAAATTCTTAAAAAATTCGACCAAAATCTTGATGTCTCCAATCTTTTGTTTTGTACGTTTTTTCCACGTGTCTTGACACATAATGTATCCATGCAAAGTTTGGTGAAGATCTGAGTATGTAGTTTTTGACCTTATATGGAACCTCCTATCTGAAAATTTGAAAATTCTTAAAAAATTCGTCCAAAATCTTGATGTCTCCAATCTCTTGTTTTGTATGTTTTTTCCACGTGTCTTGACATCCAATGTATCCCTGCAAAGTTTGGTGAGGATCTGAGTATGTAGTTTTTGACCTTATCTGGAACCTCCCATCTGAAAATTTGAAAATTCCTAAAAAATCCGTGCAAAATCTTGATGACCCCAATCTCTTGTTTTGTACGTTTTTTCCACGTGTCTTGACATCCAATGTATTCCTGCAATGTTTGGTGAAGATCTGAGTATGTAGTTTTTGACCTTATATGGAACCTCCTATCTGAAAATTTGAAAATTCTTAAAAAATTCGACCAAAATCTTGATGTTCCGAATCCTATGTTTTGTATGTTTTTTCCACGTGTCTTGACATCCAATGTATCCATGCAAAGTTTGGTGAAGATCTGAGTATGTAGTTTTTGACCTTATATTGAACCTCCCATCTGAAAATTTGAAAATTCTTAAAAAATTCGTCCAAAATCTTGATGACCCCAATCTCTTGTTTTGTACGTTTTTTCCACGTGTCTTGACATCCAAAGTATCCCTGCAAAGTTTGATGAAGATCTGAGTATGTAGTTTTTGACCTTATATGGAACCTCCTTTCTGAAAATTTGAGAATTCTTAAAAAATTCGTCCAAAATCTTGATGTCTCCAATCTCTTGTTTTGTACGTTTTTTCCACGTGTCTTGACATCCAATGTATCCATGCAAAGTTTGGTGAAGATCTGAGTATGTCGTTTTTGACCTTATCTGGAACCTCCCATCTGAAAATTTGAAAATTCTTAAAAAATTCGTCGAAAATCTTGATGTCTCCAATCTTTTGTTTTGTACGTTTTTTCCACGTGTCTTGACATGCAAAGTATCCCTGCAACGTTTGGTGAAGATCTGAGTATGTAGTTTTTGACCTTATCTGGAACCTCCTATCTGAAAATTTGAAAATTCTTCAAAAATTCGTCGAAAATCTTGATGTCTCCAATCTCTTGTTTTGTACGTTTTTTCCACGTGTCTTGACATCCAATGTATTCCTGCAATGTTTGGTGGAGATCTGAGTATGTAGTTTTAGACCTTATCTGGAACCTCCTATCTGAAAATTTGAAAATTCTTCAAAAATTCGTCCAAAATCTTGATGTCTCCAATCTCTTGTTTTGTACGTTTTTTCCACGTGTCTCGACCTCCAATGGATCCCTGCAAAGTTTGGTGAAGATCTGAGTATGTCGTTTTTGACCTTATCTGGAACATCCTTTCTGAAAATTTGAAAATTCTTAAAAAATTCGTCGAAAATCTTGATGTCTCCAATCTCTTGTTTTGTACGTTTTTTCCACGTGTCTTGACATCCAATGTATCCCTGCAAAGTTTGGTGAAGATCTGAGTATGTAGTTTTTGACCTTATATGGAACCTCCTATCTGAAAATTTGAAAATTCTTAAAAAATTCGTCCAAAATCTTGATGTCTCCAATCTCTTGTTTTGTACGTTTTTTCCACGTGTCTCGACCTCCAATGGATCCCTGCAAAGTTTGGTGAAGATCTGAGTATGTCGTTTTTGACCTTATCTGGAACCTCCCATCTGAAAATTTGAAAATTCTTAAAAAATTCGTCGAAAATCTTGATGTCTCCGATCTCTTGTTTTGTACGTTTTTTCCACGTGTCTTGACATGCAAAGTATTCCTGCAAAGTTTGGTGAAGATCTGAGTATGTAGTTTTTGACCTCATCTGGAACCTCCTATCTGAAAATTTGAAAATTCTTAAAAAATTCGTCCAAAATCTTGATGTCTCCAATCTCTTGTTTTGTACGTTTTTTCCACGTGTCTTGACATCCAATGTATCCCTGCAATGTTTGGTGAAGATCTGAGTATGTAGTTTTTGACCTTATCTGGAACCTCCCATCTGAAAATTTGAAAATTCCTAAAAAATCCGTCCAAAATCTTGATGACCCCAATCTCTTGTTTTGTACTTTTTTTCCACGTGTCTCGACCTCCAATGTATCCCTGCAAAGTTTGGTGAAGATCTGAGTATGTAGTTTTTGACCTTATATGGAACATCCTATCTGAAAATTTGAAAATTCTTAAAAAATTCGTCCAAAATCTTGATGTCACCAATCCTATGTTTTGTATGTTTTTTCCACGTGTCTTGACATCCAATGTATCCATGCAAAGTTTGGTGAAGATCTGAGTATGTCGTTTTTGACCTTATCTGGAACCTCCCATCTGAAAATTTGAAAATTCTTAAAAAATTCGTCGAAAATCTTGATGTCTCCGATCTCTTGTTTTGTACGTTTTTTCCACGTGTCTTGACATGCAAAGTATTCCTGCAAAGTTTGGTGAAGATCTGAGTATGTAGTTTTTGACCTCATCAGGAACCTCCTATCTGAATATTTGAAAATTCTTAAAAAATTCGTCCAAAATTTTGATGTCTCCAATCTCTTGTTTTGTACGTTTTTTCCACGTGTCTTGACATCCAATGTATCCCTGCAATGTTTGGTGAAGATCTGAGTATGTAGTTTTTGACCTTATCTGGAACCTCCCATCTGAAAATTTGAAAATTCCTAAAAAATCCGTCCAAAATCTTGATGACCCCAATCTCTTGTTTTGTACGTTTTTTCCACGTGTCTTGACATCCAATGTATCCCTGCAAAGTTTGGTGAAGATCTGAGTATGTAGTTTTTGACCTTACCTGGAACCTCCTATCTGAAAATTTGAAAATTCTTAAAAAATTCGTCCAAAATCTTGATGTCTCCAATCTCTTGTTTTGTACGTTTTTTCCACGTGTCTTGATATCCAATGTATCCCTGCAAAGTTTGGTGAAGATCTGAGTATGTCGTTTTTGACCTTATCTGGAACATCCTTTCTGAAAATTTGAAAATTGTTAAAAAATTCGTCCAAAATCTTGATGTCTCCAATCTCTTTTTTGTACGTTTTTTCCACGTGTCTTGACATCCAATGTATCCCTGCAAAGTTTGGTGAAGATCTGAGTATGTAGTTTTTGACCTTATCTGGAACCTCCCATCTGAAAATTTGAAAATTCTTAAAAAATTCGACCAAAATCTTGATGTCTCCAATCTTTTGTTTTGTACGTTTTTTCCACGTGTCTTGACACATAATGTATCCATGCAAAGTTTGGTGAAGATCTGAGTATGTAGTTTTTGACCTTATATGGAACCTCCTATCTGAAAATTTGAAAATTCTTAAAAAATTCGTCCAAAATCTTGATGTCTCCAATCTCTTGTTTTGTACGTTTTTTCCACGTGTCTTGACATCCAATGTATCCCTGCAAAGTTTGGTGAAGATCTGAGTATGTAGTTTTTGACCTTATCTGGAACCTCCCATCTGAAAATTTGAAAATTCCTAAAAAATCCGTGCAAAATCTTGATGACCCCAATCTCTTGTTTTGTACGTTTTTTCCACGTGTCTTGACATCCAATGTATCCATGCAAAGTTTGGTGAAGATCTGAGTATGTCGTTTTTGACCTTATCTGGAACCTCCCATCTGAAAATTTGAAAATTCTTAAAAAATTCGTCGAAAATCTTGATGTCTCCAATCTCTTGTTTTGTACGTTTTTTCCACGTGTCTTGACATGCAAAGTATCCCTGCAACGTTTGGTGAAGATCTGAGTATGTAGTTTTTGACCTTATCTGGGACCTCCTATCAGAAAATTTGAAAATTCTTCAAAAATTCGTCCAAAATCTTGATGTCTCCAATCTCTTTTTTGTACGTTTTTTCCACGTGTCTTGACATCCAATGTATCCCTGCAAAGTTTGGTGAAGATCTGAGTATGTAGTTTTTGACCTTATATGGAACCTCCTTTCTGAAAATTTGAAAATTCTCAAAAAATTCGTCCATAATCTTGATGTCTCCAATCTCTTGTTTTGTACGTTTTTTCCACGTGTCTTGACATCCAATGTATCCCTGCAAAGTTTGGTGAAGATCTGAGTATGTAGTTTTTGACCTTATATGGAACCTCCTATCTGAAAATTTGAAAATTCTTAAAAAATTCGTCCAAAATCTTGATGTCACCAATCCTATGTTTTGTATGTTTTTTCCACGTGTCTTGACATCCAATGTATCCATGCAAAGTTTGGTGAAGATCTGAGTATGTCGTTTTTGACCTTATCTGGAACCTCCCAAGTAGATAGTAAATATGCCTTTGACCGCAACTCTGATTTCTTGACCAAACGACCACAAAAAGTTGAAAAACTCACTTTCTCTCCCCGTTCCGCGCCTCATTTATTACGCTGACGATGTTTCACGGGTGCAAAAAGGCAGTGATGAGTGAAAGAGGAGCTCTCCTCTTCTCCTCCTCTCCTCTTCTCATCTTCTTATTTTCTCATTTTCTCATTTTCTCATCTTCTTATTTTCTCATCTTCTCATTTTCTCATCTTCTCATCTTCTTATTTTCTCATTTTCTCATCTTCTCATCTTCTCATCTTTTAAGGACCAAATGTTTGTAGATCGTGATCTTCGTAAACCTCTCTTCTCATCCTCTTATTTTCTCATTCTCTTATTCTCTTATTTTCTTATTCTCTCTACCTTTAGAACATTGTCGTCAACATTAGAGATGAAGTTGGAGTGCTGGAATCAAGGGGGGCCAAATGTTTATATATGGTGATCTTCGTAAACTTTTCTCTCGGGGGGGGGGAAAGATGTGGCATATACACACGCGCGCGCTCTCATCTTCTCATTTTCTTATTCTCTTATTCTCTTATTTTTGAAAGATGAGTGTATTTTATCGTAATTTTCCAAGTCCGGGACCAAATGTTTATGTATTGCGACCTACGTAAACCTCTCCTCTCATCTTCTCATCTTCTCATTTTGAAAAAATGAGTGCACCTTATCGTAATTTTCCAAGTCCGGAGCCAAATGTTTATATATATCGTGATTTTCGTAAACCTCTCCTCTCATCTTCTTATTTTTGAAAGATGAGTGTATTTTATCGTAATTTTCCAAGTCCGGGACCAAAAATGTTTATGTATTGCGACCTACGTAAACCTCTCTCTCGGGGAGGGAACAATGTGCCACACACATACGTGCGCGCGCTTATATATTGTAACACAAACAAACAAACAAAATAATAATTGTTGTTTTTAGGATGCCTGGCCCCTATAACCTCGCCAGGGTGCGTGGTGCCCAACCAAAAATGTAAAAGTTTTCTAATGGCTGCGGTTATAGATTACCGCACCTCTGTAGAGTTTCACGTGTTTTTTTTTTCCCCCAAACTTCCATGAAACCCTGCAGAGGACCTCCGTAATGCATGCAACGTGTACTAACGACTCTAGTATTATTTGATGTTGTGATATTTTTTGGATATAGAGTTTTATTATAAGATAGATAAAAATGATTATGTTTATTATAATATTTTCTTGATGAAGATGGAGAATGTATGTGTGTGTGTTACAAATAAAGTTGCATGCTTATTTTCTAGTGTGTGTGTATATGTTTTTGATGTTTCGACAGCATCTGAAACGATAAAAAAGAAATTTTATTGTTAATTTTCACGTGTAAAAACAACAACAAATTTTTTTGTGCAAATTTTCTGATTGTCTCGTGCTATAGTGCAAAAAGATATTGTAGCTGATAGCTAATGAAATTGAGATTTGTAACTGATCTGAACTAGTGAAATTCGTATTGTGCCATTGTAACTGATTGTGCTAGTGCAGAAAATTTCTTATTGTGCAAGAAAAGATGTTAAAAAAACTTGTTAAAACTGCTCTGTGACCCTCTCATTCTTCACGTCGTAGGCGAAGGACTTCTCTGCAATCAGGATGACACTGCATAGGGTATCCTCGGGCAAGGCATCGTGGAACTCGCAGACGACCTTGATGTTGGTTCGATCGTTGACCACCACCTGCTTTCTCTTAGATGTGTTGATGACGGTCATGGGTCTCCGTGCTTTGAATTCGCTGGGCGTGTAGTACATGTCCACACTTCCCTCGGTCACGCGTTTGTAAGCCGAAAACGCTTCGTAAAGTTTGAGGTAATCGTTTTTGGTCACGTCGAGATTGTAATTCTCGCGCGGGAACACTTCATTGCGTCCATTCTTCAGATAAACGTTCTTGATCTTGCAGTCGTCGAATTTGCTGGAATCTTTTTCCTGATTTTTGTCCCTCCCGGTCTGAAAGAGCACTACGACGAAATCTGGCATGTCGAACTGTATGTTGTTGAACTGCGTTGTCACGTCGAATTCCATGTGACTTCCGGACGCCATTTTTTGCACGCACTGGTAACCGTGAAAGTGAATCGGCACCTGCGGACTTTTCAAGATCTCCGCTTTGTACTTGAGGGCGTAGTTCGTTTCGTATTCCACCACCGGCATTCTCAATTCCATGCTTCGGATGACACATTTTGCTGCTTCGGGTAAAGTGTTGGCTATCGGCGTGGTGCCGTCCGGACCCAAAGTAGCGTATCGCATCAGTGCGTCGTTGTCGTTGGCCGCTCTTCGAAACGTAACGCGCAGTCCTCCCTTCCACATGATCTCCTTGTAGTCCGAGAAGAAACCTGGAAGCAGACGCATGGGAAAGAGCACCGTGTGACTTCTCGTCGATATTTTGGTCCCGGCTTCGAATCCTCCTGCTTGATAGTATGCGGCGTCTGTTTTGGATAATTTCAATGTTCCCACTGCCGTCGACGTGATGCCTGGATAATCTATTCTGTCAATGACGGTGTTGTGTTTCCTCACCTCCACCTGCGAGAACAGGTGAGGCACGAAGTTGTCTACGAGTATCAAGTTTGCTGCTGCGGGAAACGTGTCTCCGCTTTCTTTCTTCACCACGTCGAATTGAAGGTAGAGGTCCGCTCTGTGAGGATGAATGAACCCATCGCCTACGTCAACGTCGTATTCGATCTCCCTGTTCGCCTCGTTGAGATTGGCGAACGTGCGACGGTTGGGAGGGAAAGATTGCAATTCGTAACTTTCGATTTGCTCCATTTTACATGTATGGTTATTTATTATACGTTGATCTCCACGATGGCAGTAGTTGTTGCACCTGCGAAATCTACCACGTCTCCTTTCTCGTTCGTCACCACCAACTCTATGTCGTCTATGCGGTTGCGACATACTGGAAAATAGATCGGCGAAGAGGGCGTGTAGATGATCGGTTCCATGAACTCGGAACTTGGTTTGAAAGTGGCTATGATTCCCGTCTGCTTATGACTTCCTAACAATCCGTCCGAAGATTTCGTGATCATACCTTCGGCCACGTTACAGTGTACGTTCAGAGTTTCGATGGCTAGAAATTTAGGAATATTGACTGCCGTGTGCTTGATGCCGGCTTCGAGTTTGGTGTCATTCTCGAAACCTAAAAGTTCTCCCATGGTGCCCAGGTCCACGGTCTCCGTCGCCGACAGGATTTCCACTCTGTGCGTGACCGAATTTTGAGAAAAGTACGTGCCTTTGGGTAACTGAGCTTGCAAAGTGGAAAGATTGTATTGTCCTGGCGTGACGACGATGTGTTCGCTTCCGACGCTAATTTTGTTGTTGTGCTGCGTAACATTAGGTATGAGGTACATGCTGTAGAATGCACGCAGAGCCACGGATTTAGGATAGACAATGTCGTCGTGCAACGTGAGTTTCAAGATTGAAGATTCGCTCGTGAGATGAAACACGCCCATCCTAGTGATGCTGTTTCAGGTTCCACAGTACTTTCTGGAAATCCTCGATCGTAGGGTTATTTATTTTAGAGAGAAAGGCGAGCACGGAGAGGCAGAGATGACCGCAGTTCACGTCTCCGAAATCTTGAATGCGTTCGTCGTTGTAGTATATGGAGGTTTTGCTTGTTTTCAGATAATAAACTAAATTTGTAGGTGGAACACCTCCAAAAGAATCGAAAACGAATGCTTTATCATTATCGTTTTTGTGGTAACATATCCAATGCGTGCCTGGATTTTCTTGACCGTCCAAGTTGACTACTCCGCATTCTCTTCTTTTCACGCTTGAAGGTAACGAGTCGGACATGAAAACTCCTCTGAAGTGTTTGATTTGTAACGGTTCGATCAGAGATTCAATGTCTCGGTTGGTGAGTGCTTCTGTTTCTTTTTTTTATATTTCTTCAAAGCATCGAGGTTGCTTTTTTGTTTTTTGGTTATACCTTTCCCCTTCTTCTCCATTGCCAGGTTGTGACGTTTCTGTTCTTCCAATTCCGCCTTGTTCTTCTTCGAGTCGATGACGGTTTTCGCAATGGCGGCACTTCCGCCGGCCAAACTTCCAACGGCCCCCAATGCTGCCAGGATGGCCGGGATGCTGAATATGAAACCTCCGATCTTTTGCTGTTTCCGCGAACGCTGCAACCTTTTCAATTGAGGTGTGCTGAGCAGCAATTTCATTCCATGTCCTTTCGACAAGCAAGAACGTTTCTTCTCGCGTTGTTTCTTGGTGAGTAACCCATCGATGGTACCTAGATTTTTTAGATTCGAATATGGTATCTGGTACACAACACCCTTGGGCTTCATGTTGATGCTCTATGTGTTATTTTCACGGTATGTTATTTATATATATTCTGAGATTTTTTTTGTGTAGTTTTTTTACGGTATGTTATTTATATATAAATATTCTGAGATTTTTTTTTCACGGCCCCGCAGTTGCTACACAAATTCTATTACGTGCTTTGTTTTCTTGCCAAAAAGTTCTTTTGTCCCCTTGTACACGATTCGAGTTTTGTTCTCGATTAAAATAGATAGCTTCTCATCCGATAACATGTTAGCGTATCGATCTGGTAAAAATAGACTGTATTGTGCGTTGAGCAACAGGCGTACCTTAGGACCATACTGGGTAGAAACGATTGAACCGGAAGTTATCGTGTAAGATTTGTCGACTTCCAATTCCCGAATTTTTACATACTCAAATGACAAATTTAGCATTTGTTTTAATGCTTGGAGCTCACTTATTTTTTCAGTCGTCATATCAAAAAATTTCAGAGTGTTAGAGAGAAATTTAATTGTTTTTCACGATGTGTGTTATTTATATATACCGAAGATTATTTTTTTTCACGATGTGTGTTATTTATATATCAAGTTTTTTTTTTTTTTGACACGTATATATATTATTATTTTTAACAGAGGAAGAAAGTCCGTGCTTCGGAAAACGCGATGATGTGCGTAATGATATCTTCCGTCTCCTGCATAGACTTGTACCAATCATCAGTATACCGTCTTCTTCCCTGCCTTGCCTCGTACAGTTCGTCCGACCTATCGTTTAATTTCTGCCCTGCAGCCAAAAGCAGAATGTTGAGATCACCGCACCTCAGGCCACTGATCTCCTGAAGAAGGTCCTTGAGAACCATTTCACAAGGGATGCGAAATTCCGGCGTCGTTCCTGCTATGATTACAAGTTTATTAACATCTCCGTTAACTACCTTTTTGAATATTTTAGATAGTAGTTCGTGCGGCAAATCAGTTATGCAAGCCATGTTGTTTTTTTTACTGGGTGTTATTTATATACCCCACCCCAATTTTTGTTTCGTGTTCATGGCGATGGTGGTACCCAGTGCGGCGACCCGTTCACCCAGCGATGCGTCTCTGCTGACGAATCTTTCGAAAGCTGCGTGCTCTAACTTTCTGTCTGCTTCGTGACGTGAGTAGTGGGGTTTACGGTACGGACAGCACAACTTTTAAGTGTAGAAAAGGCGAGGCTATTTGATTGAACAATCAGATTTGCTTATACTTAAAACAAAGCCAAGAGAGGCCTATACCCCAATTTTTCAGGTGTGATATGCTCTGATTTTTAAGAAATTCTGAATTTCTAGTGTAGAAAAGGCGAGGGCTCAACAGATAGATTTACCCATACTTAAGACAATGCCAAGAGGGGGCCTATACCCCAATTCTTCCAGTGTGATATGCTCTTAATTTTAAGAATTTTGAATTCTAGTGTAGAAAGGGTGAAAGCCTCTCAGACAGATTTGCTTATACTTAAAATTATGCCAAGTTCCCATATGATCTTATTGCTTATAGTGTGTTTTTCTGTCAAAATCCCAGGAATTGAATTTTAGTGTAGCTCAGATTGATTCTGCCATGTATATTAATATAAAGCTTATAGTTACTGGGTTCTGAGGCCCAGTGGAGTGTGGTGCATAGCCCCATGGTTTTTATTGCCTTGCAATCAGGAGGCTTCTGGGTTTGAGTCCTGATAAAATGTGAAGCCTCTCCTGATGGCAAAATGTTAATATTGTTGCTTTGTAAGCAAAAGGCTCGGGTTTGAGTCCTGATAAAATATAAAGCCTCTCCTGATGGCAAAATGTTAATATTGTTGTCTTGTAAACAAGGGGCTTTGGGTTCGATTCCTCATAAAATATTTAAGATTGAAAACATGTGGCAAAATAATATGTCCACAAGTGAGATTTTGAGAATAGTTGATATACAACTCCCAGATCTGAAAACCTGGTAAAAAGTGTTTTACAATAATATATTGTACAAAAAACTGAATTTTCTTATTTTCTCATGTTTTATAACCACCTCCTCAATACAATAGGAGAAGAAGCGGGTAAGCATAGTTAATTGTTTGCGTGCTTTGCCGGCACGCAAGAGACACGCTAGAAGGGGACATTAATGATTTTTCTGTATGATTCACTGAAGGGGTCATTAATCTTTCAGCACGACAGGGGAAAAAGTGTAACAAATTCCTAGTCATGCAAGACAACATGTAAAAGTGTAACAAAGATTATTGAGATAAAGATACATATTTTCACACAGTGGCAATGAACTGTACCCCCCTCATGCTAAAAGCAATTCTGTTCAGATAATATGAGCCTAGGCAAAGACTTAGAAAATATTATGGCAGTTCAAAATCCAATTTTGTCTGCATAAGGGTCTCAGAACCCAGTAAAATATGGGCATATTCTATTTGGAGACGTGTTAATATTGTGGCATTGTAATCAGAGGCTTTGGGTTCGAGTCCTGATAAAAGATTGAAATATATACAACTGCCCACACATAAGATATTCACTGCTAGCTGATAAACAGTTGAGGTTTGTATGTTGTACATCAGCAAAACTATCACCAAAACCTAGTTACTGCTGTTGTTTGGGTATAAAAGCACCAGCTCAGCCATTAACTGCTGAACCCAACTGATATTTTTATTAAGTATAAAGTTTGGAATTGAAGCCCAGAAAATCTTATATAATAAACAACAAGAAAAAATGCCAAAACAAAAATATTGCAATCAGTGTAATAAAAATATATCTAGTTCTCATTGGGCTAGGCATTGCCGTATTTGTAACTCTAGGAAATGCAGAAAGGCCATGAAAATATGTCCAAGATGCCATAAAATATTAAGCAAGGCATATTACAAATGGCATAAGTGTAATTCTTATGTACAGTCATCAGCATTGCCCTCTCAACCATCCACATCTGGTCTGAAAAGAAAGCACGAAGCACCTGTTAATGCCAGAGCGGCAAAACAGCCACGCCATGAACCTACCCGTAGCAGTTTTAATGCCCAACTTAGGGATTACCAGTTTGTATCAGAGCTAAGATGCGGCATTGAGAATTTCTTGAACAGTATAAATTCTGATCTGCAGGCAATTCTTAATGCACAAAATGGCTCTTATAAGCTATCCCTCAAATTGTTTGTACAATATAAGAAACCAAATGGCACAAAATTTACACAGCCCCACATAACAGAAACTGTACCGGTATATTCAAATGCAAATTCAGACACAATAATAGGCAATTTGATAGATCAATTAAATATCAAACACTCTGAATTTGCAGCAAAAGAGTCCGGATGGAGCCTATGCGGTTCATCACACAAGCTCTATGTTAATATTTCTGAATTCACTCCATTACAAGGATCTACTTATGTGCCTTTGCCTGCCAATATCAAAAACAAAAGAGCCGTGGTCAATATAAAAAACACCGACCAGAAATGCTTTTTGTGGTGTATATTAGCTGCTTTGTATCCAGTTTCAAGGAATCCTCAGAGAATAAGTTATTACAAACAGCATGAATATGATTTTGACGATGTAATGGAGGGTTTGGAATATCCAATGTCAGTTCAGAATATTGATAAATTTGAAAAAAGGGCCAGGCACATCGATGGCAAACAATTATCTATTAATGTATTTATTTGTTCCACTGGCAATTGCCCGATAGCACCTCTCAGAATCAGTACAATTGATGATGAATCTGCTATTCCGATTGATCTGCTCTTAATTGAAGGAGATGATACATACCATTACACTCTGATACATAATCTTGAAGCTTTAGTGAGAACACAACTAGACAAAACTCATACAATATTCAAGTTGTGCAGAAGATGTTTGACTGTATTTGATGGTCAAAAAATGGTGAAGGGGGTTCGGGAAGAGAATGCAGAAATTGCTAAAAACAAGTTAATTGAGCATCTGAAATACTGTGGCAACCATAAACCTGTTCATATGGTGATGCCCAATCCAAGTGAAAAAGCAGAATTCAAAAAGTATGAAGCCTTGTTGGAACACCCAGCATATATTGTCTGTGATTTCGAATCGAACCTCAAACCTATTGCATTCTGTAGCCCAGATCCAGAAGAATCATCAATTACACCGTACCAGCTACATGAACCTTCCAGCTTTTGTTGTGTGGTTGTACGGGATGGTGTAGCTAGTGAGCCATACTTATACAAGGGACCAAATGCCATCAAAGAATTTAAACATAGAATAGAAAATGAGTGCCGTGACATAGCATCTAACATCTTATTAATATCAAAGCCTATGTTGCCTTTAACAGAGGAACAGATTGAAGATTTCAACAAAGCAGAAAAATGCCCGGTATGTGATTCTGAATTTTCAGATACAAATATCAAGGTGAAACACCATTCTCATACAGATGGTCGATATAAACAGGCTCTGTGTAATAGCTGTAATATTAAGATCAAGAGACCAAGATTTATCCCCATATTTTGCCATGGAGCATCCAATTATGATTTCCATCATCTGATCAGGTACGAGGGGTTTGACAAGCAGAATTTAAACATTTTAGCTGAAAATGATGAAAAATATATATCTATTAGCAAGATAATTAAAGTTGATGGTGTTCCTATTCACATAAGATTTCTTGATTCTTACAGATTTTTACCTGCTAGCCTGGCTACACTGGCCACTCAATTATCTGATGATGATTTGAAAATCACACGTGCCTCGTTTCCAAATCAGGACCTGAAATTAATTAGGCGGAAGGGTGTATATCCATATGACTATGTCACAGATTTTTCTAAATTTGATGAGTGCTCTCTGCCACCACAAGAAGCATTTTATAGCAAAATCAGAGGATCTGGAATTACTGATGAAGATTATCACCATGCCAAGTTGATGTGGAACAATTTAAAATGCAAGACATTTGGTGATTATCACATGGCATATTTAAAACTTGATGTCACCCTCTTAGCTGATATATTGCAGGCATTCAGAAAATCTTCTATGCAAAATTATGGACTGGACCCAGTGTATTTTTACAGTGCCCCTGGTCTAGCATGGGCCGCAATGTTTTTCAACACCAAAAAGCCATTGGATCTGATCCACGATCAAAATATGTATCTGTTTATGGAGGAATGTATAAGAGGGGGGGTGGTGCAATGTTCCCAGAGATATGCCAGAGCAAATAACAAATACATGCCTGATTATGATCCAACACGGCCATCAAATTATATACTGTATGGAGATGCAAACAACCTCTATGGTCACGCTATGATGGATAAATTGCCATATGCAGGGCTTGAGTGGGTCGAAGATTTCAATATTGAAGATCTTCAGGATTTTGATGACAGTGAATATGGCCTCTTCTTAGAGACTGATCTGATGTTTCCAGATCATTTACACAACAAATTTTCTGATCTGCCCCCAATTCCCGAGGTTCAGTGCTCACCTGGCTCTAAACAGAGGAAGCTCATGACGACTCTGGAGCCGAAACAAGGCTATGTCATATATTACAAAAACCTACAGTTCCTGATGAAACATGGTGTTCAAGTAACCAAAATTGGCAAAGTTTTGAGGTTCAGGCACTCAAGATGGTTGAAACCATACATTGATACAAACACGGAGCTTCGAACATCTGCAAAAAGCGAATTTGATAAGGGCTTGTTTAAATTGATGGTGAATTCAGTATATGGCAAAACAATTGAAAATGTCAGAAAACATACCGATGTTAAAATAATTACTGACCCCAGCCGGAGCAAAAAATTGGTTGCAAAGCCCAACTTCAATTACAGAAGAATTTATGATGAGTACATGGCACTTTTCAACATGATGAAAACAAAGATCAAGTTTGATAAACCTATTTATGTAGGGGCTGTGATATTGGAATTGTCCAAATTACATATGTTAATATTGTATTATGATGTGCTGAAACCTTTTTATGGTGATCGTGTAAAATTATTGTACATGGACACGGATAGTTTTATTCTTGAAATTCAAACAGAAGATGTTTATCAAGATATGTCACAGCCTGAATTGTTTCAATATTTTGATACCAGTGAACATACAAAGATTCAACCCCACAACAAAAAGGTGCCTGGCAAGTTAAAAGATGAGACACTTGGTGATGTTATTGTGGAATTTGCTGGGTTAAGAGCCAAGATGTACAGTTTTGAAACATGTAGTGGTGCTGTTGCCAAAAAGGCCAAGGGCGTTGGCAGAGTTACTGTGGAAAAAGAGCTTGTATTTGAAGATTACAAAAATTGCATCAAATCACAGAGTTCAATCAGAACATCAGAAAATAGAATTCAGAGTGAGAATCACTTGCTGACTTCAAATATTGTAACAAAAGTGGCTCTGGACCCACATGATGATAAGAGATGCATTTTGTCATGTGACATACATACTTTACCTTGGGGGCATTGTGATTTGAAAAGTGGGAAACAATGCCCAATTCCAGAGCATGATTTGAAATAAATAAACATGCCTATGAACTTATTTGGGTTCAAAAAACAAGCTATTATGGACCTGCCGACACCTCAACCCTCTTCTGATTTACAATCTGTAATGTCTAAACTGAGTGGCTTGTTAATTATTCATCTGAACAGCATACTTACAGATCTTGATGAAGAAACAGGCAAAATATTGTATATATTTAATAATAATTTAAATTATTACCAATTACCTGTAGGTGGGCAATTGCAATTTATTACAACCCCTGAGGGTGATGTCAAGATTTCAGTAGGGAGAAATATTTACAGAATGAAGCACTCAAACATGGTTTCTGGCACTGTATATACTGTTTCTGCTGGTGACTGCTTATATATTGAGGTCCCTGGATCCTATGACAAGCTTATACCCTTTTTATAGAATTAAGAATCAGATACTCTATAATAAATAACCACTAAAAGAAAATGCCTAATGATATATTTGGCCATACAAGACATGAAGATCACAGTGATGAGATTCTGATGCTTGATGTCAGAGTCAAGAAATTGAGAAGTGATTTACAAGCTTTACAGACCACACTCAATGCCAGTCTTCAACTAGAAATTACAAATTTGCAATCACAATGCATGGACCCTCTTCTTAAAATTGATTCTGAACTCAAAGTGCTGCTTCAGAAATATACTGATCTGGCAACATTAGATAATTTTCAAAGTTTAGAAGAAGCTGTAGCAGCTCTTCAAGCCAAATTTAAGACCCAGGCTACCAACTCCGAGCAATTGAAACAGCAATTGGAAGAGCAGATAAATAATGTCCAGACACAACTCCAAACAATTGTCAAAAGCATAAAATCACAAGAAGATTTTGATCTAGTGATTTCCACTCTAAAAGAACAGATTCAGTCACTCCAGATACCTAATCTGGACCCCCTGAACAATGCCATAGCCGAGGTTAAAGAAAAAATTGAGACACTTGAAAATTTTATGAACAACTTGCCATCTTCTGATGCTTTGAATGCAATAACTCGGAGTGTAGCAAACATTAAGCTGCAACTTGAAACATATGAAGATTTTGGAAAAATTCAAAGTACCATAACCCATCTTGAGGGTACAATAGCAGCAGTGCAAAGTGATTTGGCAAATGTACAAGAAACTCGCCTGCCCGGTATTGTAGACACTCTTGTCAGTGTCCAGCAACAAATCACAAAGCTTGAAAACCTCAATACTGAATCTGAGCTATCTCATTTTCATCACTTGATCGATGATATCCAAACAAAGCTTGAAATTTTACAACAATCCACACCCTCTCAGGCAGATATAGCCCTGCTCCAAAATGCTATGCAAAATGTGGCTGATGCTTCTGAATTAAACAATGTGAAATTGGCACTTGAATCTTTGCAAAATACAGTATCAAATCTTCCTACATCACAGGAACTTAAAAATATAAAAAGGGCTGTGAATAGGATATTGAAATCAGAAGATATCAAGAATATCCAAGCAGAGATCAAACAACTCACTCAGACAGTGGCCACTCTACCAACAAATCAACATATTAATGAACTGCATGCCCTGTTTGAGGATATCAGAAGACAGGTCCATGATCTTACTGCTCAAAATTCAAAATTGGCAGTTGTTGAAAATTTGCAACAAATTGTAGCTAATATCAAGCAACAGCTAGGGACCATGGAATCCAATCAAGCAACTGCGCTGTCTGTTTTTGCCACCCAGCTACAAGAAATTGTGCAACAATACAAGAAACTTATTGTGGACATAAAAATTAAGCCAGGCCATGATGATGTTGTTAGGACCATCAATGAGCACCTTGAATCTGTAACAAGCAGATTGCTCACAGCAGAAAAGGAAATAACAGGCATAATCGAGAATCCAAAACATACAGTAATTCTTGAATTGTACAGCATCCCCAACAAAGAATATGATTCTCCATTTACACCAGGTGGCAAAATATATATGCTGTCCCCTGCACAATTTTATTACCAGTTTTTTGTTGGGGGCACATTGAGACCAATCAAGATCAAATATTGGCATCAGCCACAGGCACACCACTACCCCACCTTATCAATAACAAATGCTGATAACAAACCAAAAATCACCAGTGTAGAGTTAGAGGATTTTACAGACCCCAATACATTAGAAACAGCCTATACTGAAGATGATGGATCTCTGGAATTTAAAATACATATTGGGGACAAATTATATTTAGAAAATCCTGTAGTATCAGCTGCTGAACACCCCATAGTTGCAATATTCTTGTTTTCATATTATGTCTAGACAAATTATTGTTGATGAATTACACAGACAAGCCAGACATAATTATAAGAGACTGCCAGTAGTCACAAAGGGCATAGATGATTTATGGCAGAGCGACTTGATTGAGTTGGCAAGTGGACAGTTGAAAAACTTAGACAAAATCAACAAGGGCTACAAGTATCTACTCACTGTAATAGACACATTTTCAAAATTTGCCTGGGCTGTGCCACTCAAATCCAAGACTGGAAAATGTGTTACAGAAGCCTTCAGGACAATCATCAATCATTCAGGAAGATCCCCGCGCTATTTGCAAACAGATAATGGCAAAGAATTTTATAATTCAGTGTTTCAACAATTTATTAAAAGCCAGGCAATAAAACATTACTCGAGTTACAGTGATCTCAAAGCATCAATTGTAGAGAGATTCAACAAAACCTTAAAAAATCTTATGTATAAGCAATTTACACTGCAAGGTAATTATAAATGGGTTACAATCCTTCCAGAACTTCTACATAAATATAACAACTCGGTCCATTCCACAATCAACATGAAACCCTCTGAAGTAACTTCATCTGATGAGCAAAAATTGATCAGCACTGTTTATTATCCTAGATACCGGCCAACAACAAGAAGGGCCAAATTCAGGGTAGGTGATCAAGTAAGAATCAGCAAATATAAGCACTTATTCAAAAGAGGCTTTACGAGAAACTGGAGCACTGAATTATTTACAGTGGTTCAAGTTAAACCCGGGACCCTTAACACATATATAATAAAAGATCACCGAGGAGAAATTCTCAAAGGCAGGTTCTATGAACAAGAGCTCAGCAAAACTAAACAGCCCGACACATATCTCATAGAAAAAATCATCCGCAGAAAAGGCAACAAGTTATTTGTCAAATGGCTAGGTCATCCGGAAAACAGCTGGATCGATGCAAACAAAATAATAATATGAGCACCTGGGATGTTATAAAAAGGCTGCCAGAACCTGAACAACAGAATAAGAGAAATGGCAACTTGCTGCCTGATAATATTAGGTGTCTTATTGTTGGGCCATCTGCTTGTGGTAAAACTACACTAATGGTTGATAATTTTTTATTAGCACCCAACTGGTTAGACTGGAAAAACAGGCACTTGTATGTCTTCTCTAAGAGCTTGGAACAATTAAAATATCAGCAGTTGATGAAGCTATATGATGGATTGGATATAGCCACTTTTGAACCAGATGTTAAGCCATTAGATGAATGTCTCGATAATTCTGTTGTTGTGTTTGATGACGTTATACTGGATAATCAAAACAAGGTTAGGAATTTCTTTACACAGGGCCGGCACAAAAACATTGACTGCTTCTACCTGGCACAGACTTTTTCTAAAATTCCGAAGCAACTGATCCGAGACAACAGCAATTTTATATGTGTGTTTCATCAAGACCATACCAACCTCAAACACATACATGATGAATATGTAGGTGGGGACTTGAGCTACAATGATTTTTCCAAATTTTGCAGCAGGTGCTGGAACCAGGACAGTTATGGGTTTGTCACAATTGATATGACAAGAACACCCAGTAGCGGCAAATACAGAAATAAAATCAACGATTTTCTAGACGTTGAGACATAAATAAACAACCATGAAACGACCAGTCATTGATGATCTTAAGTTAAGAGATTATCTTGTAAAAAGATTTAAGGGATGGAAATCAGAGAACCGAGGAATTTATGAAAAACACAAACAAACAGAACAGCCTGTAATTGATGCTATTAATAATTTAGGTAAGAATATCAAAACTGTTACAGAGCAAAATCAAGATTTGATCACAGAGCTTGTACCTGTAGCTGCAAGGAACATATTAGATTATCCATTCACCCCACTTTCCAGTATTCATACACCTAGTCCTGTTGCTCCTAGAAGAATTGAAGCTACTCTGGATCCTATTGAATTGGGTCTTCTTGCTCAAAAATATTTAAGCACACCTAAAGACAACAAAGATGAGGTGTTTGGCTTATATGCCGACACGGAGCTTGATGGTAGTATCATACACAGAATCGGTAATTTCAGAGTAACATTTATGGGGGATGATATAATTGTATATTCAGAATCTCGTCTCGGAGAAAAAGGTGCTTTTGTTAAGTACCCCGGCACACCTGGGTTGTGGGAACTGATGACTAGGAAGAGACCTGGCAGCTATACAGATCAAGATTATGAACATTACAAAGAAATATTAATAAAATCAGATGCTCTATATCAGAACAATGATCCCACACAAAAAAGAGTCAAGTCGAGCAGTGGGGCAAAATACAATAATTTAATCAAGCCCATATGGTCACAGATCAAGACTGGCAGTGGGATCAAACAATACAACACCCTGCCCAAAGAATTTGTGTGGGTTGATGATGTCAGGAAACTTGTAGATAGGTTGCTGGTGATAGCTGGGGAGGAAAATGCTGGCAACCACAATTTTTACAATGAAAAGGTTGGAATTATGGACATGATAAGCACAAAATTATCTAATTTTATAGTGAATGACCCTAAGGGCATTGGATATCTCATAAAAATTATTAATACTCTACCCCCCAAATTTTGGAATGTCTCTGAGGGTCGGGGCCTTGTTAATGACATCATAAACAAGCTGCCATTTGAACTACACATTCCAGGCTATCAGTATTGTGGTCCAGGCACAAAATTGGACCATAGATTAAACAGAGGGGACCCTGGTGTTAATCCCCTAGATGCTGCTTGCAGAGACCATGACATAGCATACAACACACATACTGATCTTGACAAGAGACATGTTGCAGACAAGAAATTAGAAGAGGCTGCATTTGGCAGATTTGTAAGCAAAGATGCTTCTTTAAGTGAGAGAATATCAGCATTGGGAACCACCATAGCTATGAGCACCAAACAAAAACTGGGGTGGGGGTTGTGAACATGTATATAATAAACCTACAATGAAGGCCAAGGGTGTTATGTATCAAATACCTTATGCAGGTCTCAAATCTCTTAAAACTATTGACAGTCTTTTAACCAAAAAGCAGCGGAAGAAAAAAAATTCTTGTCTTGCAAAGGGGCATGGTATGAAATTGTTGCTTAGTACCCCCCAATTAAAAAAATTACAGCAATCTAGAAAAAAATCACATGTAGGGGGTTTCATATTTACTATCCCTGCCATCTTAGCTGCTCTCGGGGCTGTTGGGAGCTTGGCTGGGGGATCAGCTGCCATAGCAAAAACGGTAATAGATGCCAAGAAGAATAAGGCAGAATTAGATGAGCAGAAGCGCCATAACCTGGCCATGGAGAAAAAAGGCAAAGGTGTCATGAATAAGTTTAAAAAAAACAAGAGCCGCTTACAAACCAAGATATTGAAGCTTTAATCAAGCCATTGGGCATCAAACATTTTAGAGGTGTGTACATGTCTGATTCTTTACCAGAGCAACCACTCAACAAAGAGTGTGCCATTGTTAATTTGGATGAGTACAAAAATCAGGGCACTCACTGGATCTGTTATCTTAAATATTTAAAAGATAAAGCATTTGTGTTTGATTCATTTGGAGGTGTTCCACCTGGAAATTTAATAAAATATCTAAAATCAGCTAATCTTTATTACAATAATGCCCGTGTTCAAAACTTCAAAGATGTTAATTGTGGACATTTGTGTTTATCTGTTCTTAGATACATGTCTCAAATAAATAAACCATCAATTGAAAATTTTCAAAAAGCCTTGTGGTATCTGAAACATCATGGGGGTATTCCATCTCACCAGCCAAAATTCAATATTGAAACTCAAATTGCATGATGACATAGTGTATCCCAAAACAATAGCTCTCAGAGCATTTTACGGCATGTACTTGATCCCTAATATTACGCACCACAACAACAAAATTGCAGTAGGAGATCAAAAAATTGTCATCACTCCAGGGCAGTATAATCTGTCCACTCTAAATGCTCACTTACCCAGAGGTATAGTGTTAAGTCAAAATTCTGTCACTCACAGAGTAGAGATTGTATCTGCTACAGAAACAGTGCATCTGGGTACTATAGGAGAGCTGTTGGGCTTTGAGAACAACACAAAACTCGAACCGGCCATCAAACACACTGCTATGAATATACCTAAATTCTTAGCCATAGAGACTCTGAATATTCACTGTAATGTGGCCGAGGGTATGATCACCAAATCAAATGGCATAGGCACTCACAAACAAACTGGCATCATTGCAACATTCAAACCTAATTCCGAATTCATGGAGCCCATCATCTACAATCCATCCCCAACATTATATTTTCCTGTGTGCCATAATAGAATAGATTACATTGAATTGATGGTCACTAATGAAAAAGAAGAATTAGTTGATTTTGCTGGAGCCACAACAACTGCTATCATAGAGATTAACATTTAAATAAAAATACATACAATGGAAAATATTGAGAGTTATGAGCTACAATCATTCCCCCCAAACAGGAGGACATTTGCAAATTTAAATCAACCCAACACAGAGATAGAGGTGGATCTTGATGTAGGGGATGGCTTTATACACCCCCACAGAGCAGATCTATACATCAAATTTGATGTCGTAAAGCTCGATGGAACAGATTATCCGGCAAATTCAAACATAAGATTGGTAGACAATTTTGTGCCGCATCTGTTCTCTGAAATTGAGATCAGAAAACATGGCGTTGTTATAAACAGAATAGATTATCCCGGCATTACCTCCACAGCTTTGGCCACTCTAAAATTATCCAAAACCGAGGCTTCATACTACAAAATAGGTGGATTTGAGGCTGGTGAGAAAATATTAACCAAGAGCCATACAGTGCTGTTCCCCATGCGCCTGTTGCCAGGATTCTTCTCAGATTACAAAGATATTATGTGGAAGGGTGGGTTAAGAATTACATTTAGAAGAGCTGCAAATGATAACAATGCATTGATGAGGTACAGTACATTAAATTCTACAGGGGAAGCTATGCCTAATACCTTACCAGATGCAGGCAAATGCATTATTCAGACTATGGAGCTAAGAATTCCAGTTGTTGAATATGAAGCCAGTTACGCTCTTAAATACAAAGCAGATATCCTAAAAAATCCCCAGATTCCTCTGCAATTTTACACATATCAATGCGTACAGAAGCCCGCATCTGGTACTTATTATGAATTTGATGCTACAAATTCATTCTCCAGCATACAATTTGACATGCCTGATTTTGTGGTGGTACTGTTTCAGACTGGGAGACACAATAATCAGGAAAAAAATTCAAGTAGATTTGATAACTGCAACATCAAAAACATATATCTTAAAAATGGCAGAAATGAGGTATTCCCCAGAGAAAATTACAATTTAGACATGTCCAAGGATGATTTTCTCAAATTATATGAGGCATTTTCGGCTTTCAAAAGAGTCACTACTGGCAGTACTGATATGTACTACACTCCAGATGAATTCAAAACACGGAGACCCATGTTTGTAATCAACACTTCAAAAAGAAAACAAGTTGTGGTGAATGACAGAACAAACATTAAAATTATCTGTGAATTCCATGAGGCTTTACCTGAAGACACCATTTGTAGTGTCATTCTCATAGGTGAAAAATCATATCTTTATGATGTAAGAAATGAGAGAGTCACGGAGCAGTTCTAGAAGATAATTGTTCTATTATCCTGTTGTACAACATACAAACCTCAACTGTATTATCAGCTAGCAGTGAATATCTTATGTGTGGGCAGTTGTATATATTTCAATCTTATATGAGGACTCGAACCCAAAGCCCCTTGTTTACAAGACAACAATATTAACATTTTGCCATCAGGAGAGGCTTTATATTTTATCAGGACTCAAACCCGAGCCTTTTGCTTACAAAGCAACAATATTAACATTTTGCCATCAGGAGAGGCTTCACATTTTATCAGGACTCAAACCCAGAAGCCTCCTGATTGCAAGGCAATAAAAACCATGGGGCTATGCACCACACTCCACTGGGCCTCAGAACCCAGTAACTATAAGCTTTATATTAATATACATGGCAGAATCAATCTGAGCTACACTAAAATTCAATTCCTGGGATTTTGACAGAAAAACACACTATAAGCAATAAGATCATATGGGAACTTGGCATAATTTTAAGTATAAGCAAATCTGTCTGAGAGGCTTTCACCCTTTCTACACTAGAATTCAAAATTCTTAAAATTAAGAGCATATCACACTGGAAGAATTGGGGTATAGGCCCCCTCTTGGCATTGTCTTAAGTATGGGTAAATCTATCTGTTGAGCCCTCGCCTTTTCTACACTAGAAATTCAGAATTTCTTAAAAATCAGAGCATATCACACCTGAAAAATTGGGGTATAGGCCTCTCTTGGCTTTGTTTTAAGTATAAGCAAATCTGATTGTTCAATCAAATAGCCTCGCCTTTTCTACACTTAAAAGTTGTGCTGTCCGTACCGTAAACCCCACTACTGACGTGCATCCAGATCCATCTGTGTGGTGTTGTAAGCAATGTCGTGATCTTTGCATGCGGCGTCCAACGGATTCACACCCTTGTCTCCTCTCTCCAATCTTTTCTCGAGTTTGGTACCCGGTCCGCAGTACTGGTAGCCTGGTAAATGCATCTCGAAAGGTAACTTGTTGATGATGTCGTTCACAAGCCCCTTTCCTTCGGCCACGTTCCAAAATTTAGGAGGCAGCGTGTTGATGATTTTGATGAGGTAACCTATGCCCTTGTCGTCGTTCACGATGAAGTTGGAAAGTTTCGTGCTGATCATGTCCACGATGCCAACCTTCTCGTTGTAGAAATTACTGTTGCCTGCATTCTCCTCGCCGGCTATCACCAACAATCGGTCCACGAGTTTCCTAACGTCGTCCACCCAAACGAATTCTTTGGGTAACGTGTTGTAGCGTTTGACGCCGCTGCCTGTTTTGACCTGGTTCCAAATCGGTTTGATGAGATTCCTGTACTTCTCGCCGCTGCTTGATTTCACCCTATTCTGCGAGGCGTCGTTGTTTTGGTACAAGGCATCCGTCATGATCAGAATTTCCTTGTAACTCTGGTAATCTTCGTCGGTATAATCTTTCGGCTGCTTTTTGGCAACAAGTTCCCACAGTCCCACCGTACCCGGATACCTGTTCCAACTATCCTTGTCGCCTAAATTGACTTTAATGTCGTTGCCTTCGAAGGTTACCTTCGATTTCCCAATCTTCCACACCACACCGCCACCTTCGCTGGTTTCCATGCTGGGATACAATCCGAACACTTCATCCTTGTCGAATTTCCCTGTACTCAGGTAGTCTCGTGCCAAAGGTCCCAACTCGATTTTATCCGAAGACGACGACGTGCTGCCTATGGCTCGACGTCGTGCCGGTGCATCCTTCAGTTCGAACGGCGTCGAAGGAATGCTTGAAATGGGCGTGGGTACGGCGTAACTTTTAGCTGCGAGTGGTACGAGTTCATTAATCAAATTTTTATTTTGTTCCGTGACACTTTTAATTTCTTTACCTAGACCGCTGATGGCATCGATCACAGGTTGATCCTGACGTTTCTTCTCTTCGTAGAATCCGCGATTCTCGGATTTCCAACCTTTGAAGCGTTTCGCGAGGTAATCGCGAAGCTTGAGATTTTTGTCTTCAATTTTTCGTTTCGTCATGACGTTATTTATATACGTCGTTTCTCACAACGTTGCAACGTTTAGAAAGTCGTTGATTTTGTTTCTGTATTTTCCATCGTTGGGTTTCCTCGTCATGTCGATCGTCACGAATCCGAAATCGTCACCGTTCCAGCAAGAAGAGCAGCCTTCCGAAAATTGATTGTAGTTCATGTCCCCGCCTACGTAGTCATCGTACGCATGCTTGAGGTTGGTGTGATCTTGACGAAACAAACATATGAAATTAGCATTGTCGCGTACTAACTGTTTTGGAATTTTGGAAAACGTTTGAGCTAGGTAGAAGCAATCCATTCCTTTGTGACGACCTTGCGTGAAAAAGTTGCGAATTTCATTTTGATTTTCCAGGATGGCGTCGTCGAACACAACAACTGAATTTTCACGACAATCGTCAAGTGGTTTTATTTCCGAGGCGAACGTTGCAATGTCCAGACCATCGTACAGTTTCATCAGTTGCTGGTATTTGGATTGCTCCAAACTTTTCGAGAACACGTACAGGTGCCTGTTCTTCCAATCTAACCAATTCGGTGCGAGGAGAAAATTGTCCACGAGCAGTGTTGTTTTCCCACACCCCGAAGGACCTACGATCAGACAGCGGATGCTGTCGGGAAGCAATTCACCGTTCTTTTTCTTCGTTTGACTTTCCGAATTAGGTAAACGTTTCACAACATTCCACGTACTCATAGAATCACTTCGTTTGAATCGATCCAACTTGTTTCCGGAAGTCCCAGCCATTTCACCAAAAGTTTGTTGCCTCTCTTGCGCAAAACTTTTTCAATAAGGTACGTGTCGGGGTATTTAGTTTTAGAGAGTTCCTCTTCATAGAAGCGCCCCAATAAAATTTCACCGCCACTGTCCTTTATTATATACGTGTGACGGTTCCCGCGTAGAACTCGAACCACGGTAAAAAGTTCGGTGCTCCAGTTTCGTGTGAAACCCCTGTCGAACGTTCGCTTCAATTTACTGACCCTCACCTGTTCTCCAATTTTGTATTTAGCTTTTTTTGTCGTGGGTGTGTACTTTGGACAGTAAACGCTAGAAATTAAACGTTGCTCGTCAGACCTGGTAACGTCAGCTGGCTTCATGCCTATCGTTGCGTGCCGTGTGTGATTATAGTCGTTAACAAGTTCCGGAAGAATAGTGACCCACTTGTAGCTTCCCTGAAGCGTGAAGCGTGACCACATGCGCGATTTCAGAGTGCGATTGAATCTTTCCACGATGCTGGCCTTGACGTCACTGAAGGTCGAGTAATGTTGAACGTTGTGTTTCCGAATAAACTTTTGGAATACGGCATTGTAAAATTCCTTCCCTTTGTCCGTGTGCAGAAACCGTGGTTGTCTACCGCCGCTTTCGCGAAAAATTGTCTTGAATGCTTCCGTGACACACGTTCCTGTTTTTGCCTTCAAAGGTAGAGCCCATGCAAATTTCGAAAACGTGTCTATGACGGTGAGGAGGTACTTGTTGCCCTTGTTCAATTTATGTACGTTTTTTAACTTGCCGCTACTCATCTCCACGAGGTCACTTTCCCAGAGGTCGTCGATTCTCTTGGTTACCACAGCCAAACGTTTGTAGTTGCGGCGCGCAGGTTTATGCAATTCTTGGACGATAGCTTGCCTAGACATTTTTATTATTTTTAGAGATTACGTTTGAAGAGAAGCACAAGCGTGATGGGATTCAAAGAGGGTGGTACTTCGCTCGTGTTTTGAATGATCAGCTTATCGCCGGCACTCACGTCGAAAACGGTGAGATCTTCGTCTTCGTGTATTTCATATATGTTGCGCGTTTCGTTCCAACGTGCCAGAGGAATATTTCCTGCTTTCTGGACACCACGATTCGATATCAAAGTCATGGTGGGAACGCTAGCTTTTCTGCCGTGAGACCAGTACGAAAATTCGTTTATCTGAATCGTACCATCGAGGAGAAACTTGTAGTACGGATGATAAGGATGCAACATGTACAGTTTGTTACCTTCGACGAACGTGGAGATTCTCTGTTGATTGGGTACGCTGTTGATTTCGATGGCTTGCAGAGAATGCAGTTTAGCGAATTTAGTATCGATGCTAACGAGGTTGCTGTGAAGCTGACCCAGTGTATTTTGTACGGGCACCAAATGCTCGACTATGGTATCCGTTACGGTAGAAAATGACGGTTTGATTTTCACTTCCACGTTCAACTGCTTGTAGCTTTCGTTGAGTTCTTGCAACTTGGCACCGAAAGAGGCCAGTGTTGATTCCTGCGTTGATTCCAGCACTCCAACTTGATCTCTGATGTTGACCACAATGTTCTGAAGGTTCTCGACTTGATTCAATTTCGAGCTCTTCTCGGTAAGATCGTTCACGATGTTTCGCATCTCTGTAAACTGCGTGTGAAGGTCGGCGACGCTCTGCGAAGTGGGTAGCGTCGACACCAGCGAAGCAAGTTCGTCTCGAATCTGTTCCACATTCGTCGTTTCCGTTTCCAGTCGTTTCAGCATACGTGATATGTTCCTTTTCAAAGCGTGTAATTCTTTGGAGGTAGGGAGATTGGCCACTTTACTCTCGAGATCGCTCAACGAACTTTTGATGTCACTCGAATCGGATAGTGCCGTCACCGCCGTTTTCAATTTTTCCAAATCTTCGCTCGAAGGCACGCTCGTTCGTAACGATTCCAAGTCACCCTGTATGTTGTCCAGTACGTGATGAAAATGAGGAAGATTGGATTCGACGTTCAAATTTTCCAAATATTGGATCTTCTGCTGAACTGTGCTTAACGTGTCCTGAATACTCGTCAACACACTTGCTTCAGCGTGAATATTTTTAATTTCTTCGTTGATCAACTCCAGAGACGCCTGAAGCGTAGCGATGGTGGTTTGAATGTGTTCGAAATCTTGATAAGTCTCCAGTTGAATTTTTATGTTCGCGACGCTTTTACCGATGACCTGCAGTTCGTCCGACGATGGTAGGTTCGTCATTGTATCTTCCAAAGTCTGCAACTTGGATTTAATTTCTTCCAACGTGCTGGTGAATTCTTCTTGTAATTTGGAAACGACGACATGCAAGCGTTCTGCGTCTATATCGTTCACCACAGTTTGAAGTTCAGAGAAATTCTTTTCTATTGCGGAAGTTCGTTCTTCGATTTCGAGTTTCAATTTTTCCAAATCTTCATTTTTCGATTGAAATTGTTGTAATTTGGCCAAATCATTTTGAAGCGAATCCATGCTCAACTGTATATTTTGAACGCTGTCGTAAGAAGGTACGTCGACATAATTTTTTATCAGTGTTTTCAGTTCGGAATCGATTTTCAGAATGGGATCGAGACATTGCGTTTGGAGCGTAGCGATCTCAGACTCTAAACTTTTGTTTAAGGTTTCCTGCAAAGCGATCAAATCAGTCCTCAACTTCTTAACTCGAACGTCCAACATGAGAATCTCTTCTGTATGGTCTACACGCTTAGTGTTGCCGAAAATGTCGTTAGGCATTTTGGTTAACGGTTATTTATAATAGGATAGACGATTCGTAATTCTACGAAGAGAGGAATAAGTTTGTCGTAGTCTCCGAGGAGTTCCACGTAAAGATAATCTCCTGCAGACACATCGTACGTAATGTTAGAAAGTATCTTGTCGTGCTTCATTCGAAAAATGTTCTTGCCGGTAGAAATTTTGATTTCGCCTGTGTTCTCCGGATTTATGGTGATTTGAAGTTTCCCGTCGATCGGAATTTCATAGAAATGTAAATTGTTATTAAAAACATAAAACATCTTGCCCACATCGTTATTTATTTCCGTCCATATACTATTAAGATGTACAATTAGTAGACCATTGAGTTTAGATAACACGGAAGGTAAAAGGTTATTAGAATTTGGTGAAGGAGTGTCCATCTTGCTTTCTTTGCGAAAACCAAAGAGATTCATTGTCCTTGTTATTTAACACGTTGTGCATTTGCTATTCTTCAAAAACCAGACGGAGGAAAAGAATGAAGGAGGGAGCCCTCGGGCAATGAAAAGTTGCAACCTGTTATTATGCTGTTAAGCCCGCTCCAAAACGAGGCTCATTAAATTCAACTCTTATTTTTTATCGCCCGAGGGCTCCCTCCTTCATTCTTTTCCTCCGTATGCTATTCTTCTTCAAAAACACAGCGGACTTCATGGCTATGGGGTTACGGTTAACACACGTCACATTTATCGCTTGTATTGTAGTGCCCCCACTCTCGCGTGTGGATTTGACAATCGAGAACACGTAACTTGTTGTCCGTTGCATCCAATGCTACTTTGGTTACGCGCGTCGTGTACAAATCATGCAATTTACTTGCAATGCGATGATCGGTGCTGAGTTCCCTTTTACCATGAAAAAGGCATTCCTTGTAGTCCTGCATGCTAAATTTGCTGGTACTTATTTTTCCCACCCCCTTCGCTTTCTTGATCTCTTTTTCTTCTGTAATCTTTACACAGTACATTTTGGCACGAAGCCCCGCAAATTCGCTGCTGTAATTACCAGCCGCTTCATCTTTGTATTTTCCAATCGTCATTTTGTTTTCTGTCGAATGTAAGTGATGGCCTGATGGTAAGTTGCTAAAATCAAACAGATGCTTCATCTTAGTCAGATCATGTTCGAGGCTTGGTGTTTGGATTAGAAAAATGAAGCTATCCGTGTCAATGTAACATATTTGGATGTTATCTCTATAAAAGGGTTGAAACTGATCGTAGTACGATTGGTACATGTGCAATTTTGATAGTTCAAGGACAGTAGCACCTATGGCAATCGGCTTGTTGAGCATCACTTGCTTCTTGTTCCTCTCAACGAATACTAGATTCTCGTCGAAAATAGTGAAGTTTTTGAAGTAGGGGGACGCGACGATCTTTTCAAATTTCTTTTCGTCCGTGACCAACGTTGCGTCGATGTAATTACGCACGTTCTCCATCGTCTTGCCGTAGATGGCGTTATTGAACAGTTTGTACAGATCCTTGTCTGCAGGCGATGTCGATTGCGCTCTGCGTCGCGTGTTCTCGGCTATGTACGGTTCCAGCCACTTGCTCTGTCGGAACTTCAATCCTCTATGAACTTTCTTCAACTGCAAGCCGTGACTTATGTAAAATTGGAGGAGTCGGTAGTGCAGAACGTAATTCCGCTTGTTCTCCATGCTTAGTATGAGTTTTGGCTCCGATCCTCCAGGTGGCTTCTCCTTGGAGGGGGCCAGGGCCAATCCATGATGTTTCTCGTGAAGTGTTTCGGGATAATCGAGATCCACTTCCAAGAAACAGCCCCATTCATTATCTTCGCTCCAGTTGAGAAAATCCTCGCAGGAGAGTTCCTCTTCGGTCATCCACGCGTAGTCGCTGATGGGAAGACACTGGGACATGGAGTGGCCGTACAGGTTGTTGACATCCCAGTAGACAATATAGGTGTTGGGCTTCGATGCATCGTAACCAGGCGTATGAGAATTGTTTGCCTGAGCATGGCGTCGGGGACATTGGACGATGCCACCGCGTATCGCACTCTCCATGAAAGCATACTGTTCCTTCTCTGCGATGAGTCCCAGTTCCACCTTGGTGTATTTCATCATCGATTCCCAAGTCAATCCCGGCGTGGTGAAGAAATACGCAGGATCCAACTTGTATATCGTGATGCATCTCTTACGAAACGATTCGAAAATATCCATCAGAAGTGTCACGTCCAATTTCAGATAAAGATCGTGATAATCGCGAAAAGTTTGGCAATTGAATGCCGTCCATACACTACGAGCGTGTTCGTAGTCCTCTTCGGAACAGACGTCCTCCGTGAGAGAAGAATAAAATGCCTTCCGGGGTGGAAGTTCCGTCTCGTCAAATTTGTCGAAATTGTTGACGTACTCGTAGGGGTAGACGCCCTTGCGACGCAACAGATTCAAATTCTCATCTCTCCCCGAAAAATATTTTTGCTTGGTGGCCACAAGATCTTCGTCGCCAAGTTGAGATGCAAGGCTTGCGAGGCTGGAGGACAGGAAATTGTAAGAGTCCAGGATTCGCACTTCCACACTTTTTCCTTCTTCGAGAGGGATCCACACTCTCACCGCGATGTACTTCTCGCTCGTTCTCGGAATGATGCTGATTCGAGAAGTTATGTTGTGGAGCTCTTTGACGAAGAGATGCGTGTCGTACTTCTCCGTGTAGTGCAGAAACACGGCAACAAAATGCGACTCCTTAATCTTGAGATTGCATGAATTACAGATGGTGCTTAGAAATAATCCATTCTGGTGGTTATGGTGGACAACCTTGTAATTTTCGGCGGTGAAAGTCTGGTTACACTCCTCGCATCTTGTCGCCGCGTCATGTCTCTGTTGTTGTTCTGTTGTGAGAGCAGGTGGAGAAACGTAAGAGCCTTTCAGGCCGGGTGCAAGTCCTCTCGCGCATTCCGCTATCTTCTCAACAAAATGTTTTGCCGCATCGGGTCCGCAATACAAGATGACATCATTCAATTTTTCTCCGTAGATGGAGAAACTGCAAGGCTCGTGGTGAAAAATTTGGGTCGTGCTTGAGGTAGAGGGATCAGGGTTGCAAGACGTCATGGGAACTTGGAAGCTTTCAAAGTCGGCATAAAGGACGACGGGATGGTGGAGAAGAGCCTGGTGTTTCTGAAATTTCATCTTGGTTCCGGGTTCCGGCATGACATCTTCAGGTTCTGCATTCACAGAGCCAAAACACTTGTGCTGTTCTTTCATCTTCTTTCCCTCGCGAAAAATTCTCAAACATCGATCGCAAATTTCGATCTTATCGTGATCCTTGGTGATCTGTCTTCCTACTAATCGTGAGAAATTCCGAATTAAACTGTAACGGCCATCTACAAGCAAGAGTCGAATTACATTATTCTGGGTTCTAGCAGGTCTTAAGACACGAATATTGCCGGAATCGTCAACCCCAAACACAGAAATATCGATATCTTCTCCTTTTTCCTCTCTATAGTTTTTTAAAAATTGATTGATCTTATTCAGGGGCACAGGATAGGAAATTCCTCTCATCATATTCTCGTATCTTCCCTCGTATCCTCTGTAATTGGACAGGCGTTGGGGGTCATTATTATTTGCTGGGTGTAATGCGGCGATGACAGACCATAGGAAACTCTTCTGATCATTACTTTGTATGTTCAACACTGCATTTTGTTTTTTTTGTTTTTTTGTTTTTTTTTGAGCGCTGCGTAATGGTTTGAAATTGCAGACTCGAAGTTCTAACATGTGGTTGTGACCGCAAAGACTCCACCCACTTCCTCTACCTTCAAACTCTTCTTGTTTTTGTGTCAAGTGCTCAAATAGCCGTGTCACTATCTCGTCAAGATTCTCGTTATTGTCATCGTGTAAGCTTTCACACCCTACGTAAAAGCTAAAAGTACTTGACTCGGACGAGACAACTTTCTCATACAGCAAGGTCAAGACAAGATGAATTTTAATTGCAACATTGACGAGGCAATCACGTAATTTATCGACTACCAGAGATTTCACGTTGTCGAGGAAGATGCTCGAGTCATACTTTTCATCGCTTCCAGATTTATAGGTCATGATGCGTGCACTTTTATTCAAAGCACCGCCTTCATGCCCATCAGTGCGAGATTTCTTTGCCGGCGGGACTACAACATCATGATCCGGTCGACGACATTTTTTCAAATGCCTGGCAATATTACGTTTAGAAATTAATATTCCGCAGTTGCGACATGCCACTTTAACGCAAAGACCGGAGGGACCTGGTTGCGGTTCCATTTTTTCTCTCTGTTATTTATATATATACAGAGAAATTTTTTTTGGGGGGGTTGTGGTGGTGGTAGTGGAAAGCACACTGAAACAGAAGGAAAAAAAAGTTGAAAAATACTCGACATTTTTTCCTTCCACATATATATCAGACGCGAACAGTATGTATGTATGTATGTGTGTGTGCACTGTTGTAGGAGGTTAAAAATATGGGACATGTAAGTGTGTGTCAATTTTTTATGGCTCCTCTGAATATGTGTGTGTCAGACGCAAAACAAAAATATTAATATATCATGAAAAAATAAAAACTTACCTTTCAAGAGAGATAGAGAGAAACTTCAAAATAAAAACTTGTAGCTCACTAAAACTTCCACGATGATGTATACTGCCAGATAAACAATTAAGAATACTGAACTGCCACGATTGACGTTCACCTTTCAAGAGAGATAGAGAGACTTCAAAATAAAACTTGTAGCTCACTAAAACTTCCACGATGATATATGATATATGTATACTGCCAGACAAACAAATTAAAAAATACTGAACTGCCACGATTGACGTTCACTATGATAATAATGTACAAAAGAAGAAACTGGTACGTTATATAGGAACCCCTTTTTTTCTCCTTCTCTCCTTCCTACTCCACGCAACTCTCTTTGGTGAAAACACAATGAGCGCTATAGTCAATATTCTAGCAAATAAAACCCTTGTTGGCTGATTCATTTATTCATGCTATATTTTTTTCAACAAAAGATTTTATGATGCACACAATATCCTGTGGGGACAAATAACAATAAACGGGACGTTGATAGTTCCACCCATGTATGTATTGTCGATCATTTCCCGTCGGCCTTTATTCCACGCCCCGTCAGGGTGTGGTGTGTGAAACAAACGATTCCCAGTATAAAACTCAAAAAGCGAAAGTTGCTGCTGTGTTTGCCTCCGTCATATTCCCCTCTGATTCTATTGTTATCGGGGATGTGATGGATTCTTCATTCAGAACCGTGGGAAAGCTGAAAAAAAATAGAATCTCTTCGGGCGAAAGAGGATGCAAGGTGAATGGGTTCGGGGAGGGGTTGCTGTGGATAGTTTGGTCCGTGATGAAAATGTTACATTGGGCGACGAAACACAATTGCTCCACAGTGGGACAGGAAAAATTCTACCGAGCGTCGCTATCCACGCGAACATTAGAAATTGCCTGAATGCCTTGGGGAGCTTGGCATAGGATTATCGATTTTTGTTTTTAGAGAATAATTTATGTAAGATTCTAGCATCGAGAATAAACAATATTGATTAAATTTTTGACAACATTCACAGTACAAATCTAAACTCGTGATGATTTCGTCGCCACCATGCACCCCCGGCGAGGTTATATAGGGGCCAGGGATCCTAAAAAAACAACAATTATTATTTTGTTTGCTTGCGCCACAATACGGAAAATAATAAGAGGCATACGCACGCGCGCACGTATGTGTGTGGCACATTGTTCCCTCCCCGAGAGAGAGGTTTACGTAGGTCGCAATACATAAACATTTTTGGTCCCGGACTTGGAAAATTACGATAAAATACACTCATCTTTCAAAAATAAGAAGATGAGAGGAGAGGTTTACGAAAATCACGATATATATAAACATTTGGCTCCGGACTTGGAAAATTACGATAAGGTGCACTCATTTTTTCAAAATGAGAAGATGAGAAGATGAGAGGAGAGGTTTACGTAGGTCGCAATACATAAACATTTGGTCCCGGACTTGGAAAATTACGATAAAATACACTCATCTTTCAAAAATAAGAGAATAAGAGAATAAGAAAATGAGAAGATGAGAGCGCGCGCGTGTGTATATGCCACATCTTTCCCCCCCCCCCGAGAGAAAAGTTTACGAAGATCACCATATATAAACATTTGGCCCCCCTTGATTCCAGCACTCCAACTTCATCTCTAATGTTGACGACAATGTTCTAAAGGTAGAGAGAATAAGAAAATAAGAGAATAAGAGAATGAGAAAATAAGAGGATGAGAAGAGAGGTTTACGAAGATCACGATCTACAAACATTTGGTCCTTAAAAGATGAGAAGATGAGAAGATGAGAAAATGAGAAAATAAGAAGATGAGAAGATGAGAAAATGAGAAGATGAGAAAATAAGAAGATGAGAAAATGAGAAAATGAGAAAATAAGAAGATGAGAAGAGGAGAGGAGGAGAAGAGGAGAGCTCCTCTTTCACTCATCACTGCCTTTTTGCACCCGTGAAACATCGTCAGCGTAATAAATGAGGCGCGGAACGGGGAGAGAAAGTGAGTTTTTCAACTTTTTGTGGTCGTTTGGTCAAGAAATCAGAGTTGCGGTCAAAGGCATATTTACTATCTACTCTCCCATCTGAAAATTTGAAAATTCTTAAAAAATTCGTCGAAAATCTTGATGTCTCCGATCTCTTGTTTTGTACGTTTTTTCCACGTGTCTTGACATGCAAAGTATTCCTGCAAAGTTTGGTGAAGATCTGAGTATGTAGTTTTTGACCTTATATGGAACCTCCTATCTGAAAATTTGAAAATTCTTAAAAAATTCGTCCAAAATCTTGATGTCTCCAATCTCTTGTTTTGTACGTTTTTTCCACGTGTCTTGACATCCAATGTATCCCTGCAAAGTTTGGTGAAGATCTGAGTATGTAGTTTTTTACCTTATCTGGAACCTCCCATCTGAAAATTTGAAAATTCCTAAAAAATCCGTGCAAAATCTTGATGACCCCAATCTCTTGTTTTGTACGTTTTTTCCACGTGTCTTGACATCCAATGTATCCATGCAAAGTTTGGTGAAGATCTGAGTATGTCGTTTTTGACCTTATCTGGAACCTCCCATCTGAAAATTTGAAAATTCTTAAAAAATTCGTCGAAAATCTTGATGTCTCCAATCTCTTGTTTTGTACGTTTTTTCCACGTGTCTTGACATGCAAAGTATCCCTGCAACGTTTGGTGAAGATCTGAGTATGTAGTTTTTGACCTTATCTGGAACCTCCTATCTGAAAATTTGAAAATTCTTCAAAAATTCGTCGAAAATCTTGATGTCTCCAATCTCTTGTTTTGTACGTTTTTTCCACGTGTCTTGACATCCAATGTATCCCTGCAATGTTTGGTGGAGATCTGAGTATGTAGTTTTTGACCTTATCTGGGACCTCCTATCAGAAAATTTGAAAATTCTTCAAAAATTCGTCGAAAATCTTGATGTCTCCAATCTCTTGTTTTGTACGTTTTTTCCACGTGTCTCGACCTCCAATGTATCCCTGCAAAGTTTGGTGAAGATCTGAGTATGTCGTTTTTGACCTTATCTGGAACATCCTTTCTGAAAATTTGAAAATTCTTAAAAAATTCGTCGAAAATCTTGATGTCTCCAATCTCTTGTTTTGTACGTTTTTTCCACGTGTCTTGACATCCAATGTATCCCTGCAAAGTTTGGTGAAGATCTGAGTATGTAGTTTTTGACCTTATATGGAACCTCCTTTCTGAAAATTTGAAAATTCTCAAAAAATTCGTCCATAATCTTGATGTCTCCAATCTCTTGTTTTGTACGTTTTTTCCACGTGTCTTGACATCCAATGTATCCCTGCAAAGTTTGGTGAAGATCTGAGTATGTAGTTTTTGACCTTATCTGGAACCTCCCATCTGAAAATTTGAAAATTCTTAAAAAATTCGACCAAAATCTTGATGTCACCAATCCTATGTTTTGTATGTTTTTTCCACGTGTCTTGACATCCAATGTATCCATGCAAAGTTTGGTGAAGATCTGAGTATGTCGTTTTTGACCTTATCTGGAACCTCCCATCTGAAAATTTGAAAATTCTTAAAAAATTCGTCGAAAATCTTGATGTCTCCGATCTCTTGTTTTGTACGTTTTTTCCACGTGTCTTGACATGCAAAGTATTCCTGCAAAGTTTGGTGAAGATCTGAGTATGTAGTTTTTGACCTCATCTGGAACCTCCTATCTGAAAATTTGAAAATTCTTAAAAAATTCGTCCAAAATTTTGATGTCTCCAATCTCTTGTTTTGTACGTTTTTTCCACGTGTCTTGACATCCAATGTATCCCTGCAATGTTTGGTGAAGATCTGAGTATGTAGTTTTTGACCTTATCTGGAACCTCCCATCTGAAAATTTGAAAATTCCTAAAAAATCCGTCCAAAATCTTGATGACCCCAATCTCTTGTTTTGTACGTTTTTTCCACGTGTCTTGACATCCAATGTATCCCTGCAAAGTTTGGTGAAGATCTGAGTATGTAGTTTTTGACCTTATCTGGAACCTCCTATCTGAAAATTTGAAAATTCTTAAAAAAATCGTCCAAAATCTTGATGTCTCCAATCTCTTGTTTTGTACGTTTTTTCCACGTGTCTTGATATCCAATGTATCCCTGCAAAGTTTGGTGAAGATCTGAGTATGTCGTTTTTGACCTTATCTGGAACATCCTTTCTGAAAATTTGAAAATTGTTAAAAAATTCGTCCAAAATCTTGATGTCTCCAATCTCTTTTTTGTACGTTTTTTCCACGTGTCTTGACATCCAATGTATCCCTGCAAAGTTTGGTGAAGATCTGAGTATGTAGTTTTTGACCTTATCTGGAACCTCCCATCTGAAAATTTGAAAATTCTTAAAAAAATCGACCAAAATCTTGATGTCTCCAATCTTTTGTTTTGAACGTTTTTTCCACGTGTCTTGACACATAATGTATCCATGCAAAGTTTGGTGAAGATCTGAGTATGTAGTTTTTGACCTTATATGGAACCTCCTATCTGAAAATTTGAAAATTCTTAAAAAATTCGTCCAAAATCTTGATGTCTCCAATCTCTTGTTTTGTACGTTTTTTCCACGTGTCTTGACATCCAATGTATCCCTGCAAAGTTTGGTGAAGATCTGAGTATGTAGTTTTTGACCTTATCTGGAACCTCCCATCTGAAAATTTGAAAATTCCTAAAAAATCCGTGCAAAATCTTGATGACCCCAATCTCTTGTTTTGTACGTTTTTTCCACGTGTCTTGACATCCAATGTATTCCTGCAATGTTTGGTGAAGATCTGAGTATGTAGTTTTTGACCTTATATGGAACCTCCTATCTGAAAATTTGAAAATTCTTAAAAAATTCGACCAAAATCTTGATGTTCCGAATCCTATGTTTTGTATGTTTTTTCCACGTGTCTTGACATCCAATGTATCCATGCAAAGTTTGGTGAAGATCTGAGTATGTAGTTTTTGACCTTATATTGAACCTCCCATCTGAAAATTTGAAAATTCTTAAAAAATTCGTCCAAAATCTTGATGACCCCAATCTCTTGTTTTGTACGTTTTTTCCACGTGTCTTGACATCCAAAGTATCCCTGCAAAGTTTGGTGAAGATCTGAGTATGTAGTTTTTGACCTTATATGGAACCTCCTTTCTGAAAATTTGAGAATTCTTAAAAAATTCGTCCAAAATCTTGATGTATCCAATCTCTTGTTTTGTACGTTTTTTCCACGTGTCTTGACATCCAATGTATCCATGCAAAGTTTGGTGAAGATCTGAGTATGTCGTTTTTGACCTTATCTGGAACCTCCCATCTGAAAATTTGAAAATTCTTAAAAAATTCGACCAAAATCTTGATGTCACCAATCCTATGTTTTGTATGTTTTTTCCACGTGTCTTGACATCCAATGTATCCATGCAAAGTTTGGTGAAGATCTGAGTATGTCGTTTTTGACCTTATCTGGAACCTCCCATCTGAAAATTTGAAAATTCTTAAAAAATTCGTCGAAAATCTTGATGTCTCCGATCTCTTGTTTTGTACGTTTTTTCCACGTGTCTTGACATGCAAAGTATTCCTGCAAAGTTTGGTGAAGATCTGAGTATGTAGTTTTTGACCTCATCTGGAACCTCCTATCTGAAAATTTGAAAATTCTTAAAAAATTCGTCCAAAATTTTGATGTCTCCAATCTCTTGTTTTGTACGTTTTTTCCACGTGTCTTGACATCCAATGTATCCCTGCAATGTTTGGTGAAGATCTGAGTATGTAGTTTTTGACCTTATCTGGAACCTCCCATCTGAAAATTTGAAAATTCCTAAAAAATCCGTCCAAAATCTTGATGACCCCAATCTCTTGTTTTGTACGTTTTTTCCACGTGTCTTGACATCCAATGTATCCCTGCAAAGTTTGGTGAAGATCTGAGTATGTAGTTTTTGACCTTATCTGGAACCTCCTATCTGAAAATTTGAAAATTCTTAAAAAATTCGTCCAAAATCTTGATGTCTCCAATCTCTTGTTTTGTACGTTTTTTCCACGTGTCTTGATATCCAATGTATCCCTGCAAAGTTTGGTGAAGATCTGAGTATGTCGTTTTTGACCTTATCTGGAACATCCTTTCTGAAAATTTGAAAATTGTTAAAAAATTCGTCCAAAATCTTGATGTCTCCAATCTCTTTTTTGTACGTTTTTTCCACGTGTCTTGACATCCAATGTATCCCTGCAAAGTTTGGTGAAGATCTGAGTATGTAGTTTTTGACCTTATCTGGAACCTCCCATCTGAAAATTTGAAAATTCTTAAAAAAATCGACCAAAATCTTGATGTCTCCAATCTTTTGTTTTGAACGTTTTTTCCACGTGTCTTGACACATAATGTATCCATGCAAAGTTTGGTGAAGATCTGAGTATGTAGTTTTTGACCTTATATGGAACCTCCTATCTGAAAATTTGAAAATTCTTAAAAAATTCGTCCAAAATCTTGATGTCTCCAATCTCTTGTTTTGTACGTTTTTTCCACGTGTCTTGACATCCAATGTATCCCTGCAAAGTTTGGTGAAGATCTGAGTATGTAGTTTTTGACCTTATCTGGAACCTCCCATCTGAAAATTTGAAAATTCCTAAAAAATCCGTGCAAAATCTTGATGACCCCAATCTCTTGTTTTGTACGTTTTTTCCACGTGTCTTGACATCCAATGTATTCCTGCAATGTTTGGTGAAGATCTGAGTATGTAGTTTTTGACCTTATATGGAACCTCCTATCTGAAAATTTGAAAATTCTTAAAAAATTCGACCAAAATCTTGATGTTCCGAATCCTATGTTTTGTATGTTTTTTCCACGTGTCTTGACATCCAATGTATCCATGCAAAGTTTGGTGAAGATCTGAGTATGTAGTTTTTGACCTTATATTGAACCTCCCATCTGAAAATTTGAAAATTCTTAAAAAATTCGTCCAAAATCTTGATGACCCCAATCTCTTGTTTTGTACGTTTTTTCCACGTGTCTTGACATCCAAAGTATCCCTGCAAAGTTTGGTGAAGATCTGAGTATGTAGTTTTTGACCTTATATGGAACCTCCTTTCTGAAAATTTGAGAATTCTTAAAAAATTCGTCCAAAATCTTGATGTCTCCAATCTCTTGTTTTGTACGTTTTTTCCACGTGTCTTGACATCCAATGTATCCATGCAAAGTTTGGTGAAGATCTGAGTATGTCGTTTTTGACCTTATCTGGAACCTCCCATCTGAAAATTTGAAAATTCTTAAAAAATTCGTCGAAAATCTTGATGTCTCCAATCTTTTGTTTTGTACGTTTTTTCCACGTGTCTTGACATGCAAAGTATCCCTGCAACGTTTGGTGAAGATCTGAGTATGTAGTTTTTGACCTTATCTGGAACCTCCTATCTGAAAATTTGAAAATTCTTCAAAAATTCGTCGAAAATCTTGATGTCTCCAATCTCTTGTTTTGTACGTTTTTTCCACGTGTCTTGACATCCAATGTATTCCTGCAATGTTTGGTGGAGATCTGAGTATGTAGTTTTAGACCTTATCTGGAACCTCCTATCTGAAAATTTGAAAATTCTTCAAAAATTCGTCCAAAATCTTGATGTCTCCAATCTCTTGTTTTGAACGTTTTTTCCACGTGTCTCGACCTCCAATGGATCCCTGCAAAGTTTGGTGAAGATCTGAGTATGTCGTTTTTGACCTTATCTGGAACATCCTTTCTGAAAATTTGAAAATTCTTAAAAAATTCGTCGAAAATCTTGATGTCTCCAATCTCTTGTTTTGTACGTTTTTTCCACGTGTCTTGACATCCAATGTATCCCTGCAAAGTTTGGTGAAGATCTGAGTATGTAGTTTTTGACCTTATATGGAACCTCCTATCTGAAAATTTGAAAATTCTTAAAAAATTCGTCCAAAATCTTGATGTCTCCAATCTCTTGTTTTGTACGTTTTTTCCACGTGTCTCGACCTCCAATGGATCCCTGCAAAGTTTGGTGAAGATCTGAGTATGTCGTTTTTGACCTTATCTGGAACCTCCCATCTGAAAATTTGAAAATTCTTAAAAAATTCGTCGAAAACCTTGATGTCTCCGATCTCTTGTTTTGTACGTTTTTTCCACGTGTCTTGACATGCAAAGTATTCCTGCAAAGTTTGGTGAAGATCTGAGTATGTAGTTTTTGACCTCATCTGGAACCTCCTATCTGAAAATTTGAAAATTCTTAAAAAATTCGTCCAAAATCTTGATGTCTCCAATCTCTTGTTTTGTACGTTTTTTCCACGTGTCTTGACATCCAATGTATCCCTGCAATGTTTGGTGAAGATCTGAGTATGTAGTTTTTGACCTTATCTGGAACCTCCCATCTGAAAATTTGAAAATTCCTAAAAAATCCGTCCAAAATCTTGATGACCCCAATCTCTTGTTTTGTACTTTTTTTCCACGTGTCTTGACATCCAATGTATCCCTGCAAAGTTTGGTGAAGATCTGAGTATGTAGTTTTTGATCTTATCTGGAACCTCCTATCTGAAAATTTGAAAATTCTTAAAAAATTCGTCCAAAATCTTGATGTCTCCAATCTCTTGTTTTGTACGTTTTTTCCACGTGTCTTGATATCCAATGTATCCCTGCAAAGTTTGGTGAAGATCTGAGTATGTTGTTTTTGACCTTATCTGGAACATCCTTTCTGAAAATTTGAAAATTGTTAAAAAATTCGTCCAAAATCTTGATGTCTCCTATCTCTTGTTTTGTACGTTTTTTCCACGTGTCTTGACATCCAATGTATCCCTGCAAAGTTTGGTGAAGATCTGAGTATGTAGTTTTTGACCTTATCTGGAACCTCCCATCTGAAAATTTGAAAATTCTTAAAAAATTCGACCAATATCTTGATGTCTCCAATCTTTTGTTTTGTACGTTTTTTCCACGTGTCTTGACACATAATGTATCCATGCAAAGTTTGGTGAAGATCTGAGTATGTAGTTTTTGACCTTATATGGAACCTCCTATCTGAAAATTTGAAAATTCTTAAAAAATTCGTCCAAAATCTTGATGTCTCCAATCTCTTGTTTTGTACGTTTTTTCCACGTGTCTTGACATCCAATGTATCCCTGCAAAGTTTGGTGAAAATCTGAGTATGTAGTTTTTGACCTTATCTGGAACCTCCCATCTGAAAATTTGAAAATTCCTAAAAAATCCGTGCAAAATCTTGATGACCCCAATCTCTTGTTTTGTACGTTTTTTCCACGTGTCTTGACATCCAATGTATTCCTGCAATGTTTGGTGAAGATCTGAGTATGTAGTTTTTGACCTTATATGGAACCTCCTATCTGAAAATTTGAAAATTCTTAAAAAATTCGACCAAAATCTTGATGTTCCGAATCCTATGTTTTGTATGTTTTTTCCACGTGTCTTGACATCCAATGTATCCATGCAAAGTTTGGTGAAGATCTGAGTATGTAGTTTTTGACCTTATATTGAACCTCCCATCTGAAAATTTGAAAATTCTTAAAAAATTCGTCCAAAATCTTGATGACCCCAATCTCTTGTTTTGTACGTTTTTTCCACGTGTCTTGACATCCAAAGTATCCCTGCAAAGTTTGGTGAAGATCTGAGTATGTAGTTTTTGACCTTATATCGAACCTCCTTTCTGAAAATTTGAGAATTCTTAAAAAATTCGTCCAAAATCTTGATGTCTCCAATCTCTTGTTTTGTACGTTTTTTCCACGTGTCTTGACATCCAATGTATCCATGCAAAGTTTGGTGAAGATCTGAGTATGTCGTTTTTGACCTTATCTGGAACCTCCCATCTGAAAATTTGAAAATTCTTAAAAAATTCGTCGAAAATCTTGATGTCTCCAATCTTTTGTTTTGTACGTTTTTTCCACTTGTCTTGACATGCAAAGTATCCCTGCAACGTTTGGTGAAGATCTGAGTATGTAGTTTTTGACCTTATCTGGAACCTCCTATCTGAAAATTTGAAAATTCTTCAAAAATTCGTCGAAAATCTTGATGTCTCCAATCTCTTGTTTTGTACGTTTTTTCCACGTGTCTTGACATCCAATGTATTCCTGCAATGTTTGGTGGAGATCTGAGTATGTAGTTTTAGACCTTATCTGGAACCTCCTATCTGAAAATTTGAAAATTCTTCAAAAATTCGTCCAAAATCTTGATGTCTCCAATCTCTTGTTTTGTACGTTTTTTCCACGTGTCTCGACCTCCAATGGATCCCTGCAAAGTTTGGTGAAGATCTGAGTATGTCGTTTTTGACCTTATCTGGAACATCCTTTCTGAAAATTTGAAAATTCTTCAAAAATTCGTCGAAAATCTTGATGTCTCCAATCTCTTGTTTTGTACGTTTTTTCCACGTGTCTTGACATCCAATGTATTCCTGCAATGTTTGGTGGAGATCTGAGTATGTAGTTTTAGACCTTATCTGGAACCTCCTATCTGAAAATTTGAAAATTCTTCAAAAATTCGTCGAAAATCTTGATGTCTCCGATCTCTTGTTTTGTACGTTTTTTCTACGTGTCTCGACCTCCAATGGATCCCTGCAAAGTTTGGTGAAGATCTGAGTATGTAGTTTTTGACCTCATCTGGAACATCCTTTCTGAAAATTTGAAAATTCTTCAAAAATTCGTCGAAAATCTTGATGTCTCCAATCTCTTGTTTTGTACGTTTTTTCCACGTGTCTTGACATCCAATGTATTCCTGCAATGTTTGGTGGAGATCTGAGTATGTAGTTTTAGACCTTATCTGGAACCTCCTATCTGAAAATTTGAAAATTCTTCAAAAATTCGTCCAAAATCTTGATGTCTCCAATCTCTTGTTTTGTACGTTTTTTCCACGTGTCTCGACCTTCAATGGATCCCTGCAAAGTTTGGTGAAGATCTGAGTATGTAGTTTTTGACCTTATCTGGAACCTCCTATCTGAAAATTTGAAAATTCTTCAAAAATTCGTCGAAAATCTTGATGTCTCCAATCTCTTGTTTTGTACGTTTTTTCCACGTGTCTTGACATCCAATGTATTCCTGCAATGTTTGGTGGAGATCTGAGTATGTAGTTTTAGACCTTATCTGGAACCTCCTATCTGAAAATTTGAAAATTCTTCAAAAATTCGTCGAAAACCTTGATGTCTCCGATCTCTTGTTTTGTACGTTTTTTCCACGTGTCTTGACATGCAAAGTATTCCTGCAAAGTTTGGTGAAGATCTGAGTATGTAGTTTTTGACCTCATCTGGAACCTCCTATCTGAAAATTTGAAAATTCTTAAAAAATTCGTCCAAAATCTTGATGTCTCCAATCTCTTGTTTTGTACGTTTTTTCCACGTGTCTTGACATCCAATGTATCCCTGCAATGTTTGGTGAAGATCTGAGTATGTAGTTTTTGACCTTATCTGGAACCTCCCATCTGAAAATTTGAAAATTCCTAAAAAATCCGTCCAAAATCTTGATGACCCCAATCTCTTGTTTTGTACTTTTTTTCCACGTGTCTCGACCTCCAATGTATCCCTGCAAAGTTTGGTGAAGATCTGAGTATGTAGTTTTTGACCTTATATGGAACCTCCTATCTGAAAATTTGAAAATTCTTAAAAAATTCGTCGAAAATCTTGATGTCTCCGATCTCTTGTTTTGTACGTTTTTTCCACGTGTCTCGACCTCCAATGGATCCCTGCAAAGTTTGGTGAAGATCTGAGTATGTCGTTTTTGACCTTATCTGGAACCTCCCATCTGAAAATTTGAAAATTCTTAAAAAATTCGTCGAAAATCTTGATGTCTCCGATCTCTTGTTTTGTACGTTTTTTCCACGTGTCTTGACATGCAAAGTATTCCTGCAAAGTTTGGTGAAGATCTGAGTATGTAGTTTTTGACCTCATCTGGAACCTCCTATCTGAAAATTTGAAAATTCTTAAAAAATTCGTCCAAAATCTTGATGTCTCCAATCTTTTGTTTTGTACGTTTTTTCCACGTGTCTTGACATCCAATGTATCCCTGCAATGTTTGGTGAAGATCTGAGTATGTAGTTTTTGACCTTATCTGGAACCTCCCATCTGAAAATTTGAAAATTCCTAAAAAATCCGTCCAAAATCTTGATGACCCCAATCTCTTGTTTTGTACTTTTTTTCCACGTGTCTCGACCTCCAATGTATCCCTGCAAAGTTTGGTGAAGATCTGAGTATGTAGTTTTTGACCTTATATGGAACCTCCTATCTGAAAATTTGAAAATTCTTAAAAAATTCGTCCAAAATCTTGATGTCACCAATCCTATGTTTTGTATGTTTTTTCCACGTGTCTTGACATCCAATGTATCCATGCAAAGTTTGGTGAAGATCTGAGTATGTCGTTTTTGACCTTATCTGGAACCTCCCATTTGAAAATTTGAAAATTCTTAAAAAATTCGTCGAAAATCTTGATGTCTCCGATCTCTTGTTTTGTACGTTTTTTCCACGTGTCTTGACATGCAAAGTATTCCTGCAAAGTTTGGTGAAGATCTGAGTATGTAGTTTTTGACCTCATCTGGAACCTCCTATCTGAAAATTTGAAAATTCTTAAAAAATTCGTCCAAAATTTTGATGTCTCCAATCTCTTGTTTTGTACGTTTTTTCCACGTGTCTTGACATCCAATGTATCCATGCAAAGTTTGGTGAAGATCTGAGTATGTAGTTTTTGACCTTATATTGAACCTCCCATCTGAAAATTTGAAAATTCTTAAAAAATTCGTCCAAAATCTTGATGACCCCAATCTCTTGTTTTGTACGTTTTTTCCACGTGTCTTGACATCCAAAGTATCCCTGCAAAGTTTGGTGAAGATCTGAGTATGTAGTTTTTGACCTTATATGGAACCTCCTTTCTGAAAATTTGAGAATTCTTAAAAAATTCGTCCAAAATCTTGATGTCTCCAATCTCTTGTTTTGTACGTTTTTTCCACGTGTCTTGACATCCAATGTATCCATGCAAAGTTTGGTGAAGATCTGAGTATGTCGTTTTTGACCTTATCTGGAACCTCCCATCTGAAAATTTGAAAATTCTTAAAAAATTCGTCGAAAATCTTGATGTCTCCAATCTTTTGTTTTGTACGTTTTTTCCACGTGTCTTGACATGCAAAGTATCCCTGCAACGTTTGGTGAAGATCTGAGTATGTAGTTTTTGACCTTATCTGGAACCTCCTATCTGAAAATTTGAAAATTCTTCAAAAATTCGTCGAAAATCTTGATGTCTCCAATCTCTTGTTTTGTACGTTTTTTCCACGTGTCTCGACCTCCAATGGATCCCTGCAAAGTTTGGTGAAGATCTGAGTATGTCGTTTTTGACCTTATCTGGAACATCCTTTCTGAAAATTTGAAAATTCTTAAAAAATTCGTCGAAAATCTTGATGTCTCCAATCTCTTGTTTTGTACGTTTTTTCCACGTGTCTTGACATCCAATGTATCCCTGCAAAGTTTGGTGAAGATCTGAGTATGTAGTTTTTGACCTTATATGGAACCTCCTATCTGAAAATTTGAAAATTCTTAAAAAATTCGTCCAAAATCTTGATGTCTCCAATCTCTTGTTTTGTACGTTTTTTCCACGTGTCTCGACCTCCAATGGATCCCTGCAAAGTTTGGTGAAGATCTGAGTATGTAGTTCTTGACCTTATATGGAACCTCCTATTTGAAAATTTGAAAATTCTTAAAAAATTCGTCCAAAATCTTGATGTCACCAATCCTATGTTTTGTATGTTTTTTCCACGTGTCTTGACATCCAATGTATTCCTGCAAAGTTTGGTGAAGATCTGAGTATGTCGTTTTTGACCTTATCTGGAACCTCCCATCTGAAAATTTGAAAATTCTTAAAAAATTCGTCGAAAATCTTGATGTCTCCGATCTCTTGTTTTGTACGTTTTTTCCACGTGTCTTGACATGCAAAGTATTCCTGCAAAGTTTGGTGAAGATCTGAGTATGTAGTTTTTGACCTCATCTGGAACCTCCTATCTGAAAATTTGAAAATTCTTAAAAAATTCGTCCAAAATCTTGATGTCTCCAATCTCTTGTTTTGTACGTTTTTTCCACGTGTCTTGACATCCAATGTATCCCTGCAATGTTTGGTGAAGATCTGAGTATGTAGTTTTTGACCTTATCTGGAACCTCCCATCTGAAAATTTGAAAATTCCTAAAAAATCCGTCCAAAATCTTGATGACCCCAATCTCTTGTTTTGTACTTTTTTTCCACGTGTCTCGACCTCCAATGTATCCCTGCAAAGTTTGGTGAAGATCTGAGTATGTAGTTTTTGACCTTATATGGAACCTCCTATCTGAAAATTTGAAAATTCTTAAAAAATTCGTCCAAAATCTTGATGTCACCAATCCTATGTTTTGTATGTTTTTTCCACGTGTCTTGACATCCAATGGATCCCTGCAAAGTTTGGTGAAGATCTGAGTATGTAGTTTTTGACCTCATCTGGAACCTCCTATCTGAAAATTTGAAAATTCTTAAAAAATTCGTCCAAAATCTTGATGTCTCCAATCTCTTGTTTTGTACGTTTTTTCCACGTGTCTTGACATCCAATGTATCCCTGCAATGTTTGGTGAAGATCTGAGTATGTAGTTTTTGACCTTATCTGGAACCTCCCATCTGAAAATTTGAAAATTCCTAAAAAATCCGTCCAAAATCTTGATGACCCCAATCTCTTGTTTTGTACTTTTTTTCCACGTGTCTTGACATCCAATGTATCCCTGCAAAGTTTGGTGAAGATCTGAGTATGTAGTTTTTGATCTTATCTGGAACCTCCTATCTGAAAATTTGAAAATTCTTAAAAAATTCGTCCAAAATCTTGATGTCTCCAATCTCTTGTTTTGTACGTTTTTTCCACGTGTCTTGATATCCAATGTATCCCTGCAAAGTTTGGTGAAGATCTGAGTATGTTGTTTTTGACCTTATCTGGAACATCCTTTCTGAAAATTTGAAAATTGTTAAAAAATTCGTCCAAAATCTTGATGTCTCCTATCTCTTGTTTTGTACGTTTTTTCCACGTGTCTTGACATCCAATGTATCCCTGCAAAGTTTGGTGAAGATCTGAGTATGTAGTTTTTGACCTTATCTGGAACCTCCCATCTGAAAATTTGAAAATTCTTAAAAAATTCGACCAATATCTTGATGTCTCCAATCTTTTGTTTTGTACGTTTTTTCCACGTGTCTTGACACATAATGTATCCATGCAAAGTTTGGTGAAGATCTGAGTATGTAGTTTTTGACCTTATATGGAACCTCCTATCTGAAAATTTGAAAATTCTTAAAAAATTCGTCCAAAATCTTGATGTCTCCAATCTCTTGTTTTGTACGTTTTTTCCACGTGTCTTGACATCCAATGTATCCCTGCAAAGTTTGGTGAAAATCTGAGTATGTAGTTTTTGACCTTATCTGGAACCTCCCATCTGAAAATTTGAAAATTCCTAAAAAATCCGTGCAAAATCTTGATGACCCCAATCTCTTGTTTTGTACGTTTTTTCCACGTGTCTTGACATCCAATGTATTCCTGCAATGTTTGGTGAAGATCTGAGTATGTAGTTTTTGACCTTATATGGAACCTCCTATCTGAAAATTTGAAAATTCTTAAAAAATTCGACCAAAATCTTGATGTTCCGAATCCTATGTTTTGTATGTTTTTTCCACGTGTCTTGACATCCAATGTATCCATGCAAAGTTTGGTGAAGATCTGAGTATGTAGTTTTTGACCTTATATTGAACCTCCCATCTGAAAATTTGAAAATTCTTAAAAAATTCGTCCAAAATCTTGATGACCCCAATCTCTTGTTTTGTACGTTTTTTCCACGTGTCTTGACATCCAAAGTATCCCTGCAAAGTTTGGTGAAGATCTGAGTATGTAGTTTTTGACCTTATATCGAACCTCCTTTCTGAAAATTTGAGAATTCTTAAAAAATTCGTCCAAAATCTTGATGTCTCCAATCTCTTGTTTTGTACGTTTTTTCCACGTGTCTTGACATCCAATGTATCCATGCAAAGTTTGGTGAAGATCTGAGTATGTCGTTTTTGACCTTATCTGGAACCTCCCATCTGAAAATTTGAAAATTCTTAAAAAATTCGTCGAAAATCTTGATGTCTCCAATCTTTTGTTTTGTACGTTTTTTCCACTTGTCTTGACATGCAAAGTATCCCTGCAACGTTTGGTGAAGATCTGAGTATGTAGTTTTTGACCTTATCTGGAACCTCCTATCTGAAAATTTGAAAATTCTTCAAAAATTCGTCGAAAATCTTGATGTCTCCAATCTCTTGTTTTGTACGTTTTTTCCACGTGTCTTGACATCCAATGTATTCCTGCAATGTTTGGTGGAGATCTGAGTATGTAGTTTTAGACCTTATCTGGAACCTCCTATCTGAAAATTTGAAAATTCTTCAAAAATTCGTCCAAAATCTTGATGTCTCCAATCTCTTGTTTTGTACGTTTTTTCCACGTGTCTCGACCTCCAATGGATCCCTGCAAAGTTTGGTGAAGATCTGAGTATGTCGTTTTTGACCTTATCTGGAACATCCTTTCTGAAAATTTGAAAATTCTTCAAAAATTCGTCGAAAATCTTGATGTCTCCAATCTCTTGTTTTGTACGTTTTTTCCACGTGTCTTGACATCCAATGTATTCCTGCAATGTTTGGTGGAGATCTGAGTATGTAGTTTTAGACCTTATCTGGAACCTCCTATCTGAAAATTTGAAAATTCTTCAAAAATTCGTCGAAAATCTTGATGTCTCCGATCTCTTGTTTTGTACGTTTTTTCTACGTGTCTCGACCTCCAATGGATCCCTGCAAAGTTTGGTGAAGATCTGAGTATGTAGTTTTTGACCTCATCTGGAACATCCTTTCTGAAAATTTGAAAATTCTTCAAAAATTCGTCGAAAATCTTGATGTCTCCAATCTCTTGTTTTGTACGTTTTTTCCACGTGTCTTGACATCCAATGTATTCCTGCAATGTTTGGTGGAGATCTGAGTATGTAGTTTTAGACCTTATCTGGAACCTCCTATCTGAAAATTTGAAAATTCTTCAAAAATTCGTCCAAAATCTTGATGTCTCCAATCTCTTGTTTTGTACGTTTTTTCCACGTGTCTCGACCTCCAATGGATCCCTGCAAAGTTTGGTGAAGATCTGAGTATGTAGTTTTTGACCTTATCTGGAACCTCCTATCTGAAAATTTGAAAATTCTTCAAAAATTCGTCGAAAATCTTGATGTCTCCAATCTCTTGTTTTGTACGTTTTTTCCACGTGTCTTGACATCCAATGTATTCCTGCAATGTTTGGTGGAGATCTGAGTATGTAGTTTTAGACCTTATCTGGAACCTCCTATCTGAAAATTTGAAAATTCTTCAAAAATTCGTCGAAAACCTTGATGTCTCCGATCTCTTGTTTTGTACGTTTTTTCCACGTGTCTTGACATGCAAAGTATTCCTGCAAAGTTTGGTGAAGATCTGAGTATGTAGTTTTTGACCTCATCTGGAACCTCCTATCTGAAAATTTGAAAATTCTTAAAAAATTCGTCCAAAATCTTGATGTCTCCAATCTCTTGTTTTGTACGTTTTTTCCACGTGTCTTGACATCCAATGTATCCCTGCAATGTTTGGTGAAGATCTGAGTATGTAGTTTTTGACCTTATCTGGAACCTCCCATCTGAAAATTTGAAAATTCCTAAAAAATCCGTCCAAAATCTTGATGACCCCAATCTCTTGTTTTGTACTTTTTTTCCACGTGTCTCGACCTCCAATGTATCCCTGCAAAGTTTGGTGAAGATCTGAGTATGTAGTTTTTGACCTTATATGGAACCTCCTATCTGAAAATTTGAAAATTCTTAAAAAATTCGTCGAAAATCTTGATGTCTCCGATCTCTTGTTTTGTACGTTTTTTCCACGTGTCTCGACCTCCAATGGATCCCTGCAAAGTTTGGTGAAGATCTGAGTATGTCGTTTTTGACCTTATCTGGAACCTCCCATCTGAAAATTTGAAAATTCTTAAAAAATTCGTCGAAAATCTTGATGTCTCCGATCTCTTGTTTTGTACGTTTTTTCCACGTGTCTTGACATGCAAAGTATTCCTGCAAAGTTTGGTGAAGATCTGAGTATGTAGTTTTTGACCTCATCTGGAACCTCCTATCTGAAAATTTGAAAATTCTTAAAAAATTCGTCCAAAATCTTGATGTCTCCAATCTTTTGTTTTGTACGTTTTTTCCACGTGTCTTGACATCCAATGTATCCCTGCAATGTTTGGTGAAGATCTGAGTATGTAGTTTTTGACCTTATCTGGAACCTCCCATCTGAAAATTTGAAAATTCCTAAAAAATCCGTCCAAAATCTTGATGACCCCAATCTCTTGTTTTGTACTTTTTTTCCACGTGTCTCGACCTCCAATGTATCCCTGCAAAGTTTGGTGAAGATCTGAGTATGTAGTTTTTGACCTTATATGGAACCTCCTATCTGAAAATTTGAAAATTCTTAAAAAATTCGTCCAAAATCTTGATGTCACCAATCCTATGTTTTGTATGTTTTTTCCACGTGTCTTGACATCCAATGTATCCATGCAAAGTTTGGTGAAGATCTGAGTATGTCGTTTTTGACCTTATCTGGAACCTCCCATTTGAAAATTTGAAAATTCTTAAAAAATTCGTCGAAAATCTTGATGTCTCCGATCTCTTGTTTTGTACGTTTTTTCCACGTGTCTTGACATGCAAAGTATTCCTGCAAAGTTTGGTGAAGATCTGAGTATGTAGTTTTTGACCTCATCTGGAACCTCCTATCTGAAAATTTGAAAATTCTTAAAAAATTCGTCCAAAATTTTGATGTCTCCAATCTCTTGTTTTGTACGTTTTTTCCACGTGTCTTGACATCCAATGTATCCATGCAAAGTTTGGTGAAGATCTGAGTATGTAGTTTTTGACCTTATATTGAACCTCCCATCTGAAAATTTGAAAATTCTTAAAAAATTCGTCCAAAATCTTGATGACCCCAATCTCTTGTTTTGTACGTTTTTTCCACGTGTCTTGACATCCAAAGTATCCCTGCAAAGTTTGGTGAAGATCTGAGTATGTAGTTTTTGACCTTATATGGAACCTCCTTTCTGAAAATTTGAGAATTCTTAAAAAATTCGTCCAAAATCTTGATGTCTCCAATCTCTTGTTTTGTACGTTTTTTCCACGTGTCTTGACATCCAATGTATCCATGCAAAGTTTGGTGAAGATCTGAGTATGTCGTTTTTGACCTTATCTGGAACCTCCCATCTGAAAATTTGAAAATTCTTAAAAAATTCGTCGAAAATCTTGATGTCTCCAATCTTTTGTTTTGTACGTTTTTTCCACGTGTCTTGACATGCAAAGTATCCCTGCAACGTGTGGTGAAGATCTGAGTATGTAGTTTTTGACCTTATCTGGAACCTCCTATCTGAAAATTTGAAAATTCTTCAAAAATTCGTCGAAAATCTTGATGTCTCCAATCTCTTGTTTTGTACGTTTTTTCCACGTGTCTCGACCTCCAATGGATCCCTGCAAAGTTTGGTGAAGATCTGAGTATGTCGTTTTTGACCTTATCTGGAACATCCTTTCTGAAAATTTGAAAATTCTTAAAAAATTCGTCGAAAATCTTGATGTCTCCAATCTCTTGTTTTGTACGTTTTTTCCACGTGTCTTGACATCCAATGTATCCCTGCAAAGTTTGGTGAAGATCTGAGTATGTAGTTTTTGACCTTATATGGAACCTCCTATCTGAAAATTTGAAAATTCTTAAAAAATTCGTCCAAAATCTTGATGTCTCCAATCTCTTGTTTTGTACGTTTTTTCCACGTGTCTCGACCTCCAATGGATCCCTGCAAAGTTTGGTGAAGATCTGAGTATGTAGTTCTTGACCTTATATGGAACCTCCTATTTGAAAATTTGAAAATTCTTAAAAAATTCGTCCAAAATCTTGATGTCACCAATCCTATGTTTTGTATGTTTTTTCCACGTGTCTTGACATCCAATGTATTCCTGCAAAGTTTGGTGAAGATCTGAGTATGTCGTTTTTGACCTTATCTGGAACCTCCCATCTGAAAATTTGAAAATTCTTAAAAAATTCGTCGAAAATCTTGATGTCTCCGATCTCTTGTTTTGTACGTTTTTTCCACGTGTCTTGACATGCAAAGTATTCCTGCAAAGTTTGGTGAAGATCTGAGTATGTAGTTTTTGACCTCATCTGGAACCTCCTATCTGAAAATTTGAAAATTCTTAAAAAATTCGTCCAAAATCTTGATGTCTCCAATCTCTTGTTTTGTACGTTTTTTCCACGTGTCTTGACATCCAATGTATCCCTGCAATGTTTGGTGAAGATCTGAGTATGTAGTTTTTGACCTTATCTGGAACCTCCCATCTGAAAATTTGAAAATTCCTAAAAAATCCGTCCAAAATCTTGATGACCCCAATCTCTTGTTTTGTACTTTTTTTCCACGTGTCTCGACCTCCAATGTATCCCTGCAAAGTTTGGTGAAGATCTGAGTATGTAGTTTTTGACCTTATATGGAACCTCCTATCTGAAAATTTGAAAATTCTTAAAAAATTCGTCCAAAATCTTGATGTCACCAATCCTATGTTTTGTATGTTTTTTCCACGTGTCTTGACATCCAATGGATCCCTGCAAAGTTTGGTGAAGATCTGAGTATGTAGTTTTTGACCTCATCTGGAACCTCCTATCTGAAAATTTGAAAATTCTTAAAAAATTCGTCCAAAATCTTGATGTCTCCAATCTCTTGTTTTGTACGTTTTTTCCACGTGTCTTGACATCCAATGTATCCCTGCAATGTTTGGTGAAGATCTGAGTATGTAGTTTTTGACCTTATCTGGAACCTCCCATCTGAAAATTTGAAAATTCCTAAAAAATCCGTCCAAAATCTTGATGACCCAAATCTCTTGTTTTGTACTTTTTTTCCACGTGTCTTGACATCCAATGTATCCCTGCAAAGTTTGGTGAAGATCTGAGTATGTAGTTTTTGATCTTATCTGGAACCTCCTATCTGAAAATTTGAAAATTCTTAAAAAATTCGTCCAAAATCTTGATGTCTCCAATCTCTTGTTTTGTACGTTTTTTCCACGTGTCTTGATATCCAATGTATCCCTGCAAAGTTTGGTGAAGATCTGAGTATGTTGTTTTTGACCTTATCTGGAACATCCTTTCTGAAAATTTGAAAATTGTTAAAAAATTCGTCCAAAATCTTGATGTCTCCTATCTCTTGTTTTGTACGTTTTTTCCACGTGTCTTGACATCCAATGTATCCCTGCAAAGTTTGGTGAAGATCTGAGTATGTAGTTTTTGACCTTATCTGGAACCTCCCATCTGAAAATTTGAAAATTCCTAAAAAATCCGTCCAAAATCTTGATGACCCCAATCTCTTGTTTTGTACTTTTTTTCCACGTGTCTCGACCTCCAATGTATCCCTGCAAAGTTTGGTGAAGATCTGAGTATGTAGTTTTTGACCTTATATGGAACCTCCTATCTGAAAATTTGAAAATTCTTAAAAAATTCGTCGAAAATCTTGATGTCTCCGATCTCTTGTTTTGTACGTTTTTTCCACGTGTCTCGACCTCCAATGGATCCCTGCAAAGTTTGGTGAAGATCTGAGTATGTCGTTTTTGACCTTATCTGGAACCTCCCATCTGAAAATTTGAAAATTCTTAAAAAATTCGTCGAAAATCTTGATGTCTCCGATCTCTTGTTTTGTACGTTTTTTCCACGTGTCTTGACATGCAAAGTATTCCTGCAAAGTTTGGTGAAGATCTGAGTATGTAGTTTTTGACCTCATCTGGAACCTCCTATCTGAAAATTTGAAAATTCTTAAAAAATTCGTCCAAAATCTTGATGTCTCCAATCTTTTGTTTTGTACGTTTTTTCCACGTGTCTTGACATCCAATGTATCCCTGCAATGTTTGGTGAAGATCTGAGTATGTAGTTTTTGACCTTATCTGGAACCTCCCATCTGAAAATTTGAAAATTCCTAAAAAATCCGTCCAAAATCTTGATGACCCCAATCTCTTGTTTTGTACTTTTTTTCCACGTGTCTCGACCTCCAATGTATCCCTGCAAAGTTTGGTGAAGATCTGAGTATGTAGTTTTTGACCTTATATGGAACCTCCTATCTGAAAATTTGAAAATTCTTAAAAAATTCGTCCAAAATCTTGATGTCACCAATCCTATGTTTTGTATGTTTTTTCCACGTGTCTTGACATCCAATGTATCCATGCAAAGTTTGGTGAAGATCTGAGTATGTCGTTTTTGACCTTATCTGGAACCTCCCATTTGAAAATTTGAAAATTCTTAAAAAATTCGTCGAAAATCTTGATGTCTCCGATCTCTTGTTTTGTACGTTTTTTCCACGTGTCTTGACATGCAAAGTATTCCTGCAAAGTTTGGTGAAGATCTGAGTATGTAGTTTTTGACCTCATCTGGAACCTCCTATCTGAAAATTTGAAAATTCTTAAAAAATTCGTCCAAAATCTTGATGTCTCCAATCTCTTGTTTTGTACGTTTTTTCCACGTGTCTTGACATCCAATGTATCCCTGCAATGTTTGGTGAAGATCTGAGTATGTAGTTTTTGACCTTATCTGGAACCTCCCATCTGAAAATTTGAAAATTCCTAAAAAATCCGTCCAAAATCTTGATGACCCCAATCTCTTGTTTTGTACTTTTTTTCCACGTGTCTCGACCTCCAATGTATCCCTGCAAAGTTTGGTGAAGATCTGAGTATGTAGTTTTTGACCTTATATGGAACCTCCTATCTGAAAATTTGAAAATTCTTAAAAAATTCGTCGAAAATCTTGATGTCTCCGATCTCTTGTTTTGTACGTTTTTTCCACGTGTCTCGACCTCCAATGGATCCCTGCAAAGTTTGGTGAAGATCTGAGTATGTCGTTTTTGACCTTATCTGGAACCTCCCATCTGAAAATTTGAAAATTCTTAAAAAATTCGTCGAAAATCTTGATGTCTCCGATCTCTTGTTTTGTACGTTTTTTCCACGTGTCTTGACATGCAAAGTATTCCTGCAAAGTTTGGTGAAGATCTGAGTATGTAGTTTTTGACCTCATCTGGAACCTCCTATCTGAAAATTTGAAAATTCTTAAAAAATTCGTCCAAAATCTTGATGTCTCCAATCTTTTGTTTTGTACGTTTTTTCCACGTGTCTTGACATCCAATGTATCCCTGCAATGTTTGGTGAAGATCTGAGTATGTAGTTTTTGACCTTATCTGGAACCTCCCATCTGAAAATTTGAAAATTCCTAAAAAATCCGTCCAAAATCTTGATGACCCCAATCTCTTGTTTTGTACTTTTTTTCCACGTGTCTCGACCTCCAATGTATCCCTGCAAAGTTTGGTGAAGATCTGAGTATGTAGTTTTTGACCTTATATGGAACCTCCTATCTGAAAATTTGAAAATTCTTAAAAAATTCGTCCAAAATCTTGATGTCACCAATCCTATGTTTTGTATGTTTTTTCCACGTGTCTTGACATCCAATGTATCCATGCAAAGTTTGGTGAAGATCTGAGTATGTCGTTTTTGACCTTATCTGGAACCTCCCATTTGAAAATTTGAAAATTCTTAAAAAATTCGTCGAAAATCTTGATGTCTCCGATCTCTTGTTTTGTACGTTTTTTCCACGTGTCTTGACATGCAAAGTATTCCTGCAAAGTTTGGTGAAGATCTGAGTATGTAGTTTTTGACCTCATCTGGAACCTCCTATCTGAAAATTTGAAAATTCTTAAAAAATTCGTCCAAAATTTTGATGTCTCCAATCTCTTGTTTTGTACGTTTTTTCCACGTGTCTTGACATCCAATGTATCCATGCAAAGTTTGGTGAAGATCTGAGTATGTAGTTTTTGACCTTATATTGAACCTCCCATCTGAAAATTTGAAAATTCTTAAAAAATTCGTCCAAAATCTTGATGACCCCAATCTCTTGTTTTGTACGTTTTTTCCACGTGTCTTGACATCCAAAGTATCCCTGCAAAGTTTGGTGAAGATCTGAGTATGTAGTTTTTGACCTTATATGGAACCTCCTTTCTGAAAATTTGAGAATTCTTAAAAAATTCGTCCAAAATCTTGATGTCTCCAATCTCTTGTTTTGTACGTTTTTTCCACGTGTCTTGACATCCAATGTATCCATGCAAAGTTTGGTGAAGATCTGAGTATGTCGTTTTTGACCTTATCTGGAACCTCCCATCTGAAAATTTGAAAATTCTTAAAAAATTCGTCGAAAATCTTGATGTCTCCAATCTTTTGTTTTGTACGTTTTTTCCACGTGTCTTGACATGCAAAGTATCCCTGCAACGTTTGGTGAAGATCTGAGTATGTAGTTTTTGACCTTATCTGGAACCTCCTATCTGAAAATTTGAAAATTCTTCAAAAATTCGTCGAAAATCTTGATGTCTCCAATCTCTTGTTTTGTACGTTTTTTCCACGTGTCTCGACCTCCAATGGATCCCTGCAAAGTTTGGTGAAGATCTGAGTATGTCGTTTTTGACCTTATCTGGAACATCCTTTCTGAAAATTTGAAAATTCTTAAAAAATTCGTCGAAAATCTTGATGTCTCCAATCTCTTGTTTTGTACGTTTTTTCCACGTGTCTTGACATCCAATGTATCCCTGCAAAGTTTGGTGAAGATCTGAGTATGTAGTTTTTGACCTTATATGGAACCTCCTATCTGAAAATTTGAAAATTCTTAAAAAATTCGTCCAAAATCTTGATGTCTCCAATCTCTTGTTTTGTACGTTTTTTCCACGTGTCTCGACCTCCAATGGATCCCTGCAAAGTTTGGTGAAGATCTGAGTATGTAGTTCTTGACCTTATATGGAACCTCCTATTTGAAAATTTGAAAATTCTTAAAAAATTCGTCCAAAATCTTGATGTCACCAATCCTATGTTTTGTATGTTTTTTCCACGTGTCTTGACATCCAATGTATTCCTGCAAAGTTTGGTGAAGATCTGAGTATGTCGTTTTTGACCTTATCTGGAACCTCCCATCTGAAAATTTGAAAATTCTTAAAAAATTCGTCGAAAATCTTGATGTCTCCGATCTCTTGTTTTGTACGTTTTTTCCACGTGTCTTGACATGCAAAGTATTCCTGCAAAGTTTGGTGAAGATCTGAGTATGTAGTTTTTGACCTCATCTGGAACCTCCTATCTGAAAATTTGAAAATTCTTAAAAAATTCGTCCAAAATCTTGATGTCTCCAATCTCTTGTTTTGTACGTTTTTTCCACGTGTCTTGACATCCAATGTATCCCTGCAATGTTTGGTGAAGATCTGAGTATGTAGTTTTTGACCTTATCTGGAACCTCCCATCTGAAAATTTGAAAATTCCTAAAAAATCCGTCCAAAATCTTGATGACCCCAATCTCTTGTTTTGTACTTTTTTTCCACGTGTCTCGACCTCCAATGTATCCCTGCAAAGTTTGGTGAAGATCTGAGTATGTAGTTTTTGACCTTATATGGAACCTCCTATCTGAAAATTTGAAAATTCTTAAAAAATTCGTCCAAAATCTTGATGTCACCAATCCTATGTTTTGTATGTTTTTTCCACGTGTCTTGACATCCAATGGATCCCTGCAAAGTTTGGTGAAGATCTGAGTATGTAGTTTTTGACCTCATCTGGAACCTCCTATCTGAAAATTTGAAAATTCTTAAAAAATTCGTCCAAAATCTTGATGTCTCCAATCTCTTGTTTTGTACGTTTTTTCCACGTGTCTTGACATCCAATGTATCCCTGCAATGTTTGGTGAAGATCTGAGTATGTAGTTTTTGACCTTATCTGGAACCTCCCATCTGAAAATTTGAAAATTCCTAAAAAATCCGTCCAAAATCTTGATGACCCAAATCTCTTGTTTTGTACTTTTTTTCCACGTGTCTTGACATCCAATGTATCCCTGCAAAGTTTGGTGAAGATCTGAGTATGTAATTTTTGATCTTATCTGGAACCTCCTATCTGAAAATTTGAAAATTCTTAAAAAATTCGTCCAAAATCTTGATGTCTCCAATCTCTTGTTTTGTACGTTTTTTCCACGTGTCTTGATATCCAATGTATCCCTGCAAAGTTTGGTGAAGATCTGAGTATGTTGTTTTTGACCTTATCTGGAACATCCTTTCTGAAAATTTGAAAATTGTTAAAAAATTCGTCCAAAATCTTGATGTCTCCTATCTCTTGTTTTGTACGTTTTTTCCACGTGTCTTGACATCCAATGTATCCCTGCAAAGTTTGGTGAAGATCTGAGTATGTAGTTTTTGACCTTATCTGGAACCTCCCATCTGAAAATTTGAAAATTCCTAAAAAATCCGTCCAAAATCTTGATGACCCCAATCTCTTGTTTTGTACTTTTTTTCCACGTGTCTCGACCTCCAATGTATCCCTGCAAAGTTTGGTGAAGATCTGAGTATGTAGTTTTTGACCTTATATGGAACCTCCTATCTGAAAATTTGAAAATTCTTAAAAAATTCGTCGAAAATCTTGATGTCTCCGATCTCTTGTTTTGTACGTTTTTTCCACGTGTCTCGACCTCCAATGGATCCCTGCAAAGTTTGGTGAAGATCTGAGTATGTCGTTTTTGACCTTATCTGGAACCTCCCATCTGAAAATTTGAAAATTCTTAAAAAATTCGTCGAAAATCTTGATGTCTCCGATCTCTTGTTTTGTACGTTTTTTCCACGTGTCTTGACATGCAAAGTATTCCTGCAAAGTTTGGTGAAGATCTGAGTATGTAGTTTTTGACCTCATCTGGAACCTCCTATCTGAAAATTTGAAAATTCTTAAAAAATTCGTCCAAAATCTTGATGTCTCCAATCTTTTGTTTTGTACGTTTTTTCCACGTGTCTTGACATCCAATGTATCCCTGCAATGTTTGGTGAAGATCTGAGTATGTAGTTTTTGACCTTATCTGGAACCTCCCATCTGAAAATTTGAAAATTCCTAAAAAATCCGTCCAAAATCTTGATGACCCCAATCTCTTGTTTTGTACTTTTTTCCACGTGTCTCGACCTCCAATGTATCCCTGCAAAGTTTGGTGAAGATCTGAGTATGTAGTTTTTGACCTTATATGGAACCTCCTATCTGAAAATTTGAAAATTCTTAAAAAATTCGTCCAAAATCTTGATGTCACCAATCCTATGTTTTGTATGTTTTTTCCACGTGTCTTGACATCCAATGTATCCATGCAAAGTTTGGTGAAGATCTGAGTATGTCGTTTTTGACCTTATCTGGAACCTCCCATTTGAAAATTTGAAAATTCTTAAAAAATTCGTCGAAAATCTTGATGTCTCCGATCTCTTGTTTTGTACGTTTTTTCCACGTGTCTTGACATGCAAAGTATTCCTGCAAAGTTTGGTGAAGATCTGAGTATGTAGTTTTTGACCTCATCTGGAACCTCCTATCTGAAAATTTGAAAATTCTTAAAAAATTCGTCCAAAATTTTGATGTCTCCAATCTCTTGTTTTGTACGTTTTTTCCACGTGTCTTGACATCCAATGTATCCATGCAAAGTTTGGTGAAGATCTGAGTATGTAGTTTTTGACCTTATATTGAACCTCCCATCTGAAAATTTGAAAATTCTTAAAAAATTCGTCCAAAATCTTGATGACCCCAATCTCTTGTTTTGTACGTTTTTTCCACGTGTCTTGACATCCAAAGTATCCCTGCAAAGTTTGGTGAAGATCTGAGTATGTAGTTTTTGACCTTATATGGAACCTCCTTTCTGAAAATTTGAGAATTCTTAAAAAATTCGTCCAAAATCTTGATGTCTCCAATCTCTTGTTTTGTACGTTTTTTCCACGTGTCTTGACATCCAATGTATCCATGCAAAGTTTGGTGAAGATCTGAGTATGTCGTTTTTGACCTTATCTGGAACCTCCCATCTGAAAATTTGAAAATTCTTAAAAAATTCGTCGAAAATCTTGATGTCTCCAATCTTTTGTTTTGTACGTTTTTTCCACGTGTCTTGACATGCAAAGTATCCCTGCAACGTTTGGTGAAGATCTGAGTATGTAGTTTTTGACCTTATCTGGAACCTCCTATCTGAAAATTTGAAAATTCTTCAAAAATTCGTCGAAAATCTTGATGTCTCCAATCTCTTGTTTTGTACGTTTTTTCCACGTGTCTCGACCTCCAATGGATCCCTGCAAAGTTTGGTGAAGATCTGAGTATGTCGTTTTTGACCTTATCTGGAACATCCTTTCTGAAAATTTGAAAATTCTTAAAAAATTCGTCGAAAATCTTGATGTCTCCAATCTCTTGTTTTGTACGTTTTTTCCACGTGTCTTGACATCCAATGTATCCCTGCAAAGTTTGGTGAAGATCTGAGTATGTAGTTTTTGACCTTATATGGAACCTCCTATCTGAAAATTTGAAAATTCTTAAAAAATTCGTCCAAAATCTTGATGTCTCCAATCTCTTGTTTTGTACGTTTTTTCCACGTGTCTCGACCTCCAATGGATCCCTGCAAAGTTTGGTGAAGATCTGAGTATGTAGTTCTTGACCTTATATGGAACCTCCTATTTGAAAATTTGAAAATTCTTAAAAAATTCGTCGAAAATCTTGATGTCACCAATCCTATGTTTTGTATGTTTTTTCCACGTGTCTTGACATCCAATGTATTCCTGCAAAGTTTGGTGAAGATCTGAGTATGTCGTTTTTGACCTTATCTGGAACCTCCCATCTGAAAATTTGAAAATTCTTAAAAAATTCGTCGAAAATCTTGATGTCTCCGATCTCTTGTTTTGTACGTTTTTTCCACGTGTCTTGACATGCAAAGTATTCCTGCAAAGTTTGGTGAAGATCTGAGTATGTAGTTTTTGACCTCATCTGGAACCTCCTATCTGAAAATTTGAAAATTCTTAAAAAATTCGTCCAAAATCTTGATGTCTCCAATCTCTTGTTTTGTACGTTTTTTCCACGTGTCTTGACATCCAATGTATCCCTGCAATGTTTGGTGAAGATCTGAGTATGTAGTTTTTGACCTTATCTGGAACCTCCCATCTGAAAATTTGAAAATTCCTAAAAAATCCGTCCAAAATCTTGATGACCCCAATCTCTTGTTTTGTACTTTTTTTCCACGTGTCTCGACCTCCAATGTATCCCTGCAAAGTTTGGTGAAGATCTGAGTATGTAGTTTTTGACCTTATATGGAACCTCCTATCTGAAAATTTGAAAATTCTTAAAAAATTCGTCCAAAATCTTGATGTCACCAATCCTATGTTTTGTATGTTTTTTCCACGTGTCTTGACATCCAATGGATCCCTGCAAAGTTTGGTGAAGATCTGAGTATGTAGTTTTTGACCTCATCTGGAACCTCCTATCTGAAAATTTGAAAATTCTTAAAAAATTCGTCCAAAATCTTGATGTCTCCAATCTCTTGTTTTGTACGTTTTTTCCACGTGTCTTGACATCCAATGTATCCCTGCAATGTTTGGTGAAGATCTGAGTATGTAGTTTTTGACCTTATCTGGAACCTCCCATCTGAAAATTTGAAAATTCCTAAAAAATCCGTCCAAAATCTTGATGACCCAAATCTCTTGTTTTGTACTTTTTTTCCACGTGTCTTGACATCCAATGTATCCCTGCAAAGTTTGGTGAAGATCTGAGTATGTAGTTTTTGATCTTATCTGGAACCTCCTATCTGAAAATTTGAAAATTCTTAAAAAATTCGTCCAAAATCTTGATGTCTCCAATCTCTTGTTTTGTACGTTTTTTCCACGTGTCTTGATATCCAATGTATCCCTGCAAAGTTTGGTGAAGATCTGAGTATGTTGTTTTTGACCTTATCTGGAACATCCTTTCTGAAAATTTGAAAATTGTTAAAAAATTCGTCCAAAATCTTGATGTCTCCTATCTCTTGTTTTGTACGTTTTTTCCACGTGTCTTGACATCCAATGTATCCCTGCAAAGTTTGGTGAAGATCTGAGTATGTAGTTTTTGACCTTATCTGGAACCTCCCATCTGAAAATTTGAAAATTCTTAAAAAATTCGACCAATATCTTGATGTCTCCAATCTTTTGTTTTGTACGTTTTTTCCACGTGTCTTGACACATAATGTATACATGCAAAGTTTGGTGAAGATCTGAGTATGTAGTTTTTGACCTTATATGGAACCTCCTATCTGAAAATTTGAAAATTCTTAAAAAATTCGTCCAAAATCTTGATGTCTCCAATCTCTTGTTTTGTACGTTTTTTCCACGTGTCTTGACATCCAATGTATCCCTGCAAAGTTTGGTGAAGATCTGAGTATGTAGTTTTTGACCTTATCTGGAACCTCCCATCTGAAAATTTGAAAATTCCTAAAAAATCCGTGCAAAATCTTGATGACCCCAATCTCTTGTTTTGTACGTTTTTTCCACGTGTCTTGACATCCAATGTATTCCTGCAATGTTTGGTGAAGATCTGAGTATGTAGTTTTTGACCTTATATGGAACCTCCTATCTGAAAATTTGAAAATTCTTAAAAAATTCGACCAAAATCTTGATGTTCCGAATCCTATGTTTTGTATGTTTTTTCCACGTGTCTTGACATCCAATGTATCCATGCAAAGTTTGGTGAAGATCTGAGTATGTAGTTTTTGACCTTATATTGAACCTCCCATCTGAAAATTTGAAAATTCTTAAAAAATTCGTCCAAAATCTTGATGACCCAATCTCTTGTTTTGTACGTTTTTTCCACGTGTCTTGACATCCAAAGTATCCCTGCAAAGTTTGGTGAAGATCTGAGTATGTAGTTTTTGACCTTATATGGAACCTCCTTTCTGAAAATTTGAGGATTCTTAAAAAATTCGTCCAAAATCTTGATGTCTCCAATCTCTTGTTTTGTATGTTTTTTCCACGTGTCTTGACATCCAATGTATCCATGCAAAGTTTGGTGAAGATCTGAGTATGTCGTTTTTGACCTTATCTGGAACCTCCTATCTGAAAATTTCAAAATTATTCAAAAATTCGTCCAAAATCTTGATGTCTCCAATCTCTTGTTTTGTACGTTTTTTCCACGTGTCTCGACCTCCAATGGATCCCTGCAAAGTTTGGTGAAGATCTGAGTATGTCGTTTTTGACCTTATCTGGAACATCCTATCTGAAAATTTGAAAATTCTTCAAAAATTCGTCGAAAATCTTGATGTCTCCGATCTCTTGTTTTGTACGTTTTTTCCACGTGTCTTGACATCCAAAGTATCCCTGCAAAGTTTGGTGAAGATCTGAGTATGTAGTTTTTGACCTCATCTGGAACATCCTTTCTGAAAATTTGAAAATTCTTCAAAAATTCGTCGAAAATCTTGATGTCTCCAATCTCTTGTTTTGTACGTTTTTTCCACGTGTCTTGACATCCAATGTATTCCTGCAATGTTTGGTTCAGATCTGAGTATGTAGTTTTAGACCTTATCTGGAACCTCCTATCTGAAAATTTGAAAATTCTTCAAAAATTCGTCCAAAATCTTGATGTCTCCAATCTCTTGTTTTGTACGTTTTTTCCACGTGTCTCGACCTCCAATGGATCCCTGCAAAGTTTGGTGAAGATCTGAGTATGTAGTTTTTGACCTTATCTGGAACCTCCTATCTGAAAATTTGAAAATTCTTCAAAAATTCGTCGAAAATCTTGATGTCTCCAATCTCTTGTTTTGTACGTTTTTTCCACGTGTCTTGACATCCAATGTATTCCTGCAATGTTTGGTGGAGATCTGAGTATGTAGTTTTAGACCTTATCTGGAACCTCCTATCTGAAAATTTGAAAATTCTTCAAAAATTCGTCGAAAATCTTGATGTCTCCGATCTCTTGTTTTGTACGTTTTTTCCACGTGTCTTGACATGCAAAGTATTCCTGCAAAGTTTGGTGAAGATCTGAGTATGTAGTTTTTGACCTCATCTGGAACCTCCTATCTGAAAATTTGAAAATTCTTAAAAAATTCGTCGAAAATCTTGATGTCTCCAATCTCTTGTTTTGTACGTTTTTTCCACGTGTCTTGACATCCAATGTATCCCTGCAAAGTTTGGTGAAGATCTGAGTATGTAGTTTTTGACCTTATCTGGAACCTCCCATCTGAAAATTTGAAAATTCCTAAAAAATCCGTGCAAAATCTTGATGACCCCAATCTCTTGTTTTGTACGTTTTTTCCACGTGTCTTGACATGCAAAGTATTCCTGCAAAGTTTGGTGAAGATCTGAGTATGTAGTTTTTGACCTCATCTGGAACCTCCTATCTGAAAATTTGAAAATTCTTAAAAAATTCGTCCAAAATCTTGATGTCTCCAATCTCTTGTTTTGTACGTTTTTTCCACGTGTCTTGACATCCAATGTATCCCTGCAATGTTTGGTGAAGATCTGAGTATGTAGTTTTTGACCTTATATTGAACCTCCCATCTGAAAATTTGAAAATTCTTAAAAAATTCGTCCAAAATCTTGATGACCCCAATCTCTTGTTTTGTACGTTTTTTCCACGTGTCTTGACAACCAAAGTATCCCTGCAAAGTTTGGTGAAGATCTGAGTATGTAGTTTTTTACCTCATCTGGAACCTCCTATCTGAAAATTTGAAAATTCTTAAAAAATTCGTCCAAAATCTTGATGTCTCCAATCTCTTGTTTTGTACGTTTTTTCCACGTGTCTTGACATCCAATGTATCCATGCAAAGTTTGGTGAAGATCTGAGTATGTCGTTTTTGACCTTATCTGAAACCTCCCATCTGAAAATTTGAAAATTCTTAAAAAATTCGTCGAAAATCTTGATGTCTCCAATCTTTTGTTTTGTACGTTTTTTCCACGTGTCTTGACATGCAAAGTATCCCTGCAACGTTTGGTGAAGATCTGAGTATGTAGTTTTTGACCTTATCTGGAACCTCCTATCTGAAAATTTGAAAATTCTTCAAAAATTCGTCGAAAATCTTGATGTCTCCAATCTCTTGTTTTGTACGTTTTTTCCACGTGTCTTGACATCCAATGTATTCCTGCAATGTTTGGTGGAGATCTGAGTATGTCGTTTTTGACCTTATCTGGAACCTCCCATCTGAAAATTTGAAAATTCTTAAAAAATTCGTCGAAAATCTTGATGTCTCCGATCTCTTGTTTTGTACGTTTTTTCCACGTGTCTTGACATGCAAAGTATTCCTGCAAAGTTTGGTGAAGATCTGAGTATGTAGTTTTTGACCTCATCTGGAACCTCCTATCTGAAAATTTGAAAATTCTTAAAAAATTCGTCCAAAATCTTGATGTCTCCAATCTCTTGTTTTGTACGTTTTTTCCACGTGTCTTGACATCCAATGTATCCCTGCAAAGTTTGGTGAAGATCTGAGTATGTCGTTTTTGACCTTATCTGGAACCTCCCATCTGAAAATTTGAAAATTCTTAAAAAATTCGTCGAAAACCTTGATGTCTCCGATCTCTTGTTTTGTACGTTTTTTCCACGTGTCTTGACATGCAAAGTATTCCTGCAAAGTTTGGTGAAGATCTGAGTATGTAGTTTTTGACCTCATCTGGAACCTCCTATCTGAAAATTTGAAAATTCTTAAAAAATTCGTCCAAAATCTTGATGTCTCCAATCTCTTGTTTTGTACGTTTTTTCCACGTGTCTTGACATCCAATGTATCCCTGCAATGTTTGGTGAAGATCTGAGTATGTAGTTTTTGACCTTATCTGGAACCTCCCATCTGAAAATTTGAAAATTCCTAAAAAATCCGTGCAAAATCTTGATGACCCCAATCTCTTGTTTTGTACTTTTTTTCCACGTGTCTTGACATCCAATGTATCCCTGCAAAGTTTGGTGAAGATCTGAGTATGTAGTTTTTGATCTTATCTGGAACCTCCTATCTGAAAATTTGAAAATTCTTAAAAAATTCGTCCAAAATCTTGATGTCTCCAATCTCTTGTTTTGTACGTTTTTTCCACGTGTCTTGATATCCAATGTATCCCTGCAAAGTTTGGTGAAGATCTGAGTATGTTGTTTTTGACCTTATCTGGAACATCCTTTCTGAAAATTTGAAAATTGTTAAAAAATTCGTCCAAAATCTTGATGTCTCCTATCTCTTGTTTTGTACGTTTTTTCCACGTGTCTTGACATCCAATGTATCCCTGCAAAGTTTGGTGAAGATCTGAGTATGTAGTTTTTGACCTTATCTGGAACCTCCCATCTGAAAATTTGAAAATTCTTAAAAAATTCGACCAATATCTTGATGTCTCCAATCTTTTGTTTTGTACGTTTTTTCCACGTGTCTTGACACATAATGTATCCATGCAAAGTTTGGTGAAGATCTGAGTATGTAGTTTTTGACCTTATATGGAACCTCCTATCTGAAAATTTGAAAATTCTTAAAAAATTCGTCCAAAATCTTGATGTCTCCAATCTCTTGTTTTGTACGTTTTTTCCACGTGTCTTGACATCCAATGTATCCCTGCAAAGTTTGGTGAAAATCTGAGTATGTAGTTTTTGACCTTATCTGGAACCTCCCATCTGAAAATTTGAAAATTCCTAAAAAATCCGTGCAAAATCTTGATGACCCCAATCTCTTGTTTTGTACGTTTTTTCCACGTGTCTTGACATCCAATGTATTCCTGCAATGTTTGGTGAAGATCTGAGTATGTAGTTTTTGACCTTATATGGAACCTCCTATCTGAAAATTTGAAAATTCTTAAAAAATTCGACCAAAATCTTGATGTTCCGAATCCTATGTTTTGTATGTTTTTTCCACGTGTCTTGACATCCAATGTATCCATGCAAAGTTTGGTGAAGATCTGAGTATGTAGTTTTTGACCTTATATTGAACCTCCCATCTGAAAATTTGAAAATTCTTAAAAAATTCGTCCAAAATCTTGATGACCCCAATCTCTTGTTTTGTACGTTTTTTCCACGTGTCTTGACATCCAAAGTATCCCTGCAAAGTTTGGTGAAGATCTGAGTATGTAGTTTTTGACCTTATATCGAACCTCCTTTCTGAAAATTTGAGAATTCTTAAAAAATTCGTCCAAAATCTTGATGTCTCCAATCTCTTGTTTTGTACGTTTTTTCCACGTGTCTTGACATCCAATGTATCCATGCAAAGTTTGGTGAAGATCTGAGTATGTCGTTTTTGACCTTATCTGGAACCTCCCATCTGAAAATTTGAAAATTCTTAAAAAATTCGTCGAAAATCTTGATGTCTCCAATCTTTTGTTTTGTACGTTTTTTCCACGTGTCTTGACATGCAAAGTATCCCTGCAACGTTTGGTGAAGATCTGAGTATGTAGTTTTTGACCTTATCTGGAACCTCCTATCTGAAAATTTGAAAATTCTTCAAAAATTCGTCCAAAATCTTGATGTCTCCAATCTCTTGTTTTGTACGTTTTTTCCACGTGTCTTGACATCCAATGTATTCCTGCAATGTTTGGTGGAGATCTGAGTATGTAGTTTTAGACCTTATCTGGAACCTCCTATCTGAAAATTTGAAAATTCTTCAAAAATTCGTCCAAAATCTTGATGTCTCCAATCTCTTGTTTTGTACGTTTTTTCCACGTGTCTCGACCTCCAATGGATCCCTGCAAAGTTTGGTGAAGATCTGAGTATGTCGTTTTTGACCTTATCTGGAACATCCTTTCTGAAAATTTGAAAATTCTTCAAAAATTCGTCGAAAATCTTGATGTCTCCAATCTCTTGTTTTGTACGTTTTTTCCACGTGTCTTGACATCCAATGTATTCCTGCAATGTTTGGTGGAAATCTGAGTATGTAGTTTTAGACCTTATCTGGAACCTCCTATCTGAAAATTTGAAAATTCTTCAAAAATTCGTCGAAAATCTTGATGTCTCCGATCTCTTGTTTTGTACGTTTTTTCCACGTGTCTCGACCTCCAATGGATCCCTGCAAAGTTTGGTGAAGATCTGAGTATGTAGTTTTTGACCTCATCTGGAACATCCTTTCTGAAAATTTGAAAATTCTTCAAAAATTCGTCGAAAATCTTGATGTCTCCAATCTCTTGTTTTGTACGTTTTTTCCACGTGTCTTGACATCCAATGTATTCCTGCAATGTTTGGTGGAGATCTGAGTATGTAGTTTTAGACCTTATCTGGAACCTCCTATCTGAAAATTTGAAAATTCTTCAAAAATTCGTCCAAAATCTTGATGTCTCCAATCTCTTGTTTTGTACGTTTTTTCCACGTGTCTCGACCTCCAATGGATCCCTGCAAAGTTTGGTGAAGATCTGAGTATGTAGTTTTTGACCTTATCTGGAACCTCCTATCTGAAAATTTGAAAATTCTTCAAAAATTCGTCGAAAATCTTGATGTCTCCAATCTCTTGTTTTGTACGTTTTTTCCACGTGTCTTGACATCCAATGTATTCCTGCAATGTTTGGTGGAGATCTGAGTATGTAGTTTTAGACCTTATCTGGAACCTCCTATCTGAAAATTTGAAAATTCTTCAAAAATTCGTCGAAAACCTTGATGTCTCCGATCTCTTGTTTTGTACGTTTTTTCCACGTGTCTTGACATGCAAAGTATTCCTGCAAAGTTTGGTGAAGATCTGAGTATGTAGTTTTTGACCTCATCTGGAACCTCCTATCTGAAAATTTGAAAATTCTTAAAAAATTCGTCCAAAATCTTGATGTCTCCAATCTCTTGTTTTGTACGTTTTTTCCACGTGTCTTGACATCCAATGGATCCCTGCAATGTTTGGTGAAGATCTGAGTATGTAGTTTTTGACCTTATCTGGAACCTCCCATCTGAAAATTTGAAAATTCCTAAAAAATCCGTGCAAAATCTTGATGACCCCAATCTCTTGTTTTGTACTTTTTTTCCACGTGTCTTGACATCCAATGTATCCCTGCAAAGTTTGGTGAAGATCTGAGTATGTAGTTTTTGATCTTATCTGGAACCTCCTATCTGAAAATTTGAAAATTCTTAAAAAATTCGTCCAAAATCTTGATGTCTCCAATCTCTTGTTTTGTACGTTTTTTCCACGTGTCTTGATATCCAATGTATCCCTGCAAAGTTTGGTGAAGATCTGAGTATGTTGTTTTTGACCTTATCTGGAACATCCTTTCTGAAAATTTGAAAATTGTTAAAAAATTCGTCCAAAATCTTGATGTCTCCTATCTCTTGTTTTGTACGTTTTTTCCACGTGTCTTGACATCCAATGTATCCCTGCAAAGTTTGGTGAAGATCTGAGTATGTAGTTTTTGACCTTATCTGGAACCTCCCATCTGAAAATTTGAAAATTCTTAAAAAATTCGACCAATATCTTGATGTCTCCAATCTTTTGTTTTGTACGTTTTTTCCACGTGTCTTGACACATAATGTATCCATGCAAAGTTTGGTGAAGATCTGAGTATGTAGTTTTTGACCTTATATGGAACCTCCTATCTGAAAATTTGAAAATTCTTAAAAAATTCGTCCAAAATCTTGATGTCTCCAATCTCTTGTTTTGTACGTTTTTTCCACGTGTCTTGACATCCAATGTATCCCTGCAAAGTTTGGTGAAAATCTGAGTATGTAGTTTTTGACCTTATCTGGAACCTCCCATCTGAAAATTTGAAAATTCCTAAAAAATCCGTGCAAAATCTTGATGACCCCAATCTCTTGTTTTGTACGTTTTTTCCACGTGTCTTGACATCCAATGTATTCCTGCAATGTTTGGTGAAGATCTGAGTATGTAGTTTTTGACCTTATATGGAACCTCCTATCTGAAAATTTGAAAATTCTTAAAAAATTCGACCAAAATCTTGATGTTCCGAATCCTATGTTTTGTATGTTTTTTCCACGTGTCTTGACATCCAATGTATCCATGCAAAGTTTGGTGAAGATCTGAGTATGTAGTTTTTGACCTTATATTGAACCTCCCATCTGAAAATTTGAAAATTCTTAAAAAATTCGTCCAAAATCTTGATGACCCCAATCTCTTGTTTTGTACGTTTTTTCCACGTGTCTTGACATCCAAAGTATCCCTGCAAAGTTTGGTGAAGATCTGAGTATGTAGTTTTTGACCTTATATCGAACCTCCTTTCTGAAAATTTGAGAATTCTTAAAAAATTCGTCCAAAATCTTGATGTCTCCAATCTCTTGTTTTGTACGTTTTTTCCACGTGTCTTGACATCCAATGTATCCATGCAAAGTTTGGTGAAGATCTGAGTATGTCGTTTTTGACCTTATCTGGAACCTCCCATCTGAAAATTTGAAAATTCTTAAAAAATTCGTCGAAAATCTTGATGTCTCCAATCTTTTGTTTTGTACGTTTTTTCCACGTGTCTTGACATGCAAAGTATCCCTGCAACGTTTGGTGAAGATCTGAGTATGTAGTTTTTGACCTTATCTGGAACCTCCTATCTGAAAATTTGAAAATTCTTCAAAAATTCGTCCAAAATCTTGATGTCTCCAATCTCTTGTTTTGTACGTTTTTTCCACGTGTCTTGACATCCAATGTATTCCTGCAATGTTTGGTGGAGATCTGAGTATGTAGTTTTAGACCTTATCTGGAACCTCCTATCTGAAAATTTGAAAATTCTTCAAAAATTCGTCCAAAATCTTGATGTCTCCAATCTCTTGTTTTGTACGTTTTTTCCACGTGTCTCGACCTCCAATGGATCCCTGCAAAGTTTGGTGAAGATCTGAGTATGTCGTTTTTGACCTTATCTGGAACATCCTTTCTGAAAATTTGAAAATTCTTCAAAAATTCGTCGAAAATCTTGATGTCTCCAATCTCTTGTTTTGTACGTTTTTTCCACGTGTCTTGACATCCAATGTATTCCTGCAATGTTTGGTGGAAATCTGAGTATGTAGTTTTAGACCTTATCTGGAACCTCCTATCTGAAAATTTGAAAATTCTTCAAAAATTCGTCGAAAATCTTGATGTCTCCGATCTCTTGTTTTGTACGTTTTTTCCACGTGTCTCGACCTCCAATGGATCCCTGCAAAGTTTGGTGAAGATCTGAGTATGTAGTTTTTGACCTCATCTGGAACATCCTTTCTGAAAATTTGAAAATTCTTCAAAAATTCGTCGAAAATCTTGATGTCTCCAATCTCTTGTTTTGTACGTTTTTTCCACGTGTCTTGACATCCAATGTATTCCTGCAATGTTTGGTGGAGATCTGAGTATGTAGTTTTAGACCTTATCTGGAACCTCCTATCTGAAAATTTGAAAATTCTTCAAAAATTCGTCCAAAATCTTGATGTCTCCAATCTCTTGTTTTGTACGTTTTTTCCACGTGTCTCGACCTCCAATGGATCCCTGCAAAGTTTGGTGAAGATCTGAGTATGTAGTTTTTGACCTTATCTGGAACCTCCTATCTGAAAATTTGAAAATTCTTCAAAAATTCGTCGAAAATCTTGATGTCTCCAATCTCTTGTTTTGTACGTTTTTTCCACGTGTCTTGACATCCAATGTATTCCTGCAATGTTTGGTGGAGATCTGAGTATGTAGTTTTAGACCTTATCTGGAACCTCCTATCTGAAAATTTGAAAATTCTTCAAAAATTCGTCGAAAACCTTGATGTCTCCGATCTCTTGTTTTGTACGTTTTTTCCACGTGTCTTGACATGCAAAGTATTCCTGCAAAGTTTGGTGAAGATCTGAGTATGTAGTTTTTGACCTCATCTGGAACCTCCTATCTGAAAATTTGAAAATTCTTAAAAAATTCGTCCAAAATCTTGATGTCTCCAATCTCTTGTTTTGTACGTTTTTTCCACGTGTCTTGACATCCAATGTATCCCTGCAATGTTTGGTGAAGATCTGAGTATGTAGTTTTTGACCTTATCTGGAACCTCCCATCTGAAAATTTGAAAATTCCTAAAAAATCCGTCCAAAATCTTGATGACCCCAATCTCTTGTTTTGTACTTTTTTTCCACGTGTCTCGACCTCCAATGTATCCCTGCAAAGTTTGGTGAAGATCTGAGTATGTAGTTTTTGACCTTATATGGAACCTCCTATCTGAAAATTTGAAAATTCTTAAAAAATTCGTCGAAAATCTTGATGTCTCCGATCTCTTGTTTTGTACGTTTTTTCCACGTGTCTCGACCTCCAATGGATCCCTGCAAAGTTTGGTGAAGATCTGAGTATGTCGTTTTTGACCTTATCTGGAACCTCCCATCTGAAAATTTGAAAATTCTTAAAAAATTCGTCGAAAATCTTGATGTCTCCGATCTCTTGTTTTGTACGTTTTTTCCACGTGTCTTGACATGCAAAGTATTCCTGCAAAGTTTGCTGAAGATCTGAGTATGTAGTTTTTGACCTCATCTGGAACCTCCTATCTGAAAATTTGAAAATTCTTAAAAAATTCGTCCAAAATCTTGATGTCTCCAATCTTTTGTTTTGTACGTTTTTTCCACGTGTCTTGACATCCAATGTATCCCTGCAATGTTTGGTGAAGATCTGAGTATGTAGTTTTTGACCTTATCTGGAACCTCCCATCTGAAAATTTGAAAATTCCTAAAAAATCCGTCCAAAATCTTGATGACCCCAATCTCTTGTTTTGTACTTTTTTTCCACGTGTCTCGACCTCCAATGTATCCCTGCAAAGTTTGGTGAAGATCTGAGTATGTAGTTTTTGACCTTATATGGAACCTCCTATCTGAAAATTTGAAAATTCTTAAAAAATTCGTCCAAAATCTTGATGTCACCAATCCTATGTTTTGTATGTTTTTTCCACGTGTCTTGACATCCAATGTATCCATGCAAAGTTTGGTGAAGATCTGAGTATGTCGTTTTTGACCTTATCTGGAACCTCCCATCTGAAAATTTGAAAATTCTTAAAAAATTCGTCGAAAATCTTGATGTCTCCGATCTCTTGTTTTGTACGTTTTTTCCACGTGTCTTGACATGCAAAGTATTCCTGCAAAGTTTGGTGAAGATCTGAGTATGTAGTTTTTGACCTCATCTGGAACCTCCTATCTGAAAATTTGAAAATTCTTAAAAAATTCGTCCAAAATTTTGATGTCTCCAATCTCTTGTTTTGTACGTTTTTTCCACGTGTCTTGACATCCAATGTATCCATGCAAAGTTTGGTGAAGATCTGAGTATGTAGTTTTTGACCTTATATTGAACCTCCCATCTGAAAATTTGAAAATTCTTAAAAAATTCGTCCAAAATCTTGATGACCCCAATCTCTTGTTTTGTACGTTTTTTCCACGTGTCTTGACATCCAAAGTATCCCTGCAAAGTTTGGTGAAGATCTGAGTATGTAGTTTTTGACCTTATATGGAACCTCCTTTCTGAAAATTTGAGAATTCTTAAAAAATTCGTCCAAAATCTTGATGTCTCCAATCTCTTGTTTTGTACGTTTTTTCCACGTGTCTTGACATCCAATGTATCCATGCAAAGTTTGGTGAAGATCTGAGTATGTCGTTTTTGACCTTATCTGGAACCTCCCATCTGAAAATTTGAAAATTCTTAAAAAATTCGTCGAAAATCTTGATGTCTCCAATCTTTTGTTTTGTACGTTTTTTCCACGTGTCTTGACATGCAAAGTATCCCTGCAACGTTTGGTGAAGATCTGAGTATGTAGTTTTTGACCTTATCTGGAACCTCCTATCTGAAAATTTGAAAATTCTTCAAAAATTCGTCGAAAATCTTGATGTCTCCAATCTCTTGTTTTGTACGTTTTTTCCACGTGTCTCGACCTCCAATGGATCCCTGCAAAGTTTGGTGAAGATCTGAGTATGTCGTTTTTGACCTTATCTGGAACATCCTTTCTGAAAATTTGAAAATTCTTAAAAAATTCGTCGAAAATCTTGATGTCTCCAATCTCTTGTTTTGTACGTTTTTTCCACGTGTCTTGACATCCAATGTATCCCTGCAAAGTTTGGTGAAGATCTGAGTATGTAGTTTTTGACCTTATATGGAACCTCCTATCTGAAAATTTGAAAATTCTTAAAAAATTCGTCCAAAATCTTGATGTCTCCAATCTCTTGTTTTGTACGTTTTTTCCACGTGTCTCGACCTCCAATGGATCCCTGCAAAGTTTGGTGAACATCTGAGTATGTAGTTTTTGACCTTATATGGAACCTCCTATTTGAAAATTTGAAAATTCTTAAAAAATTCGTCCAAAATCTTGATGTCACCAATCCTATGTTTTGTATGTTTTTTCCACGTGTCTTGACATCCAATGTATTCCTGCAAAGTTTGGTGAAGATCTGAGTATGTCGTTTTTGACCTTATCTGGAACCTCCCATCTGAAAATTTGAAAATTCTTAAAAAATTCGTCGAAAATCTTGATGTCTCCGATCTCTTGTTTTGTACGTTTTTTCCACGTGTCTTGACATGCAAAGTATTCCTGCAAAGTTTGGTGAAGATCTGAGTATGTAGTTTTTGACCTCATCTGGAACCTCCTATCTGAAAATTTGAAAATTCTTAAAAAATTCGTCCAAAATCTTGATGTCTCCAATCTCTTGTTTTGTACGTTTTTTCCACGTGTCTTGACATCCAATGTATCCCTGCAATGTTTGGTGAAGATCTGAGTATGTAGTTTTTGACCTTATCTGGAACCTCCCATCTGAAAATTTGAAAATTCCTAAAAAATCCGTCCAAAATCTTGATGACCCCAATCTCTTGTTTTGTACTTTTTTTCCACGTGTCTCGACCTCCAATGTATCCCTGCAAAGTTTGGTGAAGATCTGAGTATGTAGTTTTTGACCTTATATGGAACCTCCTATCTGAAAATTTGAAAATTCTTAAAAAATTCGTCCAAAATCTTGATGTCACCAATCCTATGTTTTGTATGTTTTTTCCACGTGTCTTGACATCCAATGGATCCCTGCAAAGTTTGGTGAAGATCTGAGTATGTAGTTTTTGACCTCATCTGGAACCTCCTATCTGAAAATTTGAAAATTCTTAAAAAATTCGTCCAAAATCTTGATGTCTCCAATCTCTTGTTTTGTACGTTTTTTCCACGTGTCTTGACATCCAATGTATCCCTGCAATGTTTGGTGAAGATCTGAGTATGTAGTTTTTGACCTTATCTGGAACCTCCCATCTGAAAATTTGAAAATTCCTAAAAAATCCGTCCAAAATCTTGATGACCCCAATCTCTTGTTTTGTACTTTTTTCCACGTGTCTTGACATCCAATGTATCCCTGCAAAGTTTGGTGAAGATCTGAGTATGTAGTTTTTGATCTTATCTGGAACCTCCTATCTGAAAATTTGAAAATTCTTAAAAAATTCGTCCAAAATCTTGATGTCTCCAATCTCTTGTTTTGTACGTTTTTTCCACGTGTCTTGATATCCAATGTATCCCTGCAAAGTTTGGTGAAGATCTGAGTATGTTGTTTTTGACCTTATCTGGAACATCCTTTCTGAAAATTTGAAAATTGTTAAAAAATTCGTCCAAAATCTTGATGTCTCCTATCTCTTGTTTTGTACGTTTTTTACACGTGTCTTGACATCCAATGTATCCCTGCAAAGTTTGGTGAAGATCTGAGTATGTAGTTTTTGACCTTATCTGGAACCTCCCATCTGAAAATTTGAAAATTCTTAAAAAATTCGACCAATATCTTGATGTCTCCAATCTTTTGTTTTGTACGTTTTTTCCACGTGTCTTGACACATAATGTATACATGCAAAGTTTGGTGAAGATCTGAGTATGTAGTTTTTGACCTTATATGGAACCTCCTATCTGAAAATTTGAAAATTCTTAAAAAATTCGTCCAAAATCTTGATGTCTCCAATCTCTTGTTTTGTACGTTTTTTCCACGTGTCTTGACATCCAATGTATCCCTGCAAAGTTTGGTGAAGATCTGAGTATGTAGTTTTTGACCTTATCTGGAACCTCCCATCTGAAAATTTGAAAATTCCTAAAAAATCCGTGCAAAATCTTGATGACCCCAATCTCTTGTTTTGTACGTTTTTTCCACGTGTCTTGACATCCAATGTATTCCTGCAATGTTTGGTGAAGATCTGAGTATGTAGTTTTTGACCTTATATGGAACCTCCTATCTGAAAATTTGAAAATTCTTAAAAAATTCGACCAAAATCTTGATGTTCCGAATCCTATGTTTTGTATGTTTTTTCCACGTGTCTTGACATCCAATGTATCCATGCAAAGTTTGGTGAAGATCTGAGTATGTAGTTTTTGACCTTATATTGAACCTCCCATCTGAAAATTTGAAAATTCTTAAAAAATTCGTCCAAAATCTTGATGACCCCAATCTCTTGTTTTGTACGTTTTTTCCACGTGTCTTGACATCCAAAGTATCCCTGCAAAGTTTGGTGAAGATCTGAGTATGTAGTTTTTGACCTTATATGGAACCTCCTTTCTGAAAATTTGAGGATTCTTAAAAAATTCGTCCAAAATCTTGATGTCTCCAATCTCTTGTTTTGTATGTTTTTTCCACGTGTCTTGACATCCAATGTATCCATGCAAAGTTTGGTGAAGATCTGAGTATGTCGTTTTTGACCTTATCTGGAACCTCCCATCTGAAAATTTGAAAATTCTTAAAAAATTCGTCGAAAATCTTGATGTCTCCAATCTTTTGTTTTGTACGTTTTTTCCACGTGTCTTGACATGCAAAGTATCCCTGCAACGTTTGGTGAAGATCTGAGTATGTAGTTTTTGACCTTATCTGGAACCTCCTATCTGAAAATTTGAAAATTCTTCAAAAATTCGTCGAAAATCTTGATGTCTCCAATCTCTTGTTTTGTACGTTTTTTCCACGTGTCTTGACATCCAATGTATTCCTGCAATGTTTGGTGGAGATCTGAGAATGTAGTTTTAGACCTTATCTGGAACCTCCTATCTGAAAATTTGAAAATTCTTCAAAAATTCGTCCAAAATCTTGATGTCTCCAATCTCTTGTTTTGTACGTTTTTTCCACGTGTCTCGACCTCCAATGGATCCCTGCAAAGTTTGGTGAAGATCTGAGTATGTCGTTTTTGACCTTATCTGGAACATCCTTTCTGAAAATTTGAAAATTCTTAAAAAATTCGTCGAAAATCTTGATGTCTCCAATCTCTTGTTTTGTACGTTTTTTCCACGTGTCTTGACATCCAATGTATTCCTGCAATGTTTGGTGGAGATCTGAGTATGTAGTTTTAGACCTTATCTGGAACCTCCTATCTGAAAATTTGAAAATTCTTCAAAAATTCGTCGAAAACCTTGATGTCTCCGATCTCTTGTTTTGTACGTTTTTTCCACGTGTCTTGACATCCAAAGTATCCCTGCAAAGTTTGGTGAAGATCTGAGTATGTAGTTTTTGACCTCATCTGGAACATCCTTTCTGAAAATTTGAAAATTCTTCAAAAATTCGTCGAAAATCTTGATGTCTCCAATCTCTTGTTTTGTACGTTTTTTCCACGTGTCTTGACATCCAATGTATTCCTGCAATGTTTGGTGGAGATCTGAGTATGTAGTTTTAGACCTTATCTGGAACCTCCTATCTGAAAATTTGAAAATTCTTCAAAAATTCGTCCAAAATCTTGATGTCTCCAATCTCTTGTTTTGTACGTTTTTTCCACGTGTCTCGACCTCCAATGGATCCCTGCAAAGTTTGGTGAAGATCTGAGTATGTAGTTTTTGACCTTATCTGGAACCTCCTATCTGAAAATTTGAAAATTCTTCAAAAATTCGTCCAAAATCTTGATGTCTCCAATCTCTTGTTTTGTACGTTTTTTCCACGTGTCTTGACATCCAATGTATTCCTGCAATGTTTGGTGGAGATCTGAGTATGTAGTTTTAGACCTTATCTGGAACCTCCTATCTGAAAATTTGAAAATTCTTCAAAAATTCGTCGAAAATCTTGATGTCTCCGATCTCTTGTTTTGTACGTTTTTTCCACGTGTCTTGACATGCAAAGTATTCCTGCAAAGTTTGGTGAAGATCTGAGTATGTAGTTTTTGACCTCATCTGGAACCTCCTATCTGAAAATTTGAAAATTCTTAAAAAATTCGTCGAAAATCTTGATGTCTCCAATCTCTTGTTTTGTACGTTTTTTCCACGTGTCTTGACATCCAATGTATCCCTGCAAAGTTTGGTGGAGATCTGAGTATGTAGTTTTTGACCTTATCTGGGACCTCCTATCAGAAAATTTGAAAATTCTTCAAAAATTCGACCAAAATCTTGATGTCTCCAATCTTTTGTTTTGTACGTTTTTTCCACGTGTCTTGACACATAATGTATCCATGCAAAGTTTGGTGAAGATCTGAGTATGTAGTTTTTGACCTTATATGGAACCTCCTATCTGAAAATTTGAAAATTCTTAAAAAATTCGTCCAAAATCTTGATGTCTCCAATCTCTTGTTTTGTACGTTTTTTCCACGTGTCTTGACATCCAATGTATCCCTGCAAAGTTTGGTGAAGATCTGAGTATGTAGTTTTTGACCTTATCTGGAACCTCCCATCTGAAAATTTGAAAATTCCTAAAAAATCCGTGCAAAATCTTGATGACCCCAATCTCTTGTTTTGTACGTTTTTTCCACGTGTCTTGACATGCAAAGTATTCCTGCAAAGTTTGGTGAAGATCTGAGTATGTAGTTTTTGACCTCATCTGGAACCTCCTATCTGAAAATTTGAAAATTCTTAAAAAATTCGTCCAAAATCTTGATGTCTCCAATCTCTTGTTTTGTACGTTTTTTCCACGTGTCTTGACATCCAATGTATCCCTGCAATGTTTGGTGAAGATCTGAGTATGTAGTTTTTGACCTTATATTGAACCTCCCATCTGAAAATTTGAAAATTCTTAAAAAATTCGTCCAAAATCTTGATGACCCCAATCTCTTGTTTTGTACGTTTTTTCCACGTGTCTTGACAACCAAAGTATCCCTGCAAAGTTTGGTGAAGATCTGAGTATGTAGTTTTTTACCTCATCTGGAACCTCCTATCTGAAAATTTGAAAATTCTTAAAAAATTCGTCCAAAATCTTGATGTCTCCAATCTTTTGTTTTGTACGTTTTTTCCACGTGTCTTGACATGCAAAGTATCCCTGCAACGTTTGGTGAAGATCTGAGTATGTAGTTTTTGACCTTATCTGGAACCTCCTATCTGAAAATTTGAAAATTCTTCAAAAATTCGTCGAAAATCTTGATGTCTCCAATCTCTTGTTTTGTACGTTTTTTCCACGTGTCTTGACATCCAATGTATTCCTGCAATGTTTGGTGGAGATCTGAGTATGTCGTTTTTGACCTTATCTGGAACCTCCCATCTGAAAATTTGAAAATTCTTCAAAAATTCGTCGAAAATCTTGATGTCTCCGATCTCTTGTTTTGTACGTTTTTTCCACGTGTCTTGACATGCAAAGTATTCCTGCAAAGTTTGGTGAAGATCTGAGTATGTAGTTTTTGACCTCATCTGGAACCTCCTATCTGAAAATTTGAAAATTCTTAAAAAATTCGTCCAAAATCTTGATGTCTCCAATCTCTTGTTTTGTACGTTTTTTCCACGTGTCTTGACATCCAATGTATCCCTGCAATGTTTGGTGAAGATCTGAGTATGTAGTTTTTGACCTTATCTGGAACCTCCCATCTGAAAATTTGAAAATTCCTAAAAAATCCGTCCAAAATCTTGATGACCCCAATCTCTTGTTTTGTACTTTTTTTCCACGTGTCTCGACCTCCAATGTATCCCTGCAAAGTTTGGTGAAGATCTGAGTATGTAGTTTTTGACCTTATATGGAACCTCCTATCTGAAAATTTGAAAATTCTTAAAAAATTCGTCCAAAATCTTGATGTCACCAATCCTATGTTTTGTATGTTTTTTCCACGTGTCTTGACATCCAATGTATTCCTGCAAAGTTTGGTGAAGATCTGAGTATGTCGTTTTTGACCTTATCTGGAACCTCCCATCTGAAAATTTGAAAATTCTTAAAAAATTCGTCGAAAATCTTGATGTCTCCGATCTCTTGTTTTGTACGTTTTTTCCACGTGTCTTGACATGCAAAGTATTCCTGCAAAGTTTGGTGAAGATCTGAGTATGTAGTTTTTGACCTCATCTGGAACCTCCTATCTGAAAATTTGAAAATTCTTAAAAAATTCGTCCAAAATCTTGATGTATCCAATCTCTTGTTTTGTACGTTTTTTCCACGTGTCTTGACATCCAATGTATCCCTGCAAAGTTTGGTGGAGATCTGAGTATGTAGTTTTTGACCTTATCTGGGACCTCCTATCAGAAAATTTGAAAATTCTTCAAAAATTCGACCAAAATCTTGATGTCTCCAATCTTTTGTTTTGTACGTTTTTTCCACGTGTCTTGACACATAATGTATCCATGCAAAGTTTGGTGGAGATCTGAGTATGTAGTTTTAGACCTTATCTGGAACCTCCTATCTGAAAATTTGAAAATTCTTCAAAAATTCGTCCAAAATCTTGATGTCTCCAATCTCTTGTTTTGTACGTTTTTTCCACGTGTCTTGACATCCAATGTATCCCTGCAATGTTTGGTGAAGATCTGAGTATGTAGTTTTTGACCTTATCTGGAACCTCCCATCTGAAAATTTGAAAATTCCTAAAAAATCCGTCCAAAATCTTGATGACCCCAATCTCTTGTTTTGTACTTTTTTTCCACGTGTCTCGACCTCCAATGTATCCCTGCAAAGTTTGGTGAAGATCTGAGTATGTAGTTTTTGACCTTATATGGAACCTCCTATCTGAAAATTTGAAAATTCTTAAAAAATTCGTCCAAAATCTTGATGTCACCAATCCTATGTTTTGTATGTTTTTTCCACGTGTCTTGACATCCAATGTATTCCTGCAAAGTTTGGTGAAGATCTGAGTATGTCGTTTTTGACCTTATCTGGAACCTCCCATCTGAAAATTTGAAAATTCCTAAAAAATCCGTCCAAAATCTTGATGAAACCAATCTCTTGTTTTGTACTTTTTTTCCACGTGTCTTGACATGCAAAGTATTCCTGCAAAGTTTGGTGAAGATCTGAGTATGTAGTTTTTGACCTTATATTGAACCTCCCATCTGAAAATTTGAAAATTCTTAAAAAATTCGTCCAAAATCTTGATGACCCCAATCTCTTGTTTTGTACGTTTTTTCCACGTGTCTTGACATCCAATGTATCCCTGCAATGTTTGGTGAAGATCTGAGTATGTAGTTTTTGACCTTATATTGAACCTCCCATCTGAAAATTTGAAAATTCTTAAAAAATTCGTCCAAAATCTTGATGACCCCAATCTCTTGTTTTGTACGTTTTTTCCACGTGTCTTGACAACCAAAGTATCCCTGCAAAGTTTGGTGAAGATCTGAGTATGTAGTTTTTTACCTCATCTGGAACCTCCTATCTGAAAATTTGAAAATTCTTAAAAAATTCGTCCAAAATCTTGATGTCTCCAATCTCTTGTTTTGTACGTTTTTTCCACGTGTCTTGACATCCAATGTATCCATGCAAAGTTTGGTGAAGATCTGAGTATGTCGTTTTTGACCTTATCTGAAACCTCCCATCTGAAAATTTGAAAATTCTTAAAAAATTCGTCGAAAATCTTGATGTCTCCAATCTTTTGTTTTGTACGTTTTTTCCACGTGTCTTGACATGCAAAGTATCCCTGCAACGTTTGGTGAAGATCTGAGTATGTAGTTTTTGACCTTATCTGGAACCTCCTATCTGAAAATTTGAAAATTCTTCAAAAATTCGTCGAAAATCTTGATGTCTCCAATCTCTTGTTTTGTACGTTTTTTCCACGTGTCTTGACATCCAATGTATTCCTGCAATGTTTGGTGGAGATCTGAGTATGTCGTTTTTGACCTTATCTGGAACCTCCCATCTGAAAATTTGAAAATTTTTCAAAAATTCGTCGAAAATCTTGATGTCTCCGATCTCTTGTTTTGTACGTTTTTTCCACGTGTCTTGACATGCAAAGTATTCCTGCAAAGTTTGGTGAAGATCTGAGTATGTAGTTTTTGACCTCATCTGGAACCTCCTATCTGAAAATTTGAAAATTCTTAAAAAATTCGTCCAAAATCTTGATGTCTCCAATCTCTTGTTTTGTACGTTTTTTCCACGTGTCTTGACATCCAATGTATCCCTGCAATGTTTGGTGAAGATCTGAGTATGTAGTTTTTGACCTTATCTGGAACCTCCCATCTGAAAATTTGAAAATTCCTAAAAAATCCGTCCAAAATCTTGATGACCCCAATCTCTTGTTTTGTACTTTTTTTCCACGTGTCTCGACCTCCAATGTATCCCTGCAAAGTTTGGTGAAGATCTGAGTATGTAGTTTTTGACCTTATATGGAACCTCCTATCTGAAAATTTGAAAATTCTTAAAAAATTCGTCCAAAATCTTGATGTCACCAATCCTATGTTTTGTATGTTTTTTCCACGTGTCTTGACATCCAATGTATTCCTGCAAAGTTTGGTGAAGATCTGAGTATGTCGTTTTTGACCTTATCTGGAACCTCCCATCTGAAAATTTGAAAATTCTTAAAAAATTCGTCGAAAATCTTGATGTCTCCGATCTCTTGTTTTGTACGTTTTTTCCACGTGTCTTGACATGCAAAGTATTCCTGCAAAGTTTGGTGAAGATCTGAGTATGTAGTTTTTGACCTCATCTGGAACCTCCTATCTGAAAATTTGAAAATTCTTAAAAAATTCGTCCAAAATCTTGATGTATCCAATCTCTTGTTTTGTACGTTTTTTCCACGTGTCTTGACATCCAATGTATCCCTGCAAAGTTTGGTGGAGATCTGAGTATGTAGTTTTTGACCTTATCTGGGACCTCCTATCAGAAAATTTGAAAATTCTTCAAAAATTCGACCAAAATCTTGATGTCTCCAATCTTTTGTTTTGTACGTTTTTTCCACGTGTCTTGACACATAATGTATCCATGCAAAGTTTGGTGGAGATCTGAGTATGTAGTTTTAGACCTTATCTGGAACCTCCTATCTGAAAATTTGAAAATTCTTCAAAAATTCGTCCAAAATCTTGATGTCTCCAATCTCTTGTTTTGTACGTTTTTTCCACGTGTCTTGACATCCAATGTATCCCTGCAATGTTTGGTGAAGATCTGAGTATGTAGTTTTTGACCTTATCTGGAACCTCCCATCTGAAAATTTGAAAATTCCTAAAAAATCCGTCCAAAATCTTGATGACCCCAATCTCTTGTTTTGTACTTTTTTTTTCCACGTGTCTCGACCTCCAATGTATCCCTGCAAAGTTTGGTGAAGATCTGAGTATGCAGTTTTTGACCTTATATGGAACCTCCTATCTGAAAATTTGAAAATTCTTAAAAAATTCGTCCAAAATCTTGATGTCACCAATCCTATGTTTTGTATGTTTTTTCCACGTGTCTTGACATCCAATGTATTCCTGCAAAGTTTGGTGAAGATCTGAGTATGTCGTTTTTGACCTTATCTGGAACCTCCCATCTGAAAATTTGAAAATTCCTAAAAAATCCGTCCAAAATCTTGATGAAACCAATCTCTTGTTTTGTACTTTTTTTCCACGTGTCTTGACATGCAAAGTATTCCTGCAAAGTTTGGTGAAGATCTGAGTATGTAGTTTTTGACCTTATATGGAACCTCCTATCTGAAAATTTGAAAATTCTTAAAAAATTCGACCAAAATCTTGATGTTCCGAATCCTATGTTTTGTATGTTTTTTCCACGTGTCTTGACATCCAATGTATCCATGCAAAGTTTGGTGAAGATCTGAGTATGTAGTTTTTGACCTTATATTGAACCTCCCATCTGAAAATTTGAAAATTCTTAAAAAATTCGTCCAAAATCTTGATGACCCCAATCTCTTGTTTTGTACGTTTTTTCCACGTGTCTTGACATCCAAAGTATCCCTGCAAAGTTTGGTGAAGATCTGAGTATGTAGTTTTTGACCTTATATGGAACCTCCTTTCTGAAAATTTGAGGATTCTTAAAAAATTCGTCCAAAATCTTGATGTCTCCAATCTTTTGTTTTGTACGTTTTTTCCACGTGTCTTGACATGCAAAGTATCCCTGCAACGTTTGGTGAAGATCTGAGTATGTAGTTTTTGACCTTATCTGGAACCTCCTATCTGAAAATTTGAAAATTCTTCAAAAATTCGTCGAAAATCTTGATGTCTCCAATCTCTTGTTTTGTACGTTTTTTCCACGTGTCTTGACATCCAATGTATTCCTGCAATGTTTGGTGGAGATCTGAGTATGTAGTTTTAGACCTTATCTGGAACCTCCTATCTGAAAATTTGAAAATTCTTCAAAAATTCGTCCAAAATCTTGATGTCTCCAATCTCTTGTTTTGTACGTTTTTTCCACGTGTCTCGACCTCCAATGGATCCCTGCAAAGTTTGGTGAAGATCTGAGTATGTCGTTTTTGACCTTATCTGGAACATCCTTTCTGAAAATTTGAAAATTCTTAAAAAATTCGTCGAAAATCTTGATGTCTCCAATCTCTTGTTTTGTACGTTTTTTCCACGTGTCTTGACATCCAATGTATTCCTGCAATGTTTGGTGGAGATCTGAGTATGTAGTTTTAGACCTTATCTGGAACCTCCTATCTGAAAATTTGAAAATTCTTCAAAAATTCGTCGAAAATCTTGATGTCTCCGATCTCTTGTTTTGTACGTTTTTTCCACGTGTCTTGACATCCAAAGTATCCCTGCAAAGTTTGGTGAAGATCTGAGTATGTAGTTTTTGACCTCATCTGGAACATCCTTTCTGAAAATTTGAAAATTCTTCAAAAATTCGTCGAAAATCTTGATGTCTCCAATCTCTTGTTTTGTACGTTTTTTCCACGTGTCTTGACATCCAATGTATTCCTGCAATGTTTGGTGGAGATCTGAGTATGTAGTTTTAGACCTTATCTGGAACCTCCTATCTGAAAATTTGAAAATTCTTCAAAAATTCGTCCAAAATCTTGATGTCTCCAATCTCTTGTTTTGTACGTTTTTTCCACGTGTCTCGACCTCCAATGGATCCCTGCAAAGTTTGGTGAAGATCTGAGTATGTAGTTTTTGACCTTATCTGGAACCTCCTATCTGAAAATTTGAAAATTCTTCAAAAATTCGTCGAAAATCTTGATGTCTCCAATCTCTTGTTTTGTACGTTTTTTCCACGTTTCTTGACATCCAATGTATTCCTGCAATGTTTGGTGGAGATCTGAGTATGTAGTTTTAGACCTTATCTGGAACCTCCTATCTGAAAATTTGAAAATTCTTCAAAAATTCGTCGAAAATCTTGATGTCTCCGATCTCTTGTTTTGTACGTTTTTTCCACGTGTCTTGACATGCAAAGTATTCCTGCAAAGTTTGGTGAAGATCTGAGTATGTAGTTTTTGACCTCATCTGGAACCTCCTATCTGAAAATTTGAAAATTCATAAAAAATTCGTCGAAAATCTTGATGTCTCCAATCTCTTGTTTTGTACGTTTTTTCCACGTGTCTTGACATCCAATGTATCCCTGCAAAGTTTGGTGGAGATCTGAGTATGTAGTTTTTGACCTTATCTGGGACCTCCTATCAGAAAATTTGAAAATTCTTCAAAAATTCGACCAAAATCTTGATGTCTCCAATCTTTTGTTTTGTACGTTTTTTCCACGTGTCTTGACACATAATGTATCCATGCAAAGTTTGGTGAAGATCTGAGTATGTAGTTTTTGACCTTATATGGAACCTCCTATCTGAAAATTTGAAAATTCTTAAAAAATTCGTCCAAAATCTTGATGTCTCCAATCTCTTGTTTTGTACGTTTTTTCCACGTGTCTTGACATCCAATGTATCTCTGCAAAGTTTGGTGAAGATCTGAGTATGTAGTTTTTGACCTTATCTGGAACCTCCCATCTGAAAATTTGAAAATTCCTAAAAAATCCGTGCAAAATCTTGATGACCCCAATCTCTTGTTTTGTACGTTTTTTCCACGTGTCTTGACATGCAAAGTATTCCTGCAAAGTTTGGTGAAGATCTGAGTATGTAGTTTTTGACCTCATCTGGAACCTCCTATCTGAAAATTTGAAAATTCTTAAAAAATTCGTCCAAAATCTTGATGTCTCCAATCTCTTGTTTTGTACGTTTTTTCCACGTGTCTTGACATCCAATGTATCCCTGCAATGTTTGGTGAAGATCTGAGTATGTAGTTTTTGACCTTATATTGAACCTCCCATCTGAAAATTTGAAAATTCTTAAAAAATTCGTCCAAAATCTTGATGACCCCAATCTCTTGTTTTGTACGTTTTTTCCACGTGTCTTGACAACCAAAGTATCCCTGCAAAGTTTGGTGAAGATCTGAGTATGTAGTTTTTTACCTCATCTGGAACCTCCTATCTGAAAATTTGAAAATTCTTAAAAAATTCGTCCAAAATCTTGATGTCTCCAATCTCTTGTTTTGTACGTTTTTTCCACGTGTCTTGACATCCAATGTATCCATGCAAAGTTTGGTGAAGATCTGAGTATGTCGTTTTTGACCTTATCTGAAACCTCCCATCTGAAAATTTGAAAATTCTTAAAAAATTCGTCGAAAATCTTGATGTCTCCAATCTTTTGTTTTGTACGTTTTTTCCACGTGTCTTGACATGCAAAGTATCCCTGCAACGTTTGGTGAAGATCTGAGTATGTAGTTTTTGACCTTATCTGGAACCTCCCATCTGAAAATTTGAAAATTCCTAAAAAATCCGTCCAAAATCTTGATGACCCCAATCTCTTGTTTTGTACTTTTTTTTCCACGTGTCTCGACCTCCAATGTATCCCTGCAAAGTTTGGTGAAGATCTGAGTATGTAGTTTTTGACCTTATATGGAACCTCCTATCTGAAAATTTGAAAATTCTTAAAAAATTCGTCCAAAATCTTGATGTCACCAATCCTATGTTTTGTATGTTTTTTCCACGTGTCTTGACATCCAATGTATTCCTGCAAAGTTTGGTGAAGATCTGAGTATGTCGTTTTTGACCTTATCTGGAACCTCCCATCTGAAAATTTGAAAATTCTTAAAAATTCGTCGAAAATCTTGATGTCTCCGATCTCTTGTTTTGTACGTTTTTTCCACGTGTCTTGACATGCAAAGTATTCCTGCAAAGTTTGGTGAAGATCTGAGTATGTAGTTTTTGACCTCATCTGGAACCTCCTATCTGAAAATTTGAAAATTCTTAAAAAATTCGTCCAAAATCTTGATGTATCCAATCTCTTGTTTTGTACGTTTTTTCCACGTGTCTTGACATCCAATGTATCCCTGCAATGTTTGGTGAAGATCTGAGTATGTAGTTTTTGACCTTATCTGGAACCTCCCATCTGAAAATTTGAAAATTCCTAAAAAATCCGTGCAAAATCTTGATGACCCCAATCTCTTGTTTTGTACGTTTTTTCCACGTGTCTTGACATGCAAAGTATTCCTGCAAAGTTTGGTGAAGATCTGAGTATGTAGTTTTTGACCTCATCTGGAACCTCCTATCTGAAAATTTGAAAATTCTTCAAAAATTCGTCCAAAATCTTGATGTCTCCAATCTCTTGTTTTGTACGTTTTTTCCACGTGTCTCGACCTCCAATGGATCCCTGCAAAGTTTGGTGAAGATCTGAGTATGTAGTTTTTGACCTTATCTGGAACCTCCTATCTGAAAATTTGAAAATTCTTCAAAAATTCGTCGAAAATCTTGATGTCTATAATCTCTTGTTTTGTACTTTTTTTCCACGTGTCTTGACATCCAATGTATTCCTGCAATGTTTGGTGGAGATCTGAGTATGTAGTTTTAGACCTTATCTGGAACCTCCTATCTGAAAATTTGAAAATTCTTCAAAAATTCGTCGAAAATCTTGATGTCTCCGATCTCTTGTTTTGTACGTTTTTTCCACGTGTCTTGACATGCAAAGTATCCCTGCAACGTTTGGTGAAGATCTGAGTATGTAGTTTTTGACCTTATCTGGAACCTCCTATCTGAAAATTTGAAAATTCTTCAAAAATTCGTCGAAAATCTTGATGTCTCCAATCTCTTGTTTTGTACGTTTTTTCCACGTGTCTTGACATCCAATGTATCCCTGCAAAGTTTGGTGGAGATCTGAGTATGTAGTTTTTGACCTTATCTGGGACCTCCTATCAGAAAATTTGAAAATTCTTCAAAAATTCGACCAAAATCTTGATGTCTCCAATCTTTTGTTTTGTACGTTTTTTCCACGTGTCTTGACACATAATGTATCCATGCAAAGTTTGGTGAAGATCTGAGTATGTAGTTTTTGACCTTATATGGAACCTCCTATCTGAAAATTTGAAAATTCTTAAAAAATTCGTCCAAAATCTTGATGTCTCCAATCTCTTGTTTTGTACGTTTTTTCCACGTGTCTTGACATCCAATGTATCCCTGCAAAGTTTGGTGAAGATCTGAGTATGTAGTTTTTGACCTTATCTGGAACCTCCCATCTGAAAATTTGAAAATTCCTAAAAAATCCGTGCAAAATCTTGATGACCCCAATCTCTTGTTTTGTACGTTTTTTCCACGTGTCTTGACATGCAAAGTATTCCTGCAAAGTTTGGTGAAGATCTGAGTATGTAGTTTTTGACCTCATCTGGAACCTCCTATCTGAAAATTTGAAAATTCTTAAAAAATTCGTCCAAAATCTTGATGTCTCCAATCTCTTGTTTTGTACGTTTTTTCCACGTGTCTTGACATCCAATGTATCCCTGCAATGTTTGGTGAAGATCTGAGTATGTAGTTTTTGACCTTATATTGAACCTCCCATCTGAAAATTTGAAAATTCTTAAAAAATTCGTCCAAAATCTTGATGACCCCAATCTCTTGTTTTGTACGTTTTTTCCACGTGTCTTGACATCCAAAGTATCCCTGCAAAGTTTGGTGAAGATCTGAGTATGTAGTTTTTGACCTCATCTGGAACCTCCTATCTGAAAATTTGAGAATTCTTCAAAAATTCGTCCAAAATCTTGATGTCTCCAATCTCTTGTTTTGTACGTTTTTTCCACGTGTCTTGACATCCAATGTATCCATGCAAAGTTTGGTGAAGATCTGAGTATGTCGTTTTTGACCTTATCTGGAACCTCCCATCTGAAAATTTGAAAATTCTTAAAAAATTCGTCGAAAATCTTGATGTCTCCAATCTTTTGTTTTGTACGTTTTTTCCACGTGTCTTGACATGCAAAGTATCCCTGCAACGTTTGGTGAAGATCTGAGTATGTAGTTTTTGACCTTATCTGGAACCTCCTATCTGAAAATTTGAAAATTCTTCAAAAATTCGTCGAAAATCTTGATGTCTCCAATCTCTTGTTTTGTACGTTTTTTCCACGTGTCTTGACATCCAATGTATTCCTGCAATGTTTGGTGGAGATCTGAGTATGTCGTTTTTGACCTTATCTGGAACCTCCCATCTGAAAATTTGAAAATTCTTAAAAAATTCGTCGAAAATCTTGATGTCTCCGATCTCTTGTTTTGTACGTTTTTTCCACGTGTCTTGACATGCAAAGTATTCCTGCAAAGTTTGGTGAAGATCTGAGTATGTAGTTTTTGACCTCATCTGGAACCTCCTATCTGAAAATTTGAAAATTCTTAAAAAATTCGTCCAAAATCTTGATGTCTCCAATCTCTTGTTTTGTACGTTTTTTCCACGTGTCTTGACATCCAATGTATCCCTGCAATGTTTGGTGAAGATCTGAGTATGTAGTTTTTGACCTTATCTGGAACCTCCCATCTGAAAATTTGAAAATTCCTAAAAAATCCGTCCAAAATCTTGATGACCCCAATCTCTTGTTTTGTACTTTTTTTCCACGTGTCTCGACCTCCAATGTATCCCTGCAAAGTTTGGTGAAGATCTGAGTATGTAGTTTTTGACCTTATATGGAACCTCCTATCTGAAAATTTGAAAATTCTTAAAAAATTCGTCCAAAATCTTGATGTCACCAATCCTATGTTTTGTATGTTTTTTCCACGTGTCTTGACATCCAATGTATTCCTGCAAAGTTTGGTGAAGATCTGAGTATGTAGTTTTTGACCTCATCTGGAACCTCCTATCTGAAAATTTGAGAATTCTTAAAAAATTCGTCCAAAATCTTGATGTCTCCAATCTCTTGTTTTGTACGTTTTTTCCACGTGTCTTGACATCCAATGTATCCATGCAAAGTTTGGTGAAGATCTGAGTATGTCGTTTTTGACCTTATCTGGAACCTCCCATCTGAAAATTTGAAAATTCTTAAAAAATTCGTCGAAAATCTTGATGTCTCTAATCTTTTGTTTTGTACGTTTTTTCCACGTGTCTTGACATGCAAAGTATCCCTGCAACGTTTGGTGAAGATCTGAGTATGTAGTTTTTGACCTTATCTGGAACCTCCTATCTGAAAATTTGAAAATTCTTCAAAAATTCGTCGAAAATCTTGATGTCTCCAATCTCTTGTTTTGTACGTTTTTTCCACGTGTCTTGACATCCAATGTATTCCTGCAATGTTTGGTGGAGATCTGAGTATGTCGTTTTTGACCTTATCTGGAACCTCCCATCTGAAAATTTGAAAATTCTTAAAAAATTCGTCGAAAATCTTGATGTCTCCGATCTCTTGTTTTGTACGTTTTTTCCACGTGTCTTGACATGCAAAGTATTCCTGCAAAGTTTGGTGAAGATCTGAGTATGTAGTTTTTGACCTCATCTGGAACCTCCTATCTGAAAATTTGAAAATTCTTAAAAAATTCGTCCAAAATCTTGATGTCTCCAATCTCTTGTTTTGTACGTTTTTCCACGTGTCTTGACATCCAATGTATCCCTGCAATGTTTGGTGAAGATCTGAGTATGTAGTTTTTGACCTTATCTGGAACCTCCCATCTGAAAATTTGAAAATTCCTAAAAAATCCGTCCAAAATCTTGATGACCCCAATCTCTTGTTTTGTACTTTTTTTCCACGTGTCTCGACCTCCAATGTATCCCTGCAAAGTTTGGTGAAGATCTGAGTATGTAGTTTTTGACCTTATATGGAACCTCCTATCTGAAAATTTGAAAATTCTTAAAAAATTCGTCCAAAATCTTGATGTCACCAATCCTATGTTTTGTATGTTTTTTCCACGTGTCTTGACATCCAATGTATTCCTGCAAAGTTTGGTGAAGATCTGAGTATGTCGTTTTTGACCTTATCTGGAACCTCCCATCTGAAAATTTGAAAATTCTTAAAAAATTCGTCGAAAATCTTGATGTCTCCGATCTCTTGTTTTGTACGTTTTTTCCACGTGTCTTGACATGCAAAGTATTCCTGCAAAGTTTGGTGAAGATCTGAGTATGTAGTTTTTGACCTCATCTGGAACCTCCTATCTGAAAATTTGAAAATTCTTAAAAAATTCGTCGAAAATCTTGATGTCTCCAATCTCTTGTTTTGTACGTTTTTTCCACGTGTCTTGACATCCAATGTATCCCTGCAAAGTTTGGTGGAGATCTGAGTATGTAGTTTTTGACCTTATCTGGGACCTCCTATCAGAAAATTTGAAAATTCTTCAAAAATTCGACCAAAATCTTGATGTCTCCAATCTTTTGTTTTGTACGTTTTTTCCACGTGTCTTGACACATAATGTATCCATGCAAAGTTTGGTGGAGATCTGAGTATGTAGTTTTAGACCTTATCTGGAACCTCCTATCTGAAAATTTGAAAATTCTTCAAAAATTCGTCCAAAATCTTGATGTCTCCAATCTCTTGTTTTGTACGTTTTTTCCACGTGTCTTGACATCCAATGTATCCCTGCAAAGTTTGGTGAAGATCTGAGTATGTAGTTTTTGACCTTATATGGAACCTCCTTTCTGAAAATTTGAGGATTCTTAAAAAATTCGTCCAAAATCTTGATGTCTCCAATCTCTTGTTTTGTATGTTTTTTCCACGTGTCTTGACATCCAATGTATCCATGCAAAGTTTGGTGAAGATCTGAGTATGTCGTTTTTGACCTTATCTGGAACCTCCCATCTGAAAATTTGAAAATTCTTAAAAAATTCGTCGAAAATCTTGATGTCTCCAATCTTTTGTTTTGTACGTTTTTTCCACGTGTCTTGACATGCAAAGTATCCCTGCAACGTTTGGTGAAGATCTGAGTATGTAGTTTTTGACCTTATCTGGAACCTCCTATCTGAAAATTTGAAAATTCTTCAAAAATTCGTCGAAAATCTTGATGTCTCCAATCTCTTGTTTTGTACGTTTTTTCCACGTGTCTTGACATCCAATGTATTCCTGCAATGTTTGGTGGAGATCTGAGTATGTAGTTTTAGACCTTATCTGGAACCTCCTATCTGAAAATTTGAAAATTCTTCAAAAATTCGTCCAAAATCTTGATGTCTCCAATCTCTTGTTTTGTACGTTTTTTCCACGTGTCTCGACCTCCAATGGATCCCTGCAAAGTTTGGTGAAGATCTGAGTATGTCGTTTTTGACCTTATCTGGAACATCCTTTCTGAAAATTTGAAAATTCTTAAAAAATTCGTCGAAAATCTTGATGTCTCCAATCTCTTGTTTTGTACGTTTTTTCCACGTGTCTTGACTTCCAATGTATTCCTGCAATGTTTGGTGGAGATCTGAGTATGTAGTTTTAGACCTTATCTGGAACCTCCTATCTGAAAATTTGAAAATTCTTCAAAAATTCGTCGAAAATCTTGATGTCTCCGATCTCTTGTTTTGTACGTTTTTTCCACGTGTCTTGACATCCAAAGTATCCCTGCAAAGTTTGGTGAAGATCTGAGTATGTAGTTTTTGACCTCATCTGGAACATCCTTTCTGAAAATTTGAAAATTCTTCAAAAATTCGTCGAAAATCTTGATGTCTCCAATCTCTTGTTTTGTACGTTTTTTCCACGTGTCTTGACATCCAATGTATTCCTGCAATGTTTGGTGGAGATCTGAGTATGTAGTTTTAGACCTTATCTGGAACCTCCTATCTGAAAATTTGAAAATTCTTCAAAAATTCGTCCAAAATCTTGATGTCTCCAATCTCTTGTTTTGTACGTTTTTTCCACGTGTCTCGACCTCCAATGGATCCCTGCAAAGTTTGGTGAAGATCTGAGTATGTAGTTTTTGACCTTATCTGGAACCTCCTATCTGAAAATTTGAAAATTCTTCAAAAATTCGTCCAAAATCTTGATGTCTCCAATCTCTTGTTTTGTACGTTTTTTCCACGTTTCTTGACATCCAATGTATTCCTGCAATGTTTGGTGGAGATCTGAGTATGTAGTTTTAGACCTTATCTGGAACCTCCTATCTGAAAATTTGAAAATTCTTCAAAAATTCGTCGAAAATCTTGATGTCTCCGATCTCTTGTTTTGTACGTTTTTTCCACGTGTCTTGACATGCAAAGTATTCCTGCAAAGTTTGGTGAAGATCTGAGTATGTAGTTTTTGACCTCATCTGGAACCTCCTATCTGAAAATTTGAAAATTCTTAAAAAATTCGTCGAAAATCTTGATGTCTCCAATCTCTTGTTTTGTACGTTTTTTCCACGTGTCTTGACATCCAATGTATCCCTGCAAAGTTTGGTGGAGATCTGAGTATGTAGTTTTTGACCTTATCTGGGACCTCCTATCAGAAAATTTGAAAATTCTTCAAAAATTCGACCAAAATCTTGATGTCTCCAATCTTTTGTTTTGTACGTTTTTTCCACGTGTCTTGACACATAATGTATCCATGCAAAGTTTGGTGAAGATCTGAGTATGTAGTTTTTGACCTTATATGGAACCTCCTATCTGAAAATATGAAAATTCTTAAAAAATTCGTCCAAAATCTTGATGTCTCCAATCTCTTGTTTTGTACGTTTTTTCCACGTGTCTTGACATCCAATGTATCCCTGCAAAGTTTGGTGAAGATCTGAGTATGTAGTTTTTGACCTTATCTGGAACCTCCCATCTGAAAATTTGAAAATTCCTAAAAAATCCGTGCAAAATCTTGATGACCCCAATCTCTTGTTTTGTACGTTTTTTCCACGTGTCTTGACATGCAAAGTATTCCTGCAAAGTTTGGTGAAGATCTGAGTATGTAGTTTTTGACCTCATCTGGAACCTCCTATCTGAAAATTTGAAAATTCTTAAAAAATTCGTCCAAAATCTTGATGTCTCCAATCTCTTGTTTTGTACGTTTTTTCCACGTGTCTTGACATCCAATGTATCCCTGCAATGTTTGGTGAAGATCTGAGTATGTAGTTTTTGACCTTATATTGAACCTCCCATCTGAAAATTTGAAAATTCTTCAAAAATTCGTCCAAAATCTTGATGTCTCCAATCTCTTGTTTTGTACGTTTTTTCCACGTGTCTCGACCTCCAATGGATCCCTGCAAAGTTTGGTGAAGATCTGAGTATGTAGTTTTTGACCTTATCTGGAACCTCCTATCTGAAAATTTGAAAATTCTTCAAAAATTCGTCGAAAATCTTGATGTCTCCAATCTCTTGTTTTGTACGTTTTTTCCACGTTTCTTGACATCCAATGTATTCCTGCAATGTTTGGTGGAGATCTGAGTATGTAGTTTTAGACCTTATCTGGAACCTCCTATCTGAAAATTTGAAAATTCTTCAAAAATTCGTCGAAAATCTTGATGTCTCCGATCTCTTGTTTTGTACGTTTTTTCCACGTGTCTTGACATGCAAAGTATTCCTGCAAAGTTTGGTGAAGATCTGAGTATGTAGTTTTTGACCTCATCTGGAACCTCCTATCTGAAAATTTGAAAATTCTTAAAACATTCGTCGAAAATCTTGATGTCTCCAATCTCTTGTTTTGTACGTTTTTTCCACGTGTCTTGACATCCAATGTATCCCTGCAAAGTTTGGTGGAGATCTGAGTATGTAGTTTTTGACCTTATCTGGGACCTCCTATCAGAAAATTTGAAAATTCTTCAAAAATTCGACCAAAATCTTGATGTCTCCAATCTTTTGTTTTGTACGTTTTTTCCACGTGTCTTGACACATAATGTATCCATGCAAAGTTTGGTGAAGATCTGATTATGTAGTTTTTGACCTTATATGGAACCTCCTATCTGAAAATATGAAAATTCTTAAAAAATTCGTCCAAAATCTTGATGTCTCCAATCTCTTGTTTTGTACGTTTTTTCCACGTGTCTTGACATCCAATGTATCCCTGCAAAGTTTGGTGAAGATCTGAGTATGTAGTTTTTGACCTTATCTGGAACCTCCCATCTGAAAATTTGAAAATTCCTAAAAAATCCGTGCAAAATCTTGATGACCCCAATCTCTTGTTTTGTACGTTTTTTCCACGTGTCTTGACATGCAAAGTATTCCTGCAAAGTTTGGTGAAGATCTGAGTATGTAGTTTTTGACCTCATCTGGAACCTCCTATCTGAAAATTTGAAAATTCTTAAAAAATTCGTCCAAAATCTTGATGTCTCCAATCTCTTGTTTTGTACGTTTTTTCCACGTGTCTTGACATCCAATGTATCCCTGCAATGTTTGGTGAAGATCTGAGTATGTAGTTTTTGACCTTATATTGAACCTCCCATCTGAAAATTTGAAAATTCTTAAAAAATTCGTCCAAAATCTTGATGACCCCAATCTCTTGTTTTGTACGTTTTTTCCACGTGTCTTGACAACCAAAGTATCCCTGCAAAGTTTGGTGAAGATCTGAGTATGTAGTTTTTTACCTCATCTGGAACCTCCTATCTGAAAATTTGAAAATTCTTAAAAAATTCGTCCAAAATCTTGATGTCTCCAATCTCTTGTTTTGTACGTTTTTTCCACGTGTCTTGACATCCAATGTATCCATGCAAAGTTTGGTGAAGATCTGAGTATGTCGTTTTTGACCTTATCTGAAACCTCCCATCTGAAAATTTGAAAATCCTTAAAAAATTCGTCGAAAATCTTGATGTCTCCAATCTTTTGTTTTGTACGTTTTTTCCACGTGTCTTGACATGCAAAGTATCCCTGCAACGTTTGGTGAAGATCTGAGTATGTAGTTTTTGACCTTATCTGGAACCTCCTATCTGAAAATTTGAAAATTCTTCAAAAATTCGTCGAAAATCTTCATGTCTCCAATCTCTTGTTTTGTACGTTTTTTCCACGTGTCTTGACATCCAATGTAATCCTGCAATGTTTGGTGGAGATCTGAGTATGTCGTTTTTGACCTTATCTGGAACCTCCCATCTGAAAATTTGAAAATTCTTAAAAAATTCGTCGAAAATCTTGATGTCTCCGATCTCTTGTTTTGTACGTTTTTTCCACGTGTCTTGACATGCAAAGTATTCCTGCAAAGTTTGGTGAAGATCTGAGTATGTAGTTTTTGACCTCATCTGGAACCTCCTATCTGAAAATTTGAAAATTCTTAAAAAATTCGTCCAAAATCTTGATGTCTCCAATCTCTTGTTTTGTACGTTTTTTCCACGTGTCTTGACATCCAATGTATCCCTGCAATGTTTGGTGAAGATCTGAGTATGTAGTTTTTGACCTTATCTGGAACCTCCCATCTGAAAATTTGAAAATTCCTAAAAAATCCGTCCAAAATCTTGATGACCCCAATCTCTTGTTTTGTACTTTTTTTCCACGTGTCTCGACCTCCAATGTATCCCTGCAAAGTTTGGTGAAGATCTGAGTATGTAGTTTTTGACCTTATCTGGAACCTCCTATCTGAAAATTTGAAAATTCTTCAAAAATTCGTCGAAAATCTTGATGTCTCCAATCTCTTGTTTTGTACTTTTTTTCCACGTGTCTTGACATCCAATGTATTCCTGCAATGTTTGGTGGAGATCTGAGTATGTAGTTTTAGACCTTATCTGGAACCTCCTATCTGAAAATTTGAAAATTCTTCAAAAATTCGTCGAAAATCTTGATGTCTCCGATCTCTTGTTTTGTACGTTTTTTCCACGTGTCTTGACATGCAAAGTATCCCTGCAACGTTTGGTGAAGATCTGAGTATGTAGTTTTTGACCTTATCTGGAACCTCCTATCTGAAAATTTGAAAATTCTTCAAAAATTCGTCGAAAATCTTGATGTCTCCAATCTCTTGTTTTGTACGTTTTTTCCACGTGTCTTGACATCCAATGTATCCCTGCAAAGTTTGGTGGAGATCTGAGTATGTAGTTTTTGACCTTATCTGGGACCTCCTATCAGAAAATTTGAAAATTCTTCAAATATTCGACCAAAATCTTGATGTCTCCAATCTTTTGTTTTGTACGTTTTTTCCACGTGTCTTGACACATAATGTATCCATGCAAAGTTTGGTGAAGATCTGAGTATGTAGTTTTTGACCTTATATGGAACCTCCTATCTGAAAATTTGAAAATTCTTAAAAAATTCGTCCAAAATCTTGATGTCTCCAATCTCTTGTTTTGTACGTTTTTTCCACGTGTCTTGACATCCAATGTATCCCTGCAAAGTTTGGTGAAGATCTGAGTATGTAGTTTTTGACCTTATCTGGAACCTCCCATCTGAAAATTTGAAAATTCCTAAAAAATCCGTGCAAAATCTTGATGACCCCAATCTCTTGTTTTGTACGTTTTTTCCACGTGTCTTGACATGCAAAGTATTCCTGCAAAGTTTGGTGAAGATCTGAGTATGTAGTTTTTGACCTCATCTGGAACCTCCTATCTGAAAATTTGAAAATTCTTAAAAAATTCGTCCAAAATCTTGATGTCTCCAATCTCTTGTTTTGTACGTTTTTTCCACGTGTCTTGACATCCAATGTATCCCTGCAATGTTTGGTGAAGATCTGAGTATGTAGTTTTTGACCTTATATTGAACCTCCCATCTGAAAATTTGAAAATTCTTAAAAAATTCGTCCAAAATCTTGATGACCCCAATCTCTTGTTTTGTACGTTTTTTCCACGTGTCTTGACATCCAAAGTATCCCTGCAAAGTTTGGTGAAGATCTGAGTATGTAGTTTTTGACCTCATCTGGAACCTCCTATCTGAAAATTTGAAAATTCTTAAAAAATTCGTCCAAAATCTTGATGTCTCCAATCTCTTGTTTTGTACGTTTTTTCCACGTGTCTTGACATCCAATGTATCCCTGCAAAGTTTGGTGAAGATCTGAGTATGTAGTTTTTGACCTTATCTGGAACCTCCCATCTGAAAATTTGAAAATTCCTAAAAAATCCGTCCAAAATCTTGACCCCAATCTCTTGTTTTGTACTTTTTTTCCACGTGTCTCGACCTCCAATGTATCCCTGCAAAGTTTGGTGAAGATCTGAGTATGTAGTTTTTGACCTTATCTGGAACCTCCTATCTGAAAATTTGAAAATTCTTCAAAAATTCGTCGAAAATCTTGATGTCTCCAATCTCTTGTTTTGTACGTTTTTTCCACGTGTCTTGACATCCAATGTATTCCTGCAATGTTTGGTGGAGATCTGAGTATGTCGTTTTTGACCTTATCTGGAACCTCCCATCTGAAAATTTGAAAATTCTTAAAAAATTCGTCGAAAATCTTGATGTCTCCGATATCTTGTTTTGTACGTTTTTTCCACGTGTCTTGACATGCAAAGTATTCCTGCAAAGTTTGGTGAAGATCTGAGTATGTAGTTTTTGACCTCATCTGGAACCTCCTATCTGAAAATTTGAAAATTCTTAAAAAATTCGTCCAAAATCTTGATGTCTCCAATCTCTTGTTTTGTACGTTTTTTCCACGTGTCTTGACATCCAATGTATCCCTGCAATGTTTGGTGAAGATCTGAGTATGTAGTTTTTGACCTTATCTGGAACCTCCCATCTGAAAATTTGAAAATTCCTAAAAAATCCGTCCAAAATCTTGATGACCCCAATCTCTTGTTTTGTACTTTTTTTCCACGTGTCTCGACCTCCAATGTATCCCTGCAAAGTTTGGTGAAGATCTGAGTATGTAGTTTTTGACCTTATATGGAACCTCCAATCTGAAAATTTGAAAATTCTTAAAAAATTCGTCCAAAATCTTGATGTCACCAATCCTATGTTTTGTATGTTTTTTCCACGTGTCTTGACATCCAATGTATTCCTGCAAAGTTTGGTGAAGATCTGAGTATGTCGTTTTTGACCTTATCTGGAACCTCCCATCTGAAAATTTGAAAATTCTTAAAAAATTCGTCGAAAATCTTGATGTCTCCGATCTCTTGTTTTGTACGTTTTTTCCACGTGTCTTGACATGCAAAGTATTCCTGCAAAGTTTGGTGAAGATCTGAGTATGTAGTTTTTGACCTCATCTGGAACCTCCTATCTGAAAATTTGAAAATTCTTAAAAAATTCGTCGAAAATCTTGATGTCTCCAATCTCTTGTTTTGTACGTTTTTTCCACGTGTCTTGACATCCAATGTATCCCTGCAAAGTTTGGTGGAGATCTGAGTATGTAGTTTTTGACCTTATCTGGGACCTCCTATCAGAAAATTTGAAAATTCTTCAAAAATTCGACCAAAATCTTGATGTCTCCAATCTTTTGTTTTGTACGTTTTTTCCACGTGTCTTGACACATAATGTATCCATGCAAAGTTTGGTGGAGATCTGAGTATGTAGTTTTAGACCTTATCTGGAACCTCCTATCTGAAAATTTGAAAATTCTTCAAAAATTCGTCCAAAATCTTGATGTCTCCAATCTCTTGTTTTGTACGTTTTTTCCACGTGTCTTGACATCCAATGTATCCCTGCAATGTTTGGTGAAGATCTGAGTATGTAGTTTTTGACCTTATCTGGAACCTCCCATCTGAAAATTTAAAAATTCCTAAAAAATCCGTCCAAAATCTTGATGACCCCAATCTCTTGTTTTGTACTTTTTTTCCACGTGTCTCGACCTCCAATGTATCCCTGCAAAGTTTGGTGAAGATCTGAGTATGTAGTTTTTGACCTTATATGGAACCTCCTATCTGAAAATTTGAAAATTCTTAAAAAATTCGTCCAAAATCTTGATGTCACCAATCCTATGTTTTGTATGTTTTTTCCACGTGTCTTGACATCCAATGTATTCCTGCAAAGTTTGGTGAAGATCTGAGTATGTCGTTTTTGACCTTATCTGGAACCTCCCATCTGAAAATTTGAAAATTCTTAAAAAATTCGTCGAAAATCTTGATGTCTCCGATCTCTTGTTTTGTACGTTTTTTCCACGTGTCTTGACATGCAAAGTATTCCTGCAAAGTTTGGTGAAGATCTGAGTATGTAGTTTTTGACCTCATCTGGAACCTCCTATCTGAAAATTTGAAAATTCTTAAAAAATTCGTCCAAAATCTTGATGTCTCCAATCTCTTGTTTTGTACGTTTTTTCCACGTGTCTTGACATCCAATGTATCCCTGCAATGTTTGGTGAAGATCTGAGTATGTAGTTTTTGACCTTATCTGGAACCTCCCATCTGAAAATTTGAAAATTCCTAAAAAATCCGTGCAAAATCTTGATGACCCCAATCTCTTGTTTTGTACGTTTTTTCCACGTGTCTTGACATGCAAAGTATTCCTGCAAAGTTTGGTGAAGATCTGAGTATGTAGTTTTTGACCTTATCTGGAACCTCCTATCTGAAAATTTGAAAATTCTTCAAAAATTCGTCGAAAATCTTGATGTCTCCAATCTCTTGTTTTGTACGTTTTTCCACGTGTCTTGACATCCAATGTATTCCTGCAATGTTTGGTGGAGATCTGAGTATGTAGTTTTAGACCTTATCTGGAACCTCCTATCTGAAAATTTGAAAATTCTTCAAAAATTCGTCGAAAATCTTGATGTCTCCGATCTCTTGTTTTGTACGTTTTTTCCACGTGTCTTGACATGCAAAGTATCCCTGCAACGTTTGGTGAAGATCTGAGTATGTAGTTTTTGACCTTATCTGGAACCTCCTATCTGAAAATTTGAAAATTCTTCAAAAATTCGTCGAAAATCTTGATGTCTCCAATCTCTTGTTTTGTACAATTTTTCCACGTGTCTTGACATCCAATGTATCCCTGCAAAGTTTGGTGGAGATCTGAGTATGTAGTTTTTGACCTTATCTGGGACCTCCTATCAGAAAATTTGAAAATTCTTCAAAAATTCGACCAAAATCTTGATGTCTCCAATCTTTTGTTTTGTACGTTTTTTCCACGTGTCTTGACACATAATGTATCCATGCAAAGTTTGGTGAAGATCTGAGTATGTAGTTTTTGACCTTATATGGAACCTCCTATCTGAAAATTTGAAAATTCTTAAAAAATTCGTCCAAAATCTTGATGTCTCCAATCTCTTGTTTTGTACGTTTTTTCCACGTGTCTTGACATCCAATGTATCCCTGCAAAGTTTGGTGAAGATCTGAGTATGTAGTTTTTGACCTTATCTGGAACCTCCCATCTGAAAATTTGAAAATTCCTAAAAAATCCGTGCAAAATCTTGATGACCCCAATCTCTTGTTTTGTACGTTTTTTCCACGTGTCTTGACATGCAAAGTATTCCTGCAAAGTTTGGTGAAGATCTGAGTATGTAGTTTTTGACCTCATCTGGAACCTCCTATCTGAAAATTTGAAAATTCTTAAAAAATTCGTCCAAAATCTTGATGTCTCCAATCTCTTGTTTTGTACGTTTTTTCCACGTGTCTTGACATCCAATGTATCCCTGCAATGTTTGGTGAAGATCTGAGTATGTAGTTTTTGACCTTATATTGAACCTCCCATCTGAAAATTTGAAAATTCTAGTAGGTGAAACCCAACGTTCTGGAGCGGTCTTTTGACCTACTTTTTGCCTTACGACATTTTACTATAAGGCTGTCTCCCCTTACGATATTTTTCTGTAAGGCTAGACAGGTCCTTTGACCTACTTTTCGCCTTACGACATTTTACTATAAGGCTGTCTCCCCTTACGATATTTTTCTGTAAGGCTAGACCGGTCCTTTGACCTACTTTTCGCCTTACGACATTTTACTATAAGGCTGTCTCCCCTTACGATATTTTTCTGTAAGGCTAGAGCGGTTCTTTGACCTACTTTTCGTGTAGACCCAAATGGAGAATTCAACGCCCGAAAATGGAGCTCGGTGGAGCTCGCCTTAATGGTTTGCTCTTGTAAGGCATGAGCTCCATTTTCTCGCAGTGTTACCAACTCCTCACTCGAAAAAATCACCAGGGTTTTTGTTTTTGGGTATAACCTAACCTAAAGCAAGGAGGTGGCAACCTTGCTTGAGGTATTTTCTCGCAGTGTTGCCAACTCCTCACTCGAAAAAAATCACCAAGGTTTTTTTTCTTGGTCTAACGTAACCTAAAGCAAGGAGGTGGCAATTTTGCTTGAGGCTTGCCTTACAGTGCATAAAGCAAGGTTGCCAACCCACTGGTACTTTTGCCATAGCCTTTTACAAGAAAAAAAAAAAGAGAAAGGGAAGAGTTAAACAACCGACAGCTTACCCAAAGCCTTTTTTGCTCTAACCTAACCTAAAGCAAGGAGCTGGCAACTTTGCTTGTGCAATCAACCCGGTCGATCGCCCTCAAGTGGAGATAAGCGTTGCCAACTCCTCACTCGAAAAAAAAAAATCACCAAGGTTTTTTTGGTCTAACCTAACCTAAAGCAAGGAGGTGGCAATTTTGCTTGTGCAATCAACCCGGTTGATCGCCCTCAAGTAAAGATCAGCGTTGCCAACCTACATATACTAAACAAGGAGAGCCGGCACTGCCGTAAAAGAGAGAGAGAGATGGGTGGATGGTAATATAGTATGTGTGTGCGTGTTTGCGTATAATATGTAGCATTATTAACTAGAGTGTGTTGGCAATTTACTTGCAACTAAAAAAATAGAGATGCCAACGTTGGTGTAAGATGAAGAGAGAGAGAGAGAGAGATTTATGGCTGGCAACAGTAACGAGCGAATGCGCCATATCGTAATTTTCCAACTCCGTATATCGTGATTTTTGTAAACCTCTCTCTCGGGGGAAACACGATGTGTTATACACACGCGCGCGCGCGCCTGTATTGTGACGCAAACAAACAAACAAAATAATAAATGTTGTCTTTTAGGATACCTGGCCCCCTATAACCTCGCGAGGGTGCGTGGTGCCCAACGCAGTTCTAATGGCCGCGGCTAACAAAGCCATGCCTTTGTAGAGTTTCATGGGTTCTTTTTTAACCCCCCCCCATAACTCCCTACAGAGGACCTCCGTGTGTAATGTGTGTGTTTTATGATTGAAGAGAAGAAAAATATTTTGGTTAAGAATAGAAAGTGTAAGAAGTAAAAAAGTTTCCGTAGGGTGCTGCATCTGAAAGAAAAAAAAATATCCTCAAAATAGTGTACATAATATGATAGAAAAATATAAAAAAAATGTAAATGCAAAAATTAGTGTGAATGATTGTTTTTTTTAAAAAAAAAACGATAGAAAAATATAAAAAAAGTGTGAATGATTATTTTTCTTTAAAAAAAATTATAGAAAAATATAAAAAAAAAAGTGTGAATGCAAAAATTAGTCTGAATGATTGTTTTTTTTTTAAAAAAAGTGGTGCAAGAAATAATACGTACTTTTTTGATGCAGAAGTCTAATGGTGCGAGCAGGTTTCTTCCTCGTCATGACATCCCCATTCTCGGGTGTGGATGTTGCAGTCGAGTAGCCTCAATTTGGTGTCGTGGGGATCAAGCGCCACTTTGTTGATCGTGGATGTATGCAACTGGTCGATGGTGCTCGTGATCCGATGTTCGGTCATGCGTTTGATTTTTTTGTCGAACAAGCACGACTTGTAATCTTCTACGGTCAGTTTGTTTGTGCTCGAACGCCCCACCCCTTTTGCTTTTTTTATTTCGGTCTCGTCCTGGATTTTCACGGCATACATTTTCGCTCGAAGACCAGCAAACTCTGTGATGATGCGGCCGTTGACTTCATCCTTCATCTTCCCGATCGTCATTTTCTGGCTGTCGTCGAAGAGAGGGTGATCTTTCGGATAATTAGAGAAGTCGAAATGCTGGCTCATGTTTTTCAGATCTTCGTATAGATCATCGGTGTGGATGTTGTACACGAAGCTGTCCGTGTCGGTGTACACCACCTCGATCGCCTCTCCATAGCGTGGTTTCATGATGTCGTAGTGAAACTTGTACATGCCAGCTTCGACAACTCGAGGATCGCGACTCCCACGGCGATTGGTTTGTCGAATGTTATGTGGCGGAGAGCACGTTCGATCAATACCAACGTGTCGCTCAGTATCGTGAAGTTCTTGTACGTGGGCTGAGCGACGAGCTTGTTTATTTTCTTCGGGTCGGAGACCAAGTTGATATTTCTTCTTTTCCTCGCATCTTCCATGCTCTTGCCGTAGATGCTGTTATTCATCAACTTGTATAGGTCTTTGTCTGCGGAAGAAGAAGCTGATGCTCGACGTTGAGTGTTGCCGTCGATATAGGGTGCTAGCCACCTGGTCTGTCTAAACTTCAATCCCGAGTGCACGCGCTTCAAAACCAAATGCTGGAGGTAGAATTGTAGGAGGCGATAATGCACCACGTAATTCTCTTTGCTCTTGAAGGTGAGCATCAGCTTCTTCTCCGGAGTCGATTCCATCACAGGTGCCATCGCAAATCCATGGTGTTCTCGATGAAGCGATGCAGGATATTCCAAATCTACTTTCAGGAAACATCCATTTTTATGATCTTCACTCCATTCCAAACAATCTTGAAGTTCCTGCTCGCTCATCCATTCGTATTCTCCGATAGGCAGAGTCTCGGACATGGCATAACCATACAGATTGTTCATGTCCCAGTATGCCAAGAAGTTTGTCGGTTTCCCTGCATCGAAATCGGCAACATATGGATTGTTGGCCTTGACGTATCGAAGGGGACACTGGACGATTCCACCACGTTTTGCCTCTTCGACAAACAAAAGTTGATTGACGTTTTTGATGAGTTCTATCTTTACCTTCGTGGATTTTAACATCGCCTGCCAAGAATAACCCGGTGTGGTGTAGCTGAAAGCGGGGTCCAAACCATATGCTGCCATTCCTCTCGAGCGATGGAGATGAAAACGGTCGCTCAATAGCGTAACATCCAGCTTCAGATACAGATCGTGATAGTCACCCATGGTTTGACAAGAGAATGTAGACCACACGAGGTGAGCATGATGGTAGTCCTCTTCGCTGCAACAGGTGTTGCTAAGACGACTGTAGAATGCTTCTCTTGGTGGTAATGATGTTTCTGAGAATTTGGAAGCATCCGTCATGTATTCGTACGGGTAAACACCCTTGCGTCTCAACAGTGCTAAATGTTGGTTGCCGAAACATTTCCTGGTGGCGATCAAATCATCGTCGGTGAGTTGAGACGCGAGTGTCGCCAAACTCGAAGACAGAAAGTTGTAGGAGTCCAAGAAGCGAATTTCTACGCGATTGCCATTTCCAACGTCCACCTTCTTGCTGAATGAAATGAATTTCTCGTTGGTGCGAGCTATGACGCTAATGGGTTGAGCGTCGCATCCCATCTCCTTTATGAAGATTTTGGCGTCGTAGCCCTCCAAATTGTGAATGAATACTGGAATAAAATTCGGTTTTTTGATTTGTAGATTACAGTTGTTACACAGGGGGGCCACATATTTTCCCGTGTGATGATTGTGGTGGCGAACTTTGACATTTTCGAGGGTGAAGTTACTTTCGCACACATCACACTGAGAGGCAAGGTCGTATGCTTTCTTCTCTTCCTGGGTAAGAGGCTCCATTGCTTTGTCTTCTCTTAGTGGAGGAGCGAATTGTATGGCCATCTGCTTCAAGGTTTGAAGGAATATTTGTGGAGCATCATTGCCACGATGTAAAATAACATCGCCTGTGTTGTTGACCATCAATCCAAAAGCGCAGGCTTCGTGATGTAGAATTTCGGTGGTGCTCGATACGCTGGGATTCGGTTCGCATGTGGCGAGTGGAAGTTGGAAACTTTCAAAGTCGGCGCATATCACCACGGGATGCCAGAGTAATGCGGTGTAGTTGGAAAATGTCATGTCTCGAGAAGGCATTTTGATAGTCGTAGCCGAATGTTTACTACACATTTCATGATGATCTCGGAGTTCTTCATCAGCATTCTTTTTTCCTTGACCGTAGAATATACTCAGGCATCTGTCGCATACTCCAATTTTATGGTGATCTGTGGTAATTTGACTTCTTGTTAATTTTGGAAGATTCTGAATTAGACAGTAATGATAATTTCATCATCTTCGATCAGGAGTAATCTGATGACACGATTACTTTTAATGTTGCTGTGTCTGAGAACGTAGATGGTGTTGTTTTTGTCTAATCCGAAGATGTGTACTGCTATATTTTCGTTTTTATCTGTCTTGTACTGTGCCTCAAATTTACTAATGTCTCGTAGATTTACGGGGTAATTAATGCCAGCCATAGGTTTTTCAAATTCTGAGAGATATTCCGGCTTGTTGTAGTGGTATAAACGATGTTTGTCATCATTGGCTGGGTGATGATCGGCAATGATGCACCACAAAAAGCATCTGTTATCCTCATTTTGAATGTTGATGATGGCTTTCTTACTGGCTATTTCCGGGGGCAAATTGATGTAGCTGGATGCTCCCATCGGGTTGTATCGTGCCACCTTCAAAGTTAAAGTGTGAGACGAACCGCAAAGTGTCCAACCCGATCCACGTTTTTGGAAAGTCTCGTGCTTGTTCAACAAAGCGTCAATCATCTGGTTGCAAATGGCATCCACCTCATCGACGTCGGCGGCGTGGAGGCTCTTTACACCAGTGTAATGATGGAAAGTTTCTCGCTCTTTTTTTACGTTTTCGTAAATGGCGGAAACGATGAGGTGGATTTTCAACGAGCATTGCAACAAAGCTTCGGTGATAGACGAAATTAACTTGCTTTTGACCGAGCGAAAAAAGTTGTTTAGATCAGATGTTTCTTCAGATCGGAAAGTCTCCTCGGTTAAAATATTTCGAATACTTTCGCCGGCACTCTTCTGCTTCTTTCGTGGCGCTTGATCGTCAACATCGAGCTCTCTCTTACTTGATCCTTTGCCATGCACATCCTTCCGATGTCTTCTCAAGTTAGAAATGGATATATATTTCCCACATTGGTCACATGCACGTTTTGCTTCCTTCTTCTCCATTCTTTTGCTAAGAAAAAAAGATGGTTACTAAATTGCACACATTTTTTTTTTGTGGTGTTATTTATATTAGATACGTTCTCAATTTTTTCTTAAATAACCAACATGAATCTCTTTGGTTTCCGAAAGCAAACAATGGAGACTGTACACCGCACGACGACAGATCATGAATTTCTACCTTCCGTATTAACTAAACTCAACGGTCTGTTGATCATTCACCTCAACAGCATTTGGACGAAATTGGATGAGGACGTGGGCAAGATGTTTTATGTTTTTAATAACAATTTACATTTCTACGAAATTCCGATCGACGGGAAACTTCAAATCACCGTGAATCCGGAAAACGCAGGCGTAATCAAAATTTCTACCGGCAAGAACATTTTTCGAATCAAGCACGACAAGATGCTTTCTAACATTACGTACGATGTGTCTGCAGGAGATTATCTTTACGTGGAACTCCTCGGAGATTACGATAAACTTATTCCTCTCTTCGTAGAATTACGAATCGTCTATCCTATTATAAATAACCGTTAACCAAAAATGCCTAACGACATTTTCGGCAACACCAAGCGTGTAGACCACGCAGAAGAGATTCTCATGTTGGACATTCGAGTTAAGAAGTTGAGGACCGATTTGATTGCTTTGCAGGAAACCTTAAACAAAAGTTTAGAGTCGGAAATCGCTACGCTCCAAACGCAATGTCTCGACCCCATTCTGAAAATCGATTCCGAACTGAAAACGCTGATAAAAAATTATGTCGACGTACCTTCTTACGACAGCGTTCAAAATATACAGTTGAGCGTGGATTCGCTTCAAAATGATTTGGCCAAATTACAGCAATTTCAATCGAAAAATGAAGATTTGGAAAAATTGAAACTCGAAATCGAAGAACGAACTTCCGCAATAGAAAAGAATTTCTCTGAACTTCAAACCGTCGTGAACGATATAGATGCAGAACGCTTGCATGTCGCCGTTTCCAAATTACAAGAAGAATTCACCAGCACGTTGGAAGAAATTAAATCCAAGTTGCAGACTTTGGAAGATACCATGACGAACCTACCATCGTCGGACGAATTGCAGGTCATCGGTAAAAGCGTCGCGAACATAAAAATTCAATTGGAGGCCTATCAAGATTTCGAACACATTCAAACCACCATCGCCACGCTTCAGGCGTCCTTGGAATTGATCAACGAAGAAATTAAAAATATTCACGCTGAAGCGAGCGCGCTGACGAGCATTCAAGACACGCTGAGCACGGTTCAGCAGAAGATCGAATATTTAGAAAATTTAAACGTCGAAACGAATCTCGCTCATTTTCATCACGTACTCGACAACATACAGGGTGACTTGGAATCGTTACGGACAAGCGTGCCTTCGAGCGAAGATTTGGAAAAATTGAAAACGGCGGTGACGGCAAGTAGTTATGCACCCGCGTAGAGTCCGATAAATCAATTGATTGGAAAAGATCGATCAAAGATCAATTGATGACCAAGCCGTGTGGGCAAGCAAGGGTGGGTGTTTTGGGTGATGACGTCATAAATGGGTGGGGTTTATTTTGTTAGGAGTGTTTTGATTGGTGTGACGTCAGTGAATGGGTTGTGATTAATTTGTGAGGAGTGTTTTGATTGGGGGGAGGAGGAAAAGTCGGTTGGGAATTGATAAGATGGTTTCCTGTTAATGATGAGGTGACGGTTTGGGGGGAGGAGGAAAAGTCGGTGGCGGTTGGGGAATTGATAAGATGGTTTCCTGTTGTTAATAATGAGGTGAAGGTTTTCTGGGAATGTTGATATGGTTTGAGGTTTCCTGTTGTTAATCAGGAGGTGACTACGGTTAGTTTTCTGGGAATGATGATAAGGGTTTCCGTTTCGGTTGGGGGGTGAGAAGATAAAGGAGTTGGAAAGGAAATGTGTTGGGATGTTGAAGTGATATGGAGAGATTGTGGAACACGTGTTGGGACATGTCGGATGTTTCTTGGAATGGGCGTGTGGAAGTTTGTGGGAACGTTGATAAGGTATGACTGTGTGCAGGATACGTTAGTAGGTGGCGAAATGGAGAGCGGGCAAAAAGGAAAAAAAAGTTCCGAGAGGCAGCACGTGAATAGAATAAAAAAAGTTGTGTTCTCGGAGGAGGTGGAGATTCATAGTATACCGGGAAAAGAGGAGGACCGACGAGGCACGTGGGCGTTGGATGCCTTGCGCGAGAGAATGCGCAGAGAATATCAGGGAATTTGAGGAGGGGTAGGTAGGTATATAAGAAGTTTTACCGTGTTTCACTTACACAGTTCGACAGACTGTACGCTATCAGGTAGTAATCATCTGCGATTTTGCTGATACTTGTTCCTGGACGCCCTTGCTGCCACTTGTTTCTGGACGAGCTAGGTATAAAAATCTGTATTCCGAGGTGAGTACGATGGGTTTCGTATCCTGGATGCTGTCATTTGTCGGTGGGATGATTGGAAAGTCATCCCCACCTGAACCGGTAACGGATGGTAGGCCGCTACCTACTTCTCAATGTTCACCAGAGCCGCCGATACGTCCAGGTGTGAGTACGGAAAAGAATACGGATGTGCCGAGCTGGATCAGTGAGGAAGAATTTCGTAAATCGTGGGAAGAAAAAAATGCGGCACATCATACATACGAGAAAGTAAAAAAACAGCGTAAGCGAAACTGTATCGACGGTGCTGGTGAACCTTTGAGAAAAAGGAAGCAGTCTGTGTTCAAGAATCTAACGTGCAATCCCTTATATGGATATACGGAACGTCCTCCAGGTGAGACGATGTGTCTGGCATATCCTGCTACGGTTTCTGGTCGAGGAAAAGTGAAGTCTGGTAAACCAGAGAAGGCTGTAAATAACGGTGCAAAATTATTAATTTTCGATGCTCCTGTAAGGTACAGGGAGTCTCTATTGGTTACTTTTTATAATAAAGATTTACCATCGGAAACATATATGGAAATGGAAAGTGACGGTTTTCCGATCAACATGTATTTTTGCAAGAACCGTAGACATGGATTATGCGAGACACATTTTATTTACGAAAGAGCACCGGTATATTGCCAGTAGTGTATTTGGGCCGTTTCAAAATAGTACTTAGTAGGTATGGTCTTTTTTTATCAATCGAATATCATTTTTTGACATACTTTGACAATTTTTTGTCGATATTTTAGCGTTTAGCGATGTTTTAGTGCAAATTTTCACTATACTCATTTTTCCCCCACTCGTACTTGGTAGGTATATCATGATGTTACGTGATACAACTTAACCTATCCTTTTTTTACGATTATTTAATTTTTTTACGATCCTAAGTGATATAACTTAACCTATCATTTTTTTTATTTAGGTACTGTTTGAACGTTATTATTTGAGGATCATATTTTGTAGGTATTTTTTTTTATCAATCGAATATCACTTTTTGACATATTTTGACAATTTTTTGTCGATGTTATAGCGTTTAGCGATGTTTTAGTACAAATTTTCACCGCACTCATTTTTTTTTCTATTTGTACTTGGTAGGTATATCACGATGTTACGTGATATAACTTAACCTATCTTTTTTTTTACGGTTTTTTTAATTTTGTTTAGGATCCTAAGTGATATAACTTAACCTATCATTTTTTTTATTTACGCACCGAACTAACCTACAAGGGGGAGTCCGTTTGTTTTAATATTTCAGTATTATAAGGTTTTCACAAATTTTATATAACCTAAAATGTGTTGGATGTTGATTTTTAGTATGTGGCAATTTTTTATGAATTTTAAAACTGTTCCGTCACCCTTTCGTTCTTCACGTCGTAGGCGAAGGACTTCTCTGCAATCAGGATGACACTGCATAGGGTATCCTCGGGCAAGGCATCGTGGAACTCGCAAACACCCACTCTACAAAAATTCTACTATATGATCTTTCACTGGCTAAGCTAACCTACAAATAGGAATTGGCAGCACTGACTTATAAACCCACTGGGTCTTCTTGACATGTTTTTTCATGATGTGTTGCCAACTGGGCAACTGGGGAAAATAATTGTACAACAATTTGTACCTAATTGTACAATACTTGTACCTAATTGTACAACATATACACAGACATAAAAAATAGAGCCTTCCCGTAACTTACTTCATGTACAACTGTGAAAAGAAAGCATATGTGTTCTGTATGCACACATTCATTCTTATTTTTCGAAGTTGAATGGAAGCACGTGTTTTTTACGCTCTCGTAATACTGACCTTGCCCCAGTGATTTTAAATTGCTTCCATCCGGTCTTTTTTCCTCTGCTATTTCCGCATGCACGCAACATTCGCTTTCAATAGTTTAATGAAACACAGAAGGAGTATTAGTTTAGCAAGTTCCGAGTTTACAATTTATTAAATTAAACAATAATTTATTAAATTAAACAATAATTTATGTAAGAATATACTTGTACTTACCGAACACAAAATAATAAAAGCACATGTGAATATTTGCGTGCGTTCATGTTATATGACGACTGAGTAAAAAATAATGTTGACTCCCCGAAAGATAAAAGTTCCCGGTTCGACATCAGATGCATGCAAATTTTATGTTTTGCTCTCCAAAATCTTGATTTTTATGTTTGCGCTATTTGTCATACAGCAGAGGAGAAGAGGGGGGAGGGGGTACTATTAGCGCCATCTATTAGCAAACAATAGAAATAAAAAAGTAGCGTCAAACTTTTTCAACACCCAAAAATTTTAAACGTCCTCGTTTAGTAATACGATCAGCAGAAGACGTTTGAAAGAGTACTCTTAGTCGAGAAAGCTAATTGCTAGGGCCCATATATTGCTAAAATGTTCTTTAATTTACATATTTCTCATACCGCCATATGTTGTTCTAGTTGACTTCTTCCAAAAAAATGCTAATTAGCGAGAGTTAATTAAGCAAGGCAAGTAAAAGAAGCAAATAGGACAATATGTGGCGGCGTGGAAATATGTAAAAATTCGACTCGATTCGAATTAAAATTGGAGGATATTTTGCATTTTTTCCCTATAATGTACAAAATATTTACCGTACATAATCTTTTCTATTTACAACAGTATAAAATAAGAGAAATGTGTGACAATATCCATATTAATTAGGAAGGTGTGTTGTATGCTAGGTTAGCTAATTGTGTCTTCACTGTATAGAGGAAAGATGGAAAAAGAGAGCTCTACAAAAACTAACGCTCTTGACAATATTGTACGCCCCGTGAAAATTCTATATAAATAAGGCATAAGCGTATTATCTGCTTTCATGTCAGATTTTCCCGACCTGTGAGCTGCAGTGTTTAGGTGACAAGCGACGTGCTCAAATATGATACCGTTGACAATATTGTACGCCCCATGAAAATTATATATAAATAAGGCATAAGCGCATTATCTACTTTCATGTCAGATTTTCCCGACCTGTGAGCTGCGGTGTTTAGGTGACAAGCGACGTGCTCAAATATGATACCGTTGACAATATTGTACGCCCCGTGAAAATTCTATATAAATAAGGCATAAGCGTATTATCTGCTTTCATGTCAGATTTTCCCGACCTGTGAGCTGTAGTGTTTAGGCGACAAGCGCCGCGCTCTAATATGATACCGTTGACAATATTGTACGCCCCATGAAAATTATATATAAATAAGGCATAAACGTATTGTCTACTTTCATGTCAGATTTTCCCGACCTGTGAGCTGCAGTGTTTAGGTGACAAGCGACGCGGTCAAATATGATACCGTTGACAATATTGTACGCCCCATGAAAATTATATATAAATAAGGCATAAACGTATTGTCTACTTTCATGTCAGATTTTCCCGACCTGTGAGCTGCAGTGTTTAGGTGACAAGCGACGCGGTCAAATATGATACCGTTGACAATATTGAACGCCCCGTGAAAATTATATATAAATAAGGCATAAACGTATTGTCTACTTTCATGTCAGATTTTCCCGACCTGTGAGCTGCAGTGTTTAGGTGACAAGCGACGTGCTCAAATATGATACCGTTGACAATATTGAACGCCCCGTGAAAATTATATATAAATAAGGCATAAACGTATTGTCTACTTTCATGTCAGATTTTCCCGACCTGTGAGCTGCAGTGTTTAGGTGACAAGCGACGTGCTCAAATATGATACCGTTGACAATATTGAACGCCCCGTGAAAATTATATATAAATAAGGCATAAACGTATTATCTGCTTTCATGTCAGATTTTCCCGACCTGTGAGCTGTAGTGTTTAGGCGACAAGCGACGTGCTCAAATATGATACCGTTGACAATATTGAACGCCCCGTGAAAATTATATATAAATAAGGCATAAACGTATTATCTGCTTTCATGTCAGATTTTCCCGACCTGTGAGCTGTAGTGTTTAGGCGACAAGCGACTCGCTCAAATATGATACCGTTGACAATATTGTACGCCCCGTGAAAATTATATATAAATAAGGCATAAACGTATTGTCTACTTTCATGTCAGATTTTCCCGACCTGTGAGCTGTAGTGTTTAGGTGACAAGCGACGCGGTCAAATATGATACCGTTGACAATATTGAACGCCCCGTGAAAATTATATATAAATAAGGCATAAGCGTATTATCTGCTTTCATGTCAGATTTTCCCGACCTGTGAGCTGTAGTGTTTAGGCGACAAGCGACTCGCTCAAATATAATACTGTTGACAATATTGAACGCCCCGAGAAAATTCTATATAAAATAACATACCTGAAAATTATATTCACAGTAGATTTATTTTTTGAGTTTTGTAATTACCCCAAGAAATTCTATATAAAATAACATACCTGAAAATTGTATTTACAGTAGATTGAATTCTTGAGTTTTTGTATTCGCACACAAGAAATAACATACCTGAAATTCTATTTACAGTAGATTGAATTTTTGAGTTTTGTAATCACTCCAAGAAATTCTATATAAAATAACATACCTGAAAATTGTGTCGCTATATACTAGACTTTTTGATTTCTGTGATTTTGGAGAAAACAATGGCATCCACCACCAGTTTCAATCGTAAAAATGATAAAACTGAATGTGTTACTTGTGGGAAGCTAATCTCAAGGAACAATTTATCGGTACACAGGGCAAGATGTAGCGAAACAGGTTCGAGAATTAATCGTTCCTTGCCTTCTAAGCCTTGTGCTCGATGCGGAAAGATGATTAGCATTACAAATTTAAGTAAACATCTCAAAATTTGCAAACCATCGACCGGACAAGCAACATCGAAAAGGAAAATCGATAATTCAGAAACGGAAGCTTCCACTTCCAAGCAAATTAAATTATCTAATGAACGCAAACCAATTAGATCTGCATTTAACGACCAACTACAGGATTTTTCAATTAAGTCAGAACGAGGTCGTGACATCCTTAGTTTCTTGGATGAAACGAAAACATCTGTAGTAAATATTTTAAAAGATAAACTTGAAAACAACTCTATAAAAGTATACGTTGTTCTGTTTTCTGAATACAAGAAAGTTGATGGCACAACGAGTATTTTTTATCATCGTACAAAAAACCAGACTCTTTATTTGGCGGACGTCGAAAATTTGGACAACTTCTATTATAAAGTTTCCAACGAGCTGGTTAAGAAACATGACGATTTCGAGGCTAAAGGGTCGGGATGGTCTCTATGTGGAAGTCCTCACACGTTAACTGTTTACGTGAACCAATTCTCGCCTCTTCGCGCTTCCAGCTACGTTCCTCTTCCACCGAACATTCAACACAAGAGGGCTGTGCTAAATATACAGAACAGCGATAACAAGTGTTTTCTCTGGTGTGTGTTGGCTGCACTGCATCCTGTTCATTGCAAAAATAATCCACAGTGGGTTGGACATTACAAACAATACGAAACCGACTTTCAAAGTGTAATGTCTGGCATCGAATACCCGGTGACATTGTCGGATATAACAAAGTTCGAAAATCGTACAGGAAAACGCATCGCTATTAATGTATATTCCTTCACGTCAGATAAATATCTCGTGCACCCTGTCAGGATAAGCGATATCGACGATGACGATGCCTGTGTAATAAATCTCCTTCTAATTTCAAACGAGGATGTTCATCACTACACGCTAATTCGTTCAATGTCTCGATTACTAGGAAGCCAAACAACCAAGCATGAACATTGCATCGAAGTTTGCCCGAGATGCCTAACCACGTTCGACGATCGTGACCGACGTGATCATCAAAATCTTCATAGTCGTCAAATTGCTCTGGAGAAACTTGCCGAACATAAAATTTATTGCGGCGACAACAGACCGGCTAGAATGTTGATGCCCGAAACGAACGATGTGGAAGAATTCAAAATGCACAAGGCATTGTTGGAACATCCCGCAATCATCGTCGCAGATTTCGAGGCGTTCCTCAAACCACTCTCCTACTGCGAACCGGATCCCGAAATTTCCTCCACAACGCCGTACCAGCTTCATCAACCTAATAGTTTCGGCTATGTTGTTGTGCGACGTGATAAAATAAATGAAGCATATATATATCGCGGGCCAAATGTAATCGAACACTTCCTGGAAAAAATGGTGGAGGAGGTTGAGGTAATTGGTAGCGTACTGCTTACATCAAAACCGATGGCACCTTTAACTGAAAATGAACTTCAAAATTATAATTCCACTGAGGTGTGTCCGGTATGTGATCAAAATTTCACTGATGAGAACAAAAAAATATTCCACCACGATCATTTCAGCGGAAACTACATAGGTGGAATTTGCAACACGTGCAATCTTAAAATCCAGAAACCTAAATTCATCCCCATATTCTTTCACAACGGAAGCGGATATGATTTTCACCACCTGGTGAGACATCTTGGCTACGATCCAAAACGTATAGGTGTCTTGGCCGAGAATGAAGAACGCTACATTAGTCTCAGCAAGCAAGTGTCGATTCCGGGAACGAAAAATACAATCGAGATGCGCTTTCTGGATTCGTATAGATTTCTCTCTGCAAGTCTGGATGCTTTAGCGAACAAACTCACCGACGATCAATTTAAAATAACTAGAGCTAGTTTTCCCAACGTAGACATAGAACTCGTTAGACGTAAAGGAGTTTATCCTTACGAATATGTTAGTGATGGTTCTAAATTTAACGACGACGCTCTTCCACTTCCAAGAGAATTTTACAGCAGACTCAGAGAGAAAGGAATCGCGGAAGAAGAATACCAACACGCGCAACTCATGTGGGAGAAATTAGAATGTAGGACACTCGGAGACTACCACGACGCATACTTAAAACTGGACGTGACGATACTCGCGGATGTTTTTCAAGCGTTCAGGAAAACGGCAACGAATATTTACAAATTAGATCCAGCGTATTTCTACAGTCTACCGGGATTAGCGTGGTCGGCAATGTTATTCCAGACAAAGGTCAAGCTGGAACTGATATCGGACGTGGACATGTTACTTTTCATCGAAAGAGGGATACGAGGTGGAATGGTGCAATGCGTACAGAGACATGCAAAAGCTAATAACGTACACATGAAAGAAGATTACGATTCAAATCGAGCATCGAATTACATCTTCTACGCCGACGTTAATAATCTCTACGGACATGCCATGGTTCAGAAACTTCCTTACGGGGGATTCGAATGGTTAGATCCCGCTTCGATAGACATTATTCATTTCGACGATAGCGAGTGTGGTGTCTTCGCAGAGGTAGATCTCCAATTCTCCGACCACCAGCACGACACGTTTTCGGATTTGCCTCCGACTCCCGAAATCAAATGTCCACCCGACTCGGTTCAAGACAAGCTTTTGTTAACATTGGACCCTAAACAGAGATACGTCGTCCACTACAAGAATCTCCGGTTTTTGATTGGGAAGGGTGTTCAGATAGTAAATGTTAGAAGAATACTAAAGTTTAAACATTCCACGTGGTTAAGACCTTACATAGAAACTAACACACAACATAGAACAGTCGCCACTTCCGATTTAGACAAGGACTTCTTTAAATTAATGAACAATGCGGTGTACGGAAAGACCATGGAGAATGTTAGAAAGCACGTAGACGTGAAATTAATTTCCGATAAGAATAAATGTCGGAAGTGGATAGCCGATCCTAGATTCAAGTCGAGAAAAATTTACAACGAGAATTTGGCACTTTTCAATCTACATATAAAATTGATGAAATTCAGAAAACCAATTTACGTTGGCGCAACGGTTCTCGACTTGTCGAAACTTTACATGTTCGAATTTCATTATGACGTGATGAAACCCTTCTACAATGATAAGATATCACTTTTGTACACGGACACCGACAGCTTCATTTACAGCATACAAACACCTAACCTCTATGAAGACATAAAAAATCCTTCCATGCTTGAGTATTTCGATACTTCTGCGTATCCTCAACCCAACAGATTTGGGATTCCTTCCCTCAACAAAAAAGTCCTAGGTAAGCTGAAAGATGAATGTAACGGTGATATTATTGTCGAGTTCGCGGGTTTGCGTTCGAAGATGTATGCCATGAGAACAGAGAGTAGTGTCACGAAGAAAGCAAAAGGTGTGGGCAAAAATACGGTGGAGAACAAACTCACCTTCCACGATTACATCGATTGCCTTTACTCACAATCGACGATACTAAGCATAGAACAAAGAATCCAGAGCGTCGACCATATCATCAGCACAAACGAAGTTAGGAAAGTAGCATTAGATCCGCATGACGACAAGAGGTGCGTCCTCGAGTGTGGTATTCACACATTGCCTTGGGGACATCGTCGTTTAGAAATAAATAAGAATTGCGCACAGTGCAAATAATTAGCACTTACCACCACACACAACAATTTTCACTAACTCAAAAAAAAACCTTTTGTTACTGAGTAAAAAAACACTGACTGTTATTACAAAAAACTATGACCGTATTCTTAAATAACCAGCATGCCTATGAACTTGTTCGGTTTCAAAAAACAGATCATCATGGAAACCATACCAGATCATGAAGTCTTACCTTCCGTGTTACCTAAACTCAACGGTCTGTTGATCATTCACCTCAACAGCATTTGGACGAAACTAAATGACGATGTGGGCAAGATGTTTTATGTTTTTAATAACAATTTACATTTCTACGAAATTCCGATCGACGGGAAACTTCAAATCACCGTGAATCCGGAAAACGCAGGCGAAATCAAAATTTCTACCGGCAAGAACATTTTTCGAATCAAGCACGACAAGATGCTTTCTAACATTACGTACGATGTGTCTGCAGGAGATTATTTTTACATAGAACTCCTCGGAGATTACGACAAACTTATTCCTCTCTTCGTAGAATTACGAATCGTCTATCCTATTATAAATAACCGTTAACCAAAAATGCCTAACGACATTTTCGGCAACACCAAGCGTGTAGACCATGCAGAAGAGATTCTCATGTTGGACATTCGAGTTAAGAAGTTAAGGACCGATTTGATCGCTTTGCAGGAGACCTTAAACAAAAGTTTAGAGTCGGAAATCGCTACGCTCCAAACGCAATGTCTCGACCCCATTCTGAAAATCGATTCCGAACTGAAAACGCTCATAAAAAATTATGTCGACGTACCTTCTTACGACAACGTTCAAAATATACAGTTAAGCGTGGATTCGCTTCAAAATGATTTGGCCAAATTACAGCAATTTCAATCGAAAAATGAAGATTTGGAAAAATTGAAACTCGAAATCGAAGAACGAACTTCCGCAATAGAAAAGAATTTCTCTGAACTTCAAACCGTCGTGAACGATATTGATGTAGAACGCTTGCATGTCGTCGTTTCCAAATTACAAGAAGAATTCACCAGCACGTTGGAAGAAATTAAATCCAAGTTGCAGACTTTGGAAGATACAATGACGAACCTACCATCGTCGGACGAACTGCAGGTCATCGGTAAAAGCGTCGCGAACATAAAAATTCAATTGGAGGCCTATCGAGATTTCGAACACATTCAAACCACCATCGCTACGCTTCAGGCGTCCTTGGAATTGATCAACGAAGAAATTAAAAATATTCACGCTGAAGCGAGAGCGTTGACGAGCATTCAAGACACGCTGAGCACGGTTCAGCAGAAGATCGAATATTTAGAAAATTTGAACGTCGAAACGAATCTCGCTCATTTTCATCACGTACTGGACAACATACAGGGTGACTTGGAATCGTTACGGACGAGCGTGCCTTCGAGCGAAGATTTGGAAAAATTGAAAACGGCGGTGACGGCACTATCCGATTCGAGCGACATCAAAAGTTCATTGAGCGATCTCGAGAGTAAAGTGGCCAATCTCCCCACCTCCAAAGAATTGCACGCTTTGAAAAGAAACATATCTCGAATGCTGAAACGACTAGAAACGGAAACGGCGAACGTGGAACAGATTCGAGACGAAATTAGTTCGCTGGTGTCGACGCTGCCCACTTCGCAGAGCGTCGCCGACCTTCACACGCAGTTTACAGAGATGCGAAGCATCGTGAACGATCTTACCGAGAAGAGCTCGAAATTGAATCAAGTCGAGAACCTTCAGAACATTGTCGTCAACATTAGAGATCAAGTTGGAGTGCTGGAATCCACGCAGGAATCGACGCTGGCCTCTTTCGGTGCCAAGTTGCAAGAACTCAACGAAAACTACAAGCAGTTGAACGTGGAAGTGAAAATCAAACCGTCGTTTTCTGCCGTAACGGATACCATAGTCGAGCATTTGCTGCCCATCGAAAATAAACTCGGACAAGTTCACAGTAATCTGCTCGGCGTCGACACTAAATTCGCTAAACTGCATTCTCTGCAAGCCATCGAAATCAACAGCGTACCCAATCAACAGAGAATCTCCACGTTCGTCGAAGGTAACAAACTGTACATGTTACATCCTTATCATCCGTACTACAAGTTTCTCCTCGATGGCACGATTCAGATAAACGAATTTTCGTACTGGTCTCACGGCAGAAAAGCTAGCGTTCCCACCATGACTTTGATATCGAATCGTGGTGTCCAGAAAGCAGGAAACATTCCTCTGGCACGTTGGAACGAAACGCGCAACATATATGAAATACACGAAGACGAAGATCTCACCGTTTTCGACGTGAGCGCCGGCGATAAGCTGATTATTCAAAACACGAGCGAAGTGCCACCTTCTTTGAATCCCATCACGCTTGTGCTTCTCTTGAAACGTAATCTCTAAGAAAATGTCTAGGCAAGCCATCGTCGAAGAATTGCATAAACCTGCACGCCGCAACTACGAACGTTTGGCTGTGGTAACCAAGGGCATCGACGACCTCTGGCAAAGTGACCTCGTGGAGATGAGTAGCGGCAATTTGAAAAACGTACATAAATTGAACAAGGGCAACAAGTACCTCCTCACCGTCATAGACACGTTTTCGAAATTCGCATGGGCTCTACCTTTGAAGGCGAAAACGGGAACGTGCGTCACGGAAGCATTCAAATTAATTTTTCGCGAAAGCGGTGGCAGACGACCACGGTTTCTGCAAACGGACAACGGTAAAGAATTTTACAACGCCGTATTCCAAAAATTTATTCAAAAACACAAGATTCGACATTATTCGAGCTTCAGTCACATCAAAGCCAGCATCGTGGAAAGATTCAATCGAACCTTGAAAACACACATGTGGAAACGATTCACGCTTCGGGGAAATTACAAATGGGTCGACATCCTGCCGGAACTCGTCGATACCTATAATGAAACGGTACACAGAACGATAGGCATGAAGCCAGCGGACGTTGCCAAGTCCGACGAGCAGCGTTTAATTTCTACCGTTTACTGTCCAAAATACACACCCACGACAAAAAAAGCTAAATACAAAATTGGAGACCAGGTGAGGATCAGCAAATTCAAACGCACCTTCGAGAAGGGGTTCACAAAAAATTGGAGCACGGAACTCTTTACGGTGGTTCGAGTTCTACCTGGAAACCGACACACGTATATAATAAAAGATAGTAGCGGCGAGATTTTGAAAGGAAGATTTTACGAAGAGGAACTCTCTAAAACGAAACACCCCGACACGTACCTCATCGAGAAAGTATTGCGTAGGAAAGGTGACAAACTTTTGGTCAAATGGCTGGGACTTCCGGAAAAGAGTTGGATCGACGCGGACGAAGTGATCTTGTGAGTACGTGGAACGTGGTGAAGCGTCTACCGGATCCGGAAAGTCAAACGAAGAAAAAGAACGGCGAGTTGCTTCCCGACAGCATCCGCTGTCTGATCGTAGGTCCTTCGGGGTGTGGGAAAACGACACTGCTCGTGGACAATTTTCTCCTCGCACCGAATTGGTTAGATTGGAAGAACAGGCACCTGTACGTGTTCTCGAAAAGTTTGGAGCAATCCAAATACCAGCAACTGATGAAACTGTACGATGGTCTGGACATTGCAACGTTTGCCTCGGAAATAAAACCACTCGACGATTGTCGTGAAAATTCAGTCGTTGTGTTCGACGACGCCATCCTGGAAAATCAAAATGAAATTCGCAACTTTTTCACGCAAGGTCGTCACAAAGGAATGGATTGTTTTTACCTAGCTCAAACGTTTTCCAAAATTCCAAAACAGTTAGTGCGCGACAACGCCAATTTCATATGTTTGTTTCGTCAAGATCACACCAACCTCAAGCACGCGTACGATGACTACGTAGGCGGAGACATGAACTACAATCAATTTTCGGAAGGCTGCTGCTCTACTTGCTGGAACGGTGACGATTTCGGATTCGCGACGATCGACATGACGAGGAAACCCAACGACGGAAAATACAGAAACAAAATCAACGACTTTCTAAACGTTGCAACGTTGTGAGAAACGACGTATATAAATAACGTCATGACGAAACGAAAAATCGAAGACGAAAATCTCAAGTTGCGAAAATACCTCGCGAAACGCTTCAAAGGTTGGAAATCCGAGAATCGCGGATTCTACGAAGAGAAGAAACGTCAGGATCAACCCGTGATCGATGCCATCAGCGGTCTAGGTAAAGAAATTAAAAGTGTCACGGAACAAAATAAAAATTTGATTAATGAACTCGTACCGCTCGCAGCTAAAAGTTACGCCGTACCCACGCCTATTTCGAGCATTCCTTCGACGCCGTTCGAACTGAAGGATGCACCGGCACGACGTCGAGCCATAGGTAGCACGTCGTCGTCTTCGGATAAAATCGAGTTGGGACCTTTGGCACGAGACTACCTGAGCACGGGGAAATTCGACAAGGATGAAGTGTTCGGATTGTATCCCAGCATGGAAACCAGCGAAGGCGGCGGTGTGGTGTGGAAGATTGGGAAATCGAAGGTGACCTTCGAAGGCAACGACATTAAAGTCAATTTAGGCGACAAGGATAGTTGGAACAGGTATCCGGGTACGGTGGGACTGTGGGAACTCGTCGCCAAAAAGCAGCCGAAAGATTACACCGACGAAGATTACCAAAGTTACAAGGAAATTCTGATCATGACGGATGCCTTGTACCAGAACAACGACGCCTCGCAGAATAGGGTGAAATCGAGCAGCGGCGAGAAGTACAGGAATCTCATCAAACCGATTTGGAACCAGGTCAAAACAGGCAGCGGCGTCAAACGCTACAACACGTTACCCAAAGAATTTGTTTGGGTGGACGACGTTAGGAAACTCGTGGACCGATTGTTGGTGATAGCCGGCGAAGAGAATGCAGGTAACCGTAATTTCTACAACGAGAAGGTTGGCATCGTGGACATGATCAGCACGAAACTTTCCAACTTCATCGTGAACGACGACAAGGGCATAGGTTACCTGATCAAAATCATCAACACGCTGCCTCCGAAATTTTGGAACGTGGCCGAAGGAAAGGGACTCGTGAACGACATCATCAACAAGTTACCTTTCGAGATGCATTTACCTGGCTACCAGTACTGCGGGCCGGGTACCAAACTCGAGAAAAGATTGGAGAGAGGAGACAAGGGTGTGAATCCGTTGGACGCGGCATGCAAAGATCATGACATCGCCTACAATACCACGCAGACGGATCTGGACGCACGTCACGAAGCAGACAGAAAGTTAGAGCACGTAGCTTTCGAAAGGTTCGTGAGCAGAGATGCATCGCTGGGTGAACGAGTCGCCGCACTGGGTACCACCATCGCCATGAACACGAAACAAAAATTGGGGTGGGGTATATAAATAACATACCGTAAAAAAAACTTGATATATAAATAACACACATCGTAAAAAAATAATTTTTGGTATATATAAATAACACACATAGTGAAAAAAAAGCAATTAAATTTCTCTCTAACACTCTGACAACTGAAAAAATGAGCGATCTCCAAGCACTAAAACAAATGCTAAATTTGTCAGTCGAGTATGTAAAAATTCAGGAATTGGAAGTCGACAAACCTTACACGATAACTTCCGGTTCAATCGTTTCTACCCAGTATGGTCCCAAGGTACGCCTGTTGCTCAACGCACAATACAGTCTATTTTTACCAGATCGATACGCTAACATGTTATCCGACGAGAAGCTATCTATTTTAATCGAGAACAAAACTCGAATCGTATACAAGGGGACAAAGGAACTTCTTGGCAAGAAAACGAAGCACGTAATAGAATTTGTGTAACGACTGCGAGGCCTTGAAAATATATAAATAACATACCGTAAAAAACTACACAAAAAAAATCTCAGAATATATATATAAATAACATACCGTGAAAATAACACATAGAGCATCAACATGAAGCCCAAGGGTGTCGTGTACCAGATACCATACTCCAATCTTAAAAATCTAGGTGCCCTCGATGGGTTACTCACCAAGAAACAACGTGAGAAGAAACGTTCTTGCTTGTCGAAAGGACATGGAATGAAATTGCTGCTCAGCACACCTCAATTGAAAAGATTGCAGCGTTCGCGGAAACAACAAAAGGTCGGAGGTTTCATATTCAGCATCCCGGCCATCCTGGCAGCATTGGGGGCCGTTGGAAGTTTGGCCGGCGGAAGTGCCGCCATCGCGAAAACCGTCATCGACTCGAAGAAGAACAAGGCGGAATTGGAAGAACAGAAACGTCACAACCTGGCCATGGAGAAGAAGGGGAAGGGCGTGATGAAGAAGTTTAAAAAAAAGAAACAGAAGCACTCACCAACCGAGATATTGAATCTCTGATCGAACCGTTACAAATCAAACACTTCAGAGGAGTTTTCATGTCCGACTCGTTACCTTCAAGCGTCAAAAGAAGAGAATGCGGAGTAGTCAACTTGGACGGTCAAGAAAATCCAGGCACGCATTGGATATGTTACCACAAAAATGATGATAAAGCATTCGTTTTCGATTCTTTCGGAGGTGTTCCACCTACAAATTTAATTCATTATCTGAAAACGAACAAAACCTCCATATACTACAACGACGAACGCATTCAAGATTTCGGAGACGTGAACTGCGGTCATCTCTGCCTCTCCGTGCTCGCGTTTCTCTCTAAAATAAATAACCCTACGATCGAGGATTTCCAGAAAGCATTGTGGAACCTCAAACAACATCACTAGGATGGGCGTGTTCCATCTCACGAGCGAATCTTCGATCTTGAAACTCACGCTGCACGACGACATCGTCTATCCTAAATCCGTGGCTCTGCGTGCATTCTACAGCATGTACCTCATACCTAACGTCACCCAGCACAACAACAAAATTAGCGTCGGAAGCGAACACATCGTCGTCACGCCAGGACAATACAATCTTTCCACTTTGCAAGCTCAATTACCCAAAGGCACATACCTTTCTCAAAATTCGGTCACGCACAGAGTGGAAATCCTATCCGCGACGGAGACCGTGGACCTGGGCACCATAGGAGAACTTTTAGGTTTCGAGAACGACACCAAACTCGAAGCTGGCATCAAGCACGTAGCAACCAACATTCCTAAATTCTTGGCCATAGAGACTCTGAACGTACACTGTAACGTGGCCGAAGGTATGATCACGAAATCTTCGGACGGATTGTTAGGAAGTCACAAGCAGACGGGAATCATAGCCACTTTCAAACCAAGTTCCGAGTTCATGGAACCGATCATCTACACGCCCTCTTCGCCGATCTATTTTCCAGTATGTCGCAACCGCATAGACGACATAGAGTTGGTGGTGACGAACGAGAAAGGAGACGTGGTGGATTTCGCAGGTGCCACTACGACGGCCATCGTGGAGATCAACGTATAATAAATAACCATACATGTAAAATGGAGCAAATCGAAAGTTACGAATTGCAATCTTTCCCTCCCAACCGTCGCACGTTCGCCAATCTCAACGAGGCAAACAGGGAGATCGAATACGACGTGGACGTAGGCGACGGGTTTATTCATCCTCACAGAGCGGACCTCTACCTTCAATTCGACGTGGTGAAGAAAGAAAGCGGAGACGCGTTTCCCGCAGCAGCAAACTTGATACTCGTGGACAACTTCGTGCCCCACCTGTTCTCGCAGGTGGAGGTGAGGAAACACAACACCGTCATCGACAGAATAGATTATCCAGGCATCACGTCGACGGCAGTGGGAACGTTGAAATTATCCAAAACGGACGCAGCGTACTACCAGGCCGGGGGATTCGAAGCCGGAACCAAAATATCGACGAAAAGTCACACGGTGCTCTTTCCCATGCGTCTGCTGCCAGGTTTCTTCTCGGATTACAAGGAGATCATGTGGAAGGGAGGACTGCGCGTTACGTTTCGAAGAGCAGCCAACGACAACGACGCACTGATGCGATACGCTACTTTGGGTCCGGACGGCACCACGCCGATAGCCAACACTTTACCCGAAGCAGCGAAATGCGTCATCCGAAGCATGGAATTGAGAATGCCGGTGGTAGAATACGAAACAAACTACGCCCTCAAGTACAAAGCGGAGATCTTGAAAAGTCCGCAGGTGTCGATTCACTTTCACGGTTACCAGTGCGTGCAGAAGATGGCGTCGGGAAGTCACATGGAATTCGACGTAACGACGCAGTTCAACAACATACAGTTCGACATGCCAGATTTCGTCGTGGTGCTTTTTCAGACCGGGAGGGACAAGAATCAGGAAAAAGATTCCAGCAAGTTCGACGACTGCAAGATCAAGAACGTTTATCTGAAGAACGGACGCAACGAAGTGTTCCCGCGCGAGAATTACAACCTCGACGTGACCAAAAACGATTACCTCAAACTTTACGAAGCTTACACGGCTTACAAACGCGTGACCGAGGGAAGCGTGGACATGTATTACACGCCCAGCGAATTCAAAGCACGGAGACCCATGACCGTCATCAACACATCTAAGAGAAGGCAGGTGGTGGTCAACGATCGAACCAACATCAAGGTTGTCTGCGAGTTCCACGATGCCTTGCCCGAGGATACCCTATGCAGTGTCATCCTGATTGCAGAGAAGTCCTTCGCCTACGACGTGAAGAACGAGAGGGTGACGGAACAGTTTTAAAATTCATAAAAAATTGCCACATACTAAAAATCAACATCCAACACATTTTAGGTTATATAAAATTTGTGAAAACCTTATAATACTGAAATATTAAAACAAACGGACTCCCCCTTGTAGGTTAGTTCGGTGCGTAAATAAAAAAAATGATAGGTTAAGTTATATCACTTAGGATCCTAAACAAAATTAAAAAAACCGTAAAAAAAAAGATAGGTTAAGTTATATCACGTAACATCGTGATATACCTACCAAGTACAAATAGAAAAAAAAATGAGTGCGGTGAAAATTTGTACTAAAACATCGCTAAACGCTATAACATCGACAAAAAATTGTCAAAATATGTCAAAAAGTGATATTCGATTGATAAAAAAAAATACCTACAAAATATGATCCTCAAATAATAACGTTCAAACAGTACCTAAATAAAAAAAATGATAGGTTAAGTTATATCACTTAGGATCGTAAAAAAATTAAATAATCGTAAAAAAAGGATAGGTTAAGTTGTATCACGTAACATCATGATATACCTACCAAGTACGAGTGGGGGAAAAATGAGTATAGTGAAAATTTGCACTAAAACATCGCTAAACGCTAAAATATCGACAAAAAATTGTCAAAGTATGTCAAAAAATGATATTCGATTGATAAAAAAAGACCATACCTACTAAGTACTATTTTGAAACGGCCCAAATACACTACTATTGCCACCTACCATACGGTGTGTGGTCGAACCGTGTGGTAGATGAGATAGTTGCTCACGGGTACAATGCAGGACCTTTCGCCGTATTGTCAGGAATTTCGTCATTTGACTGTATATGCCAAGAGAACGAATCGGAATTAAATTCGGAACATGTAAATATAGATTATCTACATGTTCCTCCAAAATGTGAGGTAAAAAAATATCTGATGATGGCGGATGAGAGACTGAATCGTGTTGTTTCAGGAATCGAATTGGTTCGATATGAAAATTTGGAAGAATTGTTAAATGACGAAATTCCACGTCTCTATCGGGTAGGATGCCACAACCTGTACATGATTGTAGATTACTGCGATGTTTCGACGTTGATGCAGATGTTCCGAAAACATTATCGAGAGTCTGTGTTGACGTTGAACGAAATTTTTAAATGGTTCAAGAGTGGCATAGGTTTGGAAGACCCGACAGGCGTAATGTTGGGGGTGAAAGGTCGTGTTCTGGACCCTGAGGAGCTATCAGAGTACAGTGTTAATCCTGTAAGAAGGAGTGACCTAAGCAGAAAATATGATTTTCTTTCTAGCATCTTCAAGGTTGAAGATCAATTCAGTCGAAGTTTGAGTCCTCCGACACGTCGATTTCCGACCATCATAGAGGAGACGGATACTTCCGAAGCTGAAGAAAACTAGAGTGGTCTAAGGTAAGAAGAAAAAATATTACCTGTATTCTGTACATGTTCTTTTGTTCTTTATTTAGGAGAACGAGGACGTCAGAAATTTTCGTCGTCGTCATCCTCCACCAAATCCACCACAGATGGAGAAGAAGGCGGTGAATCCTCCTCCTCCTCCTCCTGCTGGGGAATTTGTGGAGGAGACGGAACAGGCACTACCTCTCCGCCAGGAGGCGCAGGGTCAGCAACTTCTTCGTGCGGAGCGGCTCCAGGGATAGGAACTCCTGCCCCAGCAGCTACGATGATTTGATGCTGGAAAAGTTGCCGGGGCAGGTCGCCGATTAGACGAGCACCGGCATCAAGAGTAGCTTGGTGAACTCTGAAAAATAATAATAACAGCAATTAGAAAAATAAAATATTATGTATTGAGATGTTTCTTGAACGATGAAGTCTGAAAAAAATAGTCTGTTAAAAATTATGAAATGGAAAAAAAATATAAAAATAGATACCTGTTCCAATGCTCGTCGATCTGCTCGGCAGTTCTTCTCCTATCCTGGACCATCTCCGCACGGAATAGCTCGCCCTGCTGAAAAAGCTCGCGAAAAAGGTCCGCGAGCGTTTCAGCAGCAGCGACTATTCTGGTGCTCTGCTGAGTAGCGAACTCGTGCTGACGCCTGCTAATTGCCTCCTGGTTTTCGAGGTGTCGCAGCATGGTGGCACGTATGTCTGCGACGGCCTGTTCCATTTCGGTTCTTGTAACATGTCTCAAATAATTTATTATGAAATTCATCCATTGTTGCTGAAAAGAAAGATATTTCGATGTAAATTGTATAATACTGACGTGTGCATAAATAACAGTTTTTCTTTTATTTTCAGATGGCATTGCTACCTTTTGATTTCGACCTTTTGTATGCTGACCTTAAGAACGAGAATCAGAAGGGAGAAAGAAGAAGCCTATGGAATAAGAACCAGGCTAAGCATGCGGAGAAACATATTGCGTGTTACGTCGACTTTTGCGAAGAAAACAACTTAGCGGAAGATCTGTTAAAAAATCTGGAAGAAGTGTGCAAAGATATGGAAGTAAGAATCGACAATCTCATAAAAATGTTTTCATGTATAATCGGGAAAAAAGAAAAATCTGCGGCATTCGGGGATTTCGTCGAAAATATAAAACGTGGGCAGTATGTACCTTCCCATCTATCTCTTCGAGTGTGCTTTGAATTGATGGAGTTATTTAAAGGTGTCAGACAGCAGAAAGAAGAGGAGAAAATGGGGGACGAGGAGAAAGGAATGGAGAAGAGAATGGTGGAGCTTTTGAAAAAGAGAAAATTGAACAGCTAGAACTAACATTACTAATACACTAACACACTGTTCAATTTTCTGCGGTGGAATGCGAAGAGATAGATGGGAAGTTTATTGATTTGTTGCAATACAAGTATTCACCTGTAGAGTTTCATTATGTGTAACAATTTCTGTGTATATATTTTGTAAACTGATGATCGGCACTATTGATTTGTTGCAACACTGATATTATATAATTACTCACCTGTAGAGTTTCATTACGTGTAAAAATTTCTGTGTATATATTTTGTAAACTGATGATCGACACCAATAAAGGTTGCGATGTGTAAATATGAACTTATTATTTGACAAAATGAAATTAATATAAGGTACTTACATCGTCCCCGTTCTCCATTCTGATTCTTCGTTAACAATTTCAAAGTGTGAAATGATCGTAGAGAAACATATGCAGCTGCCGCAAACACAGATTCCAGTATCATATCGCCTTTCAAGATAGTAAGTTGATTGCTGAATCTGGCTAATTGGTATATCCGGTAAACTCTGATTGCATTATCATATCAAATTGGTGTCAACACTTGCGAGATGAAGTCACTGCTGGCTAATTGGCATATCCGGGAAATTTGGACCGCAGTATCATATCAAGTTGGTGTCAACAGTTGCGAGATATCTAATCGCTGCATGTGGTTAATTCCTTGGCAGACTCTGATAGAAAAATAATAAGGGTCTAATTAAATATACAGCTCTCTGACAGCCCTGTCGAGAAGTGTTGAGATAAACTGTTCTAATATAAAGCTCCTTCTTTCTGTTTCCCCAATGTAATGTTATGAACCGATCGGCAGGAAAAGTCTACAAATATGGATGTTATTAGTTGAGGCAGGTGTCTCCCATAATAAAGATGTATTTTATAATATTGGTTATATATGTTTCATAATGGGTTTGGGGGGTATAAGTCCACTTTATGCACAGTAAAGCTAATCGGGATCGGACCTACAGTTTTAAAGTGGGACCCGAATTTCTATAAGCTTTCACAGGAAAATGCACAGTAAGGCTAATCGGGATCGGACCTACAGTTTGAAAGTGGGATCCGAACTTCTATAAGCTTTCACAGGGAATATATATAAGTATAACATATATATATAATATATGATATATATAATTTTTGAACTTGACCTCGATCTTTGACCTCGACCTTAACCTTCGACCTTAACCTTAACCTTAACCTTGGCCTTAAGCTTTGACCTTGACCTTGGGATTGACCTTGACCTTTGACCTGACCTTGACCTTGAAAATTTCAAATTCGAATATCTCGGCTTCTAATTGAGGTAGAGGGATAATTCAAACGCTATTTTACTCAGAAAAACATGCTCTTTCAGATGAACCAGGTTTCATCCTCCGCCAGTTTTCTATTTTCCTTATTTACGGTCGGAGACTTTTGATGTTACAATCAAATGAAAGGTCTTGCCGTGCAGATTCCGAATATGTCATAACTTCCGGTCTAGCTGAATTAGGACCGCCAGGACGACTGTTTAAATTTTATTTCCGGTCGGAGATCTTTGATGTTACATTCAGATGAAAGGGCTTGCGGTGCAGATTACGAATATGTCATAACTTCCGGTCTAGCTCAATTAGGACCGGCAGGACGGCTGTTTAAATTTTTCGCATTTATATAAGTAGTTATGCACCCATGTTGAGTACGATATTTCAAATTTGAATAGCTCGGCCCCTAATCGAGATAGAAGGATGATTGATATGTTGTCGGACTCGGAGTGAAGTCCTCTTTCCGGTGAACCAGGTTTCATTGTTCTAGGACCAGCGGTTTCCTAGTTTCTTTATTTTCAATCGTAGACCCCCCTTCCGACCACTCTAATGAAAGGTCTCGACGTGCAGATTACGAATATGTAATCAGATTCGCTCTACGTCAATTAGGGGAGGAGCTAGAGCCTTTTGAAAAATTCCGGTTTTTTTTTTTTTTTTTTTTTTTTTTTTTTTTTTTTTTTTTTTTTTTTTTTTTTTTTGCGAAAACTTAAAATCGCTGTAACTCGGCTCCTAATTGAGCTAGGAGGATGATTGATAGCTTGTCGGACTCGGAGTGAAGTCCTCTTTCCGGTGAACCTGGTTTCATTGTTCTAGGACCAGCGGTTTCCTAGTTTCTTTATTTTCAATCGTAGACCCCCTTCCGACCACTCTAATGAAAGGTCTCGACGTGCAGATTACGAATATGTAATCAGATTCGCTGTACGTCAATTAGGGGAGGAGCTAGAGCCTTTTGAAAATTCCGGTTTTTTTTTTTTTTTTTTTTTTTTTTTTTTTTTTTTTTTTTTGCGAAAACTTAAAATCGCTGTAACTCGGCTCCTAATTGAGCTAGGAGGATGATTGATAGCTTGTCGGACTCGGAGTGAAGTCCTCTTTCCGGTGAACCAGGTTTCATTGTTCTAGGACCAGCGGTTTCCTAGTTTCTTTATTTTCAATCGTAGACCCCCCTTCCGACCACTCTAATGAAAGGTCTCGACGTGCAGATTACGAAATTGTCATCACTTCCGGTCTAGCTCAATTAGGAGCCGAGCTATTTCCTTATCTACGTCCTTCTTCCTTTGTCGATAGATAAACATTTCACACGTTCCTTCGTTAAGAATTTATCTACATCCTGTTTCCTCTGTTTACAGATAAACAAGAAAACCGTTAGATAGTGATATCAACGAGGAAAACATGTGGTGAAGACTGTTAATCATTTCCGGGATAACCACATAGGGTCAGTAGAACCGTTAGGATCGGAGATAACTGTTGCGTCATGTTTGCGTATATAAAGAACGGTGTTCTCTCCACAAAACAGTCTTCGTGAAATAATCATTGTACGATCATGGACGTACACTTATCCGCTGACGATCTGTTAGTGCTATATCGTGATGGATATTACACAACATCTGCACAATTACGGGAAGTGTTGGCGATTATTGCGCAGAAAATCATCGCGGGAGAAAGTATCTCTTTGGTCGAGGAGTATGACCACTTACTACGGACAGTGACAACATCCGCACCCGATCTTTCAGGAGGAGGATGGACAGATATTCCCGAAGAGTCCCCCGGTCCCCCGTCGACACCTGATTCTGTATCCCGAGTCATCAAGAAGGCGCAGGCATCCGACACAGGAACTAACGCTGCATCCAGATCACACCCGGAGCCTTTGCCAGGACCGTCATGGAGACCGGACCCACCAGCAGAACAGCCATCAAATGGGAAAGGTAAGAAAAGGAAACGTGCTTCAGTGTCTCGTGAACAGATAGGGAATATAACATTACATAACATTCAAGAACGTGAATATCCTAAATTCCGTTCCAAGGGACGACGTGTTGAATTCAGTTTCTCACAGCCACCAGAAAATGTTGATCCTCACACTTGGATTCGCGAAGGTGTTGAAAATCTTCTCATCTACGTTAAAAAAGACACCAAGGATGAAGACAAAATAGGTTTAACTTTGTCTAACATATCTGACCCAACTGTGAAAGATATTTACATCGGGTGGCATAGATGTGATCAGTTGCATAGTGATATGGTGTGGAACATTATGTACAAAATACTACAAAGTGCGAAAACCTTCACTGCTACAGATCGTTTAATTTTACGAGCAGACCATGTCAATATACCTGTTGGAGGTGGTGGGGGTAATCGAACATATTGTTTACCTAATTATATGTTAAGTACACAGAAAAGAAGTATCGTCGGTGTGCCAAATAGAAAAAAACCACTCTGTTTAGCTGAAGCGCTGGTCATAGGGAAAGCCCATGCTGATAACGATCCTTCCTATACTCAATACAGAAAAAACAGAAATCTTCTCAAACCTGTTTTCGAACTGATGCGAAAAGCAGATGTAGATCTGACAGACAATACGTGTACTGGAAGTGGAATTCCGGAACTGAGAAAATTTCAGCAAGTTCTCCCTGAATATAAGATTATTGTATACAACAATCTTCGTGATGTTAAAGATGTTTTGTTTGAAGGACTGATTGAAAACGCTTCCAAATTTATATACCTTCTCTATGATAATACCAGACAGCATTATGATGTAATAGTGAACCGTGTTGGAGCATTTGCGGCAAAACAAGAATGTCGCGGGTGTAACGAACTCATATTTCAAAAAGCTCATAACCATCTGTGTAAACAATTGTGTTGTATGTGCCGTTCAACTCCACCGTGTGTACCTGAACAGGGGGTTCGCAGAATATGCCAGACATGCCACAGAATTTTCAAAAATGAGAACTGCTTCACAAATCATGTTTCTACACCGTTCCGAAACGGTACTGTCTGCAGCGAAATCCAACAGTGTCCCCGATGTTTCAGAATTATTCTCACGAACAATAGATATGAGAAAGTACATAGATGCAACATGAAATATTGTACGGTATGTAATTGTGTGAAACCTGTAAATCATTTCTGTTACATGTCTATACCGAAACCTAAACAGAACTCAAAATTTCTATTTGTGTTTTACGACTTTGAATGCTACACTGACATTCCTTATTTTGAGAAAGAAAAAAGTTTTCTTCACGTTCCGAATCTTATCGTGGTGCAGACGGCCTGTCACGCATGTTACAAAAAAGAGGATTTAACAGTTCCGTGTTCTGTTTGTGGAACAAGAGAGTTTATATTCTGGGATGACCCTGTAGACACATTTCTGTCCTATTTGGAATTGCAGCATAAGTTTTCCGACATAATCATCTGTGCACATAATGCACGAGGTTACGATTGTACATTTTTATTACGGAGAATGTTGGAGAGAGAAATGAAACCTCGTGTCATCTTAGATGGTACCAAAATCATCAGCATGACATACCAAAATCTTCATTTTGTGGACAGTCTCAACTACGTTCAGACAAATCTTGCAGGCTTTTCGAAACTTTTCGGTTTGCCTGTTCAGAAAGGATATTATCCGCATTTATGGAACACCTACAAGAACAGAAATTACATTGGACCGATGCCTCCTCCTTCTGCATACGGTTATGAATACATGAAAACAGTTGAAGATCAACACCGTTTCATGTCTTGGTATGACGTCGAATGCATGCGAAACATACCTTTCAACAACAGAAACCAACTTCTCCAATACTGCATCAAGGATGTTACCCTGTTGAGACAAGGATGTCTGAAGCTGAGACAGAATTTCCTAGACATATGCAAAATAGACATTTTCAAGGATTGCCTCACAATAGCATCAGCCTGTTCACTAATTTACAGACAGAAATTTATGCCTGCTAACACTATAGGAATAATTCCTAAGGGAGGTTACCATCATGCAGATCAGATGTCGAAGTTTGCATTGAAATGGCTAACCTACGTTGAAGAACAGAATGATGTAATACTTCTTCACGGCGGACGTACTCGTGAAAAATATGTCATAGGAGGACGTTACAGAGTGGACGGTTATCACGAGGAGACGAAAACAGTGTATGAGGCCCTGGGCTGTTACTGGCATGGTTGTCAACGTTGCATATCCGTTAACAGGGATATGTATCCGAAAGATGACGATGAAACCGATCAGGATAGTAACAGTCAGAAACACAGTGACATGTTGAACACTGCAGCCTTCAGATACGAGACAACATGTCGTAAACTTGCGGCTTTACGTTCTGAAGGATACCATGTCGTCACTATGTGGGAATGCGATTTCAACAAAATATTGAAAGCAGATCCTGAACTGAATAGATATCTATCGACACATCCTATTGTTTGCTGCATTCCTTTGAATCCACGAGACGCCTTATATGGAGGAAGAGTTGAAACAGTCAGGACTTATTACAAAATCAAGAAAAACGAGAAATTGCAGTACAACGATTTTACAAGTTTGTACCCTTATGTTAACAAATACTGTGCCTATCCTGTCGGACATCCTACCATATTTCTAGGAAATTCTATTCCGTCGGTAAATGAGGTTCTGAACATGGAGGGACTCATCAAATGTACCATTCTGCCACCGAAAACCCTTTTACATCCTGTTTTACCTACAAAAATGCACGGAAAACTGATGTTTGTATTGTGCAAGGAATGTGCTTTTAGATTAAAATGTGAAGGTACATGCAGCCATTCCGATGATCAGCGTATACTTTCAGGAACTTGGGTCATAGCCGAGGTGCGTAAAGCTTGCAGTTTAGGCTACAAAGTGATGTCCGTGTCGGAAGTGTGGAAGTATGAAACATCGATGTACGACCCTGTCACAAAGACTGGAGGACTTTTTTCTGGTTATGTCAACACCTTCTTGAAAATAAAACAGGAAGCGAGCGGGTGGCCTTCATGGTGTCAGAACGACGAGGATAAGCAGAAATACATACAGGAATATTTCGATAAGGAGGGTATTCTGTTGGAAGAAAACAGTATCGAAGTCAATCCCGGGAAACGTACTCTGGCTAAACTCTGCCTCAATTCTTTATGGGGCAAGTTCTGCCAACGGGACAATCTTTCCCAGACAACCATCATCAAGGAATCGAAGGATTTCCTCGATAAAATGACTGACCCAAATATCATAATCGGAGGAGTCGTATTCATCAATCAGGACACAGTTTTAGTGAACTGGAAATATGTTGAAGAGGCTGTCAGTCAGAACAGGAAAGTAAACGTTCCTATCGCTGCCTTCACAACATGTCATGCTCGTCTGAAACTTTATGAACTTCTAGAAAAATTGGGTGACAGGGTATGTTATTGTGATACAGATTCAGTAATTTACATAGATAGTCCTGAAATGGAATACCATCCCCAGACAGGTGACGCACTAGGAGAACTCACCGATGAATTGGCAGATTTCGGCACCGATGCGGTTTGTGAACAGTTTGTTTCAACGGGACCGAAAAGTTACAGCATGAAAATAACAAAACCGTTCTCCGAAGCACAGTATATTTGTAAAGTGAAAGGGATTACATTGAATACCTCCACATCAGAATTGATTAATTTCGATACCATGTGCGACATGATAAACAATGAGAAACCTGAAGTTATGGTCGAAAATATTTTCAGAATCAGAAGAACAAAACAGTTCCAAGTCATCAGTACAAATGAAAAAAAGCTGTTTCAGCCAGTATTGTTGAAACGACAATTCGACCATGAACATTTATCGTTTCCTTTCGGATACTGTGCAGACTAAAATATGTCTGTAACGGTCCAGAGTTCGAACCCTTCGGGGCTGATATAAAACGTGTTCGCAGACTGCCAGACCTTCATTTTTCTTCAGAATCTGTAAGACGTTTCTTCAGCATGATTCCTAAACTTTCTCATCCTTTCACCATGATGGTTTGCGGAGCATCAGGAAGCGGGAAAACTACTTTTGTGACAAACATGGTCGATTCCATCGTTCATTTTTTAGAAGGATCCGTCAAGAAAATCATATGGTGTTACGATCAGGAGAACAGTATTCCACAAAGTCTTCGAGATGTGCAATATCATAAAGGTATCGTCGATTGGCAGTCGTGGAACGGAAAAACTCCTACACTCATAATCCTGGATGATCTTATGATGGTTGCACAAGGGGAAAAAGTCGCCGACCTTTTCACAAAAGGCAGCCATCACAAAAACATTTCGGTGGTGTTCATAACACAGAATCTTTTTCACCAAGGAAAAAATTGCAGGGACATTTCGTTGAACGTGAAGCACTTTGTTATTTTTAAAAATCCTCGAGATATGAACCAATTCACTGTTTTTGCAAGACAACTTCATCCTCATCGCATGAAGGAACTCGAAAAAGTATATATAGATGCTACCACGCAACCTTACAGTTATTTGTATATTGATCTCTCACAGTCAACACCGGATCCTTTACGTTATCAGACAGACGTTTTCAACCAGAATTACTCAACTGTATATCTTCCTCAGGAATGTTTAAAACATCGAGATGAGGAAAACGAGGAAGACACGTACCAACTCACGTTCTAACAGGAATAGACATTCCACTTCTTTCAAGAAACATTCACCTTTCTTGCACGTGTTGAAAAATTCGCCGCCCAAAATCCGTAAATCATTATTGAAAAGTGCTCCGAAAAAAACGATACGTTTCATCAGCGAATGCTGTCTGAACGTTTTAAAAGGAAACGTGAAAATTAAACCGTCCGCAAAACGTCGTCTGACACCTTACAAGTCGGTCATACGCAATCTAGTGAAACCGAAAGTGAACATCGAGAAACGCAGAAAGCTTCTTGTTCAGAAAGGAGGATTTCTACCTTTACTTCTAGGCTCCTTGTTGTCGGGTCTTCTCGGTACTCTCATTCCTCATTGAGAAATGACATCTTCTTACAAAAAAATGATCGTCCTTTCACCGGAACAGTTAGCACGTATTCGTGGTTCCGAATTGTCTGTGACTCAAAAATTATCCGTTCTAGATAAGAAGATGAATGATATTCTAAAAATGAAAAATATATCAGACGATCAAAAATGGCGTCTTTACAGAAAGGAACTGGACGAGTATTTATGGTTGAGTCGAAAATCCAAAGAACCATTACAGATTCCTATTGTGCAAGATAACGACGGTTCTTCTACTATTTCACCAGAATCGACGTATTTTCCTCAGAATCTGGCAGAGACATTACCCCGTAATACACGTCATCAGTTACAGAATATCATCGATGAGTACCAATCCACGGCACAACATTTGATAGACGAACGTCAGGAAAAAACACTTCCGGATCCGAAAACATTGAACTTCTCATCGTCGCCAACGGAAAGCCCTGGACCGTCTCATCGACAGAAGAAGAAGAAGAAGAAAGTGACCGTCCGTGTTTCCAGGAAAACTACACCTTTTCTGAGAACACCTGACGCTTACAAACTGGTTCCTCTGAGAAAAAGCCGTAGACAGAGAGATCGGTCATGGGAGTCTCTAAGTTGAAACACAATAAAATTCTCACCAAAATATATTACGATCCCCGACACCATGCTTCATTCTCATCTGTAGATCGTCTGTGGAAAGCGGTACGGGATAAAAATATATCCCGCGATACGGTGAAAAAATGGTTGATGCATCAGGAAACCTACACTCTCCACAAACCTGCGAGAAAAAAGTTTCCTCGAAATCATTACAACGTATGGAACATAGACATGCTTTGGGAAGCCGATCTCAACGACATGACATCGATACAAAAACATAACGACGGATACAAATATCTTCTGACAGTGATCGACGTATTTTCAAAATATGCCTTTGCATTACCGCTAAAAAATAAAACAAGCAATTCGGTAACCGAAGCTTTCAAAACTATTTTCGAAGAAAACAGACGGAAACCTGTTACACTACAGACCGACCAAGGAACGGAATTTACAAATTCTACATTCCAGAAATTTTTAAAAAATGAACATGTACAGTTCTCGACAGCAACAAATTATCCTGTGAAAGCGAGTGTAGTGGAACGTTTCAACAGAACATTAAAAGAACGGATGTGGAAATATTTCACCTCAAAACAGACAAGACGTTATGTAGATATTTTACCGCAACTTCTCGAAGGTTACAATACAGCAATCCACAGTTCCATAGGAATGGCCCCTCGAGATGTCAACGAAACAAACGTTTACATTGTGTGGAAACGTCTCAACAAACCTGACAAACATGTTTCACAGCCGTCTTCAGATCTTAATGTAGGTGATATTGTACGAATTTCTGTCGTCAAAGGACATTTTGAGAAAGGATACGAACAAACGTGGTCACGAGAACTTTTCAAAATCCATTCCCTTGTTCAGCGAACACCTGTACCTGTATACATATTAGACGACTTAAATGAAGAACCAGTAAAAGGTACATTTTACAAACATGAACTGCAGAAAGTTTATTCGGATCCTGACGAAGAGTATAAAATTGATAAAATTTTGAACACCCGGGGAAAAGGAAAAAATTTGGAATACCTGGTTCGTTGGCTCGGATATCCGCCTAGTTTCGATTCATGGATCAAGGCATCTTCCGTAAAACAGTTATCGGGAAAATAATTTCCAAAACATATTTATATCAAAATATAACGGTACTGCGATCCAGTGAGTTTTCTGTGTTCGGCGAGAATGGATGATAATTTCTACGTTTACCTCCTATCATCTGCATCGGAGGAATATTTTCCAGACAACACACTCACCCATTTCACCGTAAAACTTGCTAAACGGATCGATCTGTCTCCAGAATTGTGGGAAGTCGGATTGGCAGAACTACATTATTCAACTCTATACGACAATGTTTTGGAAACTGATTCTGGAATGTTAACTCTTCCTGTTCGGACATATGCAAGTGCTGAGGACCTAGTCTCTACCATCATCGAATCTCTCCCCGACGACCTGGAAATAAGGAGATCCGTTCTCGAGAAATTCTGGCATTTTTTGACGGAACCGCAATGGGGAACATTTGGATCTACTACCTGTACGGATAACACGCTCTATATTAACGAACAACCATTTTATTTTCCTGCAACAACATATACGATAGAGGATCTGATTTATTTCCTGAAAACAGACCCTGCTAATGTAGCTGTTCCTACTCATCTCAGGTTTTTCTTCAAACAGGCCGTGTACAAACATCTATCCGTGATAGGGGTTCCGAAGCCTGAACCTGACGATGCTCCAACAAATACCGTTACACCCATAGACGAAACTGATGACTATGCTAAATTTCGATATGACATATTGAAATCTATTTATTCTACGCACGCAATGTCCAATAGTGTTGTGGATAAAAACCCATACATATTTATTTACTCTGATCTGGTGAAACAACAATTGGTCGGGGGAGAAATGGTACGTCTCTTGCGTCTTACCCGAAAACAGTGTTCGGACACAAATACCTCTTGCACAGTACCCGTAGCCCATCAAACATTCGACCCGATTCATTACGTTCCTCTGGATAAAGCCTCTTTCGAAACAATAGAAATTGCGTTGTACGATAGAAAAGGAAATTTCTTACCTTTGAGAACTGGGTCCGTACCCACAATCGCTGTTTTACATTTTCGTAGAAAAGCAAAGTCCTTTTAAAAAACAGTAGACAGCTATTTCTCTCAGTCTTTGTCGAAAAGCGAATGAATCACCATGAATTCGCAGACCGAATATTATAGTAACCAAATCCGTGGAGGAATTGGGCCCATCTACCGTTCAACTAGAAATCAGAAAGGAAGAGGATTGGGGTCACTTTTCGCAGGACTGTTTAGAATGGTGAAACCTCTACTCTGGAGCGGTGCAAAGACGATCGGAAGAGAAGCTTTAAAAACAGGAGCTAACATTATCACCGACATTGCAACAACCCAACAAACTCCGAAAACTATTGTTCGTCAACGGGTACGTGAAGCAGGTCAAAATCTTCAAAATAAAGCACAACGGAAAATCGACTCTCTGGTAGGTTCTGGTATAAGAACCAAACCTGCAACAAGAATTGCTCAGTTGATGTTAAAACGTTCAGCCACCCGTATTAGAACATCTACGATCCGTAAAAAACGAGCATCCAAAAAACGAAGAAAAACATCTGCAAAATCTAGGAGAACACGTAAAAGAAAAATCAAACAGAAGGTCTCAGGGAAAGATATTTTTGGATAATGATGGCGGATAACATGTGCATGATCTCGCAGTTCGACCTCTTCCGGAAAAAACCTATTCAGCAAAATGTGGAAAAAACGTACACAGCCACCTACAAACCTATCGCTTCCATCGATAATCAGAATATAATTCAGTTTGTCATACCGGCGGCAGGAACTGATTTTCTCGATCTTTCATCTGCCTATCTTCGTCTGCAAACGCAGATGGTTAAACAGGATGGAAGTCCCATGAGTGCTTCCGAAACAGAAAATGCCCTCACAAAAAACTGCGGGGTCGTGAATTATCTTCTCCATTCACTTTTTTCCCAATGTACAGTGACTCTCAACGGCATTGCTGTAACAACCGCCGATAACAATTACGCATATAAAGCGATCTTCGAAGCAGCTATCAATTACGGAAGCGATGCCGCAAACACGCATCTCACGAATGCCCTATGGTATTTGGACACACCTGAACATCAAGATAAAATCACAGCCGACAACACAGGTTTCACCACAAGAAAAAAATTTTTCCAGTATGTTCCGACGATCGGAAATCCTACGGAAGTGACAGCCGTGGTCGACCTTATGGGAAAACTTCACATAGATTTCTTCCACCAGTCTAAATACCTGATCAACGGTGTTGAAGTACGCATCGATCTAGCTAGATCACGTGACGCTTTTTACATCTGGGGAGACCAGACATCACCTACAGTAAGAATAAAAATTTTAAAGGCTGTTCTCGAAATAAATCACATCATTCCTACTCCTACCACCAGTTTGGCCATAGACAGAGCACTCACTTACGCTCCTGCTCATTATCCGTTCACCAGAAGTGTCATCAAAGCTTATTCTTACGTCGCCGGAACGCAGCAGATTTCGATCGATAATGCTTTTCAAGGTCCTTTTCCGAATGTTGTTCTTTTTGCTATGGTATCCACCGCCAGCTTTCTCGGAGACAGTAAGAAAAATCCGTTCGACTTTAGAAGTTTTAACCTATCTTCTTTCCATCTTGTGAAAAATGGAGAACTCGTACCTTCCGAACCTTTACAAATCACCACAGGAGGAAACAGCGGATTGATAACACGTGCCTATCAAACTCTATTTTCCGGTACAGGCATTCACCACGCCAATTACGGACACCAGATCACACGGAAAATGTTCGAGAACGGATTCTTTTTCCTGATTTACGACATAACGCCAGACTCTTCAGGAAACGACACGCACACCAGTCTCCAGGAACAAGGCATCATCGGAGCCGAGATGCAGTTTTCTCCTCAGCTGTCGGAAAATATAACATGCCTTTTGTATGCTGAATTTGAATCTGCAGTAGATATACCTAAAGATAGAAGTGTCATCCTCCATCAGTGAGACCTAATTTTCCATAAATATGTGTGCCTGTGTTTCTGACTCCCAGTGTTACCGAAATAGCTCTTATGTAAACATTATACTGCTTGTGATGGAAAAACCCACCAAAGTGATAACCCGTACTATTAAGCATAGTAGTGTTTCTTCGAAAGTGACAACTTCAAAACCTGTGAACATACAATTGTTTCCCGAACTATTTGACAACAGCCCAGGAAGCATAGAAATGACCAAAAACAGACACATTATTATACATTATTGAAAACATAAGCAGCATGAACACGTCGCAGATCAGACAGATTCTATCTCGAAACTGTTCCACCAGAAACATTTTTTACGGTGTTTACCCGAGAGATCTTTTACCTCGGACGTTTCCTAAGCCGGCCTTGGTCATTGCAAACACTGACAAGTCCGACTCCCGGGGTACACACTGGGTGGCCTTCTATTTCGACAAAAACAATGTGGCCGAGTATTTCGATTCATACGGATTTCATCCTTTCTATCAAGAATTCGTAACTTTCCTGAACAGCCATTCCTCGGTCTGGACTTACAACAGTATTCCCTTACAGGGGATATTGGCCACAACATGCGGTCATTACTGTTGCGTGTATGCTTATTACAAAGCACGTCACGTTACAACCAAGGATTTCATCCAGACATTTCCACCAGGTATCAGTAAAGATGGATATATCCTACACCGTTTTCGTCAGATCTTCAAATGTCTACCACATTCCAAGTGTCCCAGAGGGGAACAAGCGTGTTGTTCTATCCACACGATCCAGGCTCGTGTCATGAAGAAATCTATTTAAAATGTGTGCTGCGTATCTTTCTCTCAGTGCCATCGAGATAGTTCTAGTGAACACATCATGGACCCTTCTGCTGTTTCTATAATGGAGAAACACAACAAACTTGTGACACGCATGACCAATCAGGATGATGTTTCCAAACGTAAACCTCGAAAACGTGTGCAACCCATTAAATTAGAAACCGTTACTATCAAGAACGAGGCGGCTGACGAAGGAATGGATGTGACTACGGACTGTGAATTCATAAAGAGACGTAGGGAAATTGGCTTTTCCACAGACAAAATCGAGTGTCCTAAACTACATGACGTAGATGCATGTTTAGATCTCTATCTTGCAAACACATATTTTCTGAACAAGGAAAAAAACAAGTACGTAGCCATAGGATTCGAAAAGGAATCCCCTTTCAATTTAGTGTGGGAGTTTTCGCAACAGGGGAGATCACCCGTACGCATCGATTCTAAACAGATCAGAGAACTGTGTGCTTTAAAATCTGACTTACTGAATTACGTCGACACTGGTCGACGATTCAATTATTTGGTTACTGGAAATATCACCGTTAGTGGTGTAAATTTTTTCGGGAAACGTTGCATCTCGATGTATCAACATCATTCACCGGATGCTTTTATTTTCACATCCTCTGAACTACATTTATTTATGTGTAATCTTTTCAGACCTCTGCAAAAATTAATGAACGAACGTTATCATAAATTACAACCCGAAATGGAGGCTTTTGTATATTGTATAAAAAAGAATATGGTTTCAGAAAAAAAAGAAGTACCCGATGTATTGAACTATTTTTATGTACTTTGGTACAACGAACTTATGATTGAAATATATCTTGAGAACAATCTTGGACACACATTGGTATTGTAAATAAAATCTGTTATATTTGCTGTTGTAAACTATCCATTGTATTTCATATTGTAAATAAACCATTGTTACTTTTATGTATTATGTAAAATTACCATTATCGATGTCCATATGTAAATATATTTCACATTGTGTTCGAATCATATTGTTAACCTATATCTACAATTATAAATAAAACATTTGTAAATGTTCAAAAAATCTTTTATTTCTTGTATTTATTACAATAGAAACTGTACATCTTCCAGACATTTTCAACTGCACAATTTTTTTTCACGTTCTCACATTTACTATGTTCTCTGCATTTTCCTGCAGTCTTTTTCACACTATCCAACTTTGGACATTCAAGTTCTTCGATGTTGCGCACAGATATTTTACCCATACGTTTTTCTCCAAGTAATTTTTCCAACCATTTAATTTTCTCTATACCTTTGACGTACACTTCCTGATTCACAAGCATAAAATATAAAACGTCTCCTAATTTCTCATACGGTAGCCACCCATCTCCCCAGTTCAGACCGTGTTTGTTGGTACGGAGCCAGTAATTCACCCGGCGATACTTTTCACTCAACAAGTGAAAACCATATGGAGATTTCACTAAACAGTCAAATGCGCTGTCGAAAGGAAATTTTAAAATCCCCACTTCTTTCCACACAAATTCTCCTCCTGCTCCGCGAAGACCTTGAATGTCCAAAAAACAGGCATCCATTTTGTTCAACAGGTGAAAACAGTTAAGGTATCTTCAATGCTGCCCCGGCATACGGCACACTTGTCCAATTGAGAGGCACAGAGACCACAGGCTACAAAATGTCGACACGGAAGAATTACCACACTGCAAGAGTTTTCAAAACATATTTTACAGAGTAGCGCAGAATCCACACTCTGATTATCGGATGTTTTTTCAGTAGTTTCCACACTGTCGCAATATTTGCAACTTTTCGAATCACTGTGTAACGCTGCAACACTCTGTATGTAACTACAGGCTGGTATTGCCCGGTAATGTTCTAGAATCGGGCAATCTTCGGATGTCCAATCACACACTCCGTACCCACAATGGAAACATATTACCCTATCACTGAATCCTGAATAATAAAAACCTGCAGTGACTAATTCTTCAGCAGTCTGACGTAATCCTATTGGCCACTTTCTGTAAGTCTTGTATCTCGCATTCACCGACATATAATCGGTGGTAAAAGGACCGCCTGCTATCAGACGAGTATGGTAAGTATACACTCTCATATGTCGAACAAAGAAAACTCGTATGATACTGTAGGTATCGGGTATGAAGGTTCAGCCAGAATATTCTCAAAATCAGATACTGTAGGTGACGGGGTCCTCGGTATCGGCGATAAAGGTTCAGCCAGAATATCCTCAGGATCGTCGGGGAACAGCCGTCTGCGAAAATCGAAACCTTCGGGAGGAACCACAGGGAAACAAGGATGACCTTCTAAGTTAAGTAACAATGGACGATCACAGCCAGAACACCACACGGAATTTCTGTCTGCCAGCAAAGAAAGCCACTCTTTCACTCTCTTCTTCAAAGCTTCGCCCAACTCTTCCTTCCTGCGACGTAGTTCGCAGATACACCCGTGACTCGGAAATCCTGTTCTCTCGTCACCTCTTCTTTTCCTCTCTTCTATCTCCTTCAAAGTCTCGCAGCGACGGTGAAGTCTTTTTCCTGAACCGTTGACTACGTGACATCCACACCAGGGAGATTCAGGTATCGCTACATACATAAACGGGAAATAACTCAGCAACCGATCCAGGGCCGTTCGATCGCTGTCCAGATCGCCGCAAGACCGAACAAGTTCCCAGAACTCTTCGTAGCTGATCTCGTAGAAATTCACACCATTATCAGACAAACGTGTACCGCTTACATCCATCCTCACATGATACTAAGATCCTCTTTCCTTTCTATTTATACCCTTTTCCCTCCTACGTCACCATTTCCGTTAAACAAACTTCAAACTACAAGGCTACGCCCAAAACATGTTCGGGCATGTTCACACAGAACCGTTACACCACCCAGAAATTGCAAATTCATCCAAACCTACGCCCGAAACATGTTCGGGCATGTTCTATTCAGACAGAAAAACCCCATCAATCACTCATTAACAACACATCAACGCCATCTGTTTTCAAACACCGGAAACACGTACTCTAATTTATATATGACGTCACACGCCAAAATAGCGTAACAAAAAACAAAATGGCGTCACAGAAATTAAAACAATTCATAATAATAATATAATAATATTTAAATTAATAATAATTTAATAATATAATCTGGTCACGTGACTTCCATTTTGTGACGTCACAGTCACGTGACTCTCAGAAATTGCAAATTCATTCAAACCTACGCCCAAAACATGTTCGGACATGTTCTATTCAGACAGAAAACCGTTACACACATTTCCAGGAATCTCAGACTCATCAACGGTCTCAAACGGGAAACGCCCCCCAAAAATAGACATATATCTCATCAACACCGGAAACCCTTATCAAGTCCTCAATAACAACAGGAAACCCGCAATCTTATCAAAGTCCCGAAAACCCCACTTATCAATCTCCTCATTAACAACAGGAAATCCATATCATTAAGCCCCGCCCACTTTCCCTCATCAACCAATCAAAACACTCAAAACCCCCACCCTTGCTTGCCCACACGGCTTGGTCATCAATTGATCTTTGATCGATCTTTTCCAATCAATTGATTTATCGGACTCTACGCGGGTGCATAACTACTCGGCACTATCCGAATCGAGCGACATCAAGAGCTCATTGAGCGATCTCGAGAGTAAAGTGGCCAATCTCCCCACCTCCAAAGAATTGCACGCTTTGAAAAGAAACATATCACGTATGCTGAAACGACTGGAAACGGAAACGGCGAACGTGGAACAGATTCGAGACGAAATTAGTTCGCTGGTGTCGACGCTGCCCACTTCGCAGAGCGTAGCCGACCTTCACACGCAGTTTACAGAGATGCGAAGCATCGTGAACGATCTTACCGAGAAGAGCTCGAAATTGAATCAAGTCGAGAACCTTCAGAACATCGTCGTCAACATCAGAGATCAAGTTGGAGTGCTGGAATCCACGCAGGAATCGACGCTGGCCTCTTTCGGTGCCAAGTTGCAAGAACTCAATGAAAACTACAAGCAGTTGAACGTGGAAGTGAAAATCAAACCGTCGTTTTCTGCCGTAACGGATACCATAGTCGAGCATTTGCTGCCCATCGAAAATAAACTCGGACAAGTTCACAGTAATCTGCTCGGCGTCGACACTAAATTCGCTAAACTGCATTCTCTGCAAGCCATCGAAATCAACAGCGTACCCAATCAACAGAGAATCTCCACGTTCGTCGAAGGTAACAAACTGTACATGTTACATCCTTATCATCCGTACTACAAGTTTCTCCTCGATGGTACGATTCAGATAAACGAATTTTCGTACAGGTCTCACGGTAGAAAAGCTAGCGTTCCCACCATGACTTTGATATCGAATCGTGGTGTCCAGAAAGCAGGAAACATTCCTCTGGCACGTTGGAACGAAACGCGCAACATATATGAAATACACGAAGACGAAGATCTCACCGTTTTCGACGTGAGTGCCGGCGATAAGCTGATCATTCAAAACACGAGCGAAGTGCCACCCTCTTTGAATCCCATCACGCTTGTGCTTCTCTTGAAACGTAATCTCTAAAAAATGTCTAGGCAAGCCATCGTCGAAGAATTGCATAAACCTGCACGCCGCAACTACGAACGTTTGGCTGTGGTAACCAAGGGCATCGACGACCTCTGGCAAAGTGACCTCGTGGAGATGAGTAGCGGCAATTTGAAAAACGTGCATAAATTGAACAAGGGCAACAAGTACCTCCTCACCGTCATAGACACGTTTTCGAAATTCGCATGGGCTCTACCTTTGAAGGCGAAAACAGGAAGATGCGTCACGGAAGCATTCAAATTAATTTTTCACGAAAGCAGCAGACGACCACGGTTTCTGCAAACGGACAACGGTAAAGAATTTTACAACGCCGTGTTCCAAAAATTTATTCAAAAACACAAGATTCGACATTATTCGAGCTTCAGTCACATCAAAGCCAGCATCGTGGAAAGATTCAATCGAACCTTGAAAACACACATGTGGAAACGATTCACGCTTCGGGGAAATTACAAATGGGTCGACATCCTGCCGGAACTCGTCGACACCTATAATGATACGGTACACAGAACGATAGGCATGAAGCCAGCCGACGTTACCAAGTCCGACGAGCAGCGTTTAATTTCTACAGTTTACTGTCCAAAGTACACACCCACGACAAAAAAAGCTAAATACAAAATTGGAGACCAGGTGAGGATCAGCAAATTCAAACGCACCTTCGAGAAGGGATTCACAAAAAATTGGAGCACGGAACTCTTTACCGTGGTTCGAGTTTTACCTGGAAACCGACACACGTATATAATAAAAGATAGTGGCGGCGAGATTTTGAAAGGAAGATTTTACGAAGAGGAACTCTCTAAAACGAAACACCCCGACACGTACCTCATCGAGAAAGTATTGCGTAGGAAAGGTGACAAACTGTTTGTCAAATGGCTGGGACTTCCGGAAAAAAGTTGGATCGACGCGAACGAAGTGATCTTGTGAGTACGTGGAACGTGGTGAAGCGTCTACCGGATCCGGAAAGTCAAACGAAGAAAAAGAACGGCGAGTTGCTTCCCGACAGCATCCGCTGTCTGATCGTAGGTCCATCGGGGTGTGGGAAAACGACACTGCTCGTGGACAATTTTCTCCTCGCACCGAATTGGTTAGATTGGAAGAACAGGCACCTGTACGTGTTCTCGAAAAGTTTGGAGCAATCCAAATACCAGCAACTGATGAAACTGTACGATGGTCTGGACATTGCAACGTTCGCCTCGGAAATAAAACCACTCGACGATTGTCGTGAAAATTCAGTTGTTGTGTTCGACGACGCCATCCTGGAAAATCAAAATGAAATTCGCAATTTTTTCACGCAAGGTCGTCACAAGGGAATGGATTGTTTTTACCTAGCTCAAACGTTTTCCAAAATTCCAAAACAGTTAGTACGCGACAACGCTAATTTCATATGTTTGTTTCGTCAAGATCACACCAACCTCAAGCATGCGTACGATGACTACGTAGGCGGAGACATGAACTACAATCAATTTTCGGAAGGCTGCTGCTCTACTTGCTGGAACGGTGACGATTTCGGATTCGCGACGATCGACATGACGAGGAAACCCAACGACGGAAAATACAGAAACAAAATCAACAACTTTCTAAACGTTGCAACGTTGTGAGAAACGACGTATATAAATAACGTCATGACGAAACGAAAAATCGAAGACGAAAATCTCAAGTTGCGAAAATACCTCGCGAAACGCTTCAAAGGTTGGAAATCCGAGAATCGCCGATTCTACGAAGAGAAGAAACGTCAGGATCAACCTGTGATCGATTCCATCAGCAGTCTAGGTAAAGAAATTAAAAGTGTCACGGAACAAAATAAAAATTTGATCAATGAACTCGTACCGCTCGCAGCTAAAAGTTACGCCGTACCCACGCCTATTTCGAGCATTCCTTCGACGCCGTTCGAACTGAAGGATGCACCGGCACGACGTCGAGCCATTGGTAGCACGTCTTCGGATAAAATCGAGTTGGGGCTTTTGGCACGAGACTACCTGAGCACGGGGAAATTCGACAAGGATGAAGTGTTCGGATTGTATCCCAGCATGGAAACCAGCGAAGGCGGCGGTGTGGTGTGGAAGATTGGGAAATCGAAGGTGACCTTCGAAGGCAACGACATTAAAGTCAATTTAGGCGACAAGGATAGTTGGAACAGGTATCCGGGTACGGTGGGACTGTGGGAACTCGTCGCCAAAAAGCAGCCGAAAGATTACACCGACGAAGATTACCAAAGTTACAAGGAAATTCTGATCATGACGGATGCCTTGTACCAGAACAACGACGCCTCGCAGAATAGGGTGAAATCGAGCAGCGGCGAGAAGTACAGGAATCTCATCAAACCGATTTGGAACCAGGTCAAAACGGGCAGCGGCGTCAAACGCTACAACACGTTACCCAAAGAATTCGTTTGGGTGGACGACGTTAGGAAACTCGTGGACCGATTGTTGGTGATAGCCGGCGAAGAGAATGCAGGCAACCGTAATTTCTACAACGAGAAGGTTGGCATCGTGGACATGATCAGCACGAAACTTTCCAACTTCATCGTGAACGACGACAAGGGCATAGGTTACCTGATCAAAATCATCAACACGCTGCCTCCGAAATTCTGGAACGTTGCCGAAGGAAAGGGACTCGTGAACGACATCATCAACAAGTTACCTTTCGAGATGCATTTACCTGGCTACCAGTACTGCGGACCGGGTACCAAACTCGAGAAAAGATTGGAGAGAGGAGACAAGGGTGTGAATCCGTTGGACGCCGCATGCAAAGATCACGACATCGCCTACAACACCACGCAGACGGATCTGGATGCACGTCACGAAGCAGACAGAAAGTTAGAGCACGCAGCTTTCGAAAGATTCGTGAGTAGAGACGCATCGTTGGGTGAACGGGTCGCCGCACTAGGCACCACCATCGCCATGAACACAAAACAAAAATTGGGGTGGGGTATATAAATAACATCCAGTAAAAAAAACAACATGGCTTGCATAACTGATTTGCCGCACGAACTACTATCTAAAATATTCAAAAAGGTAGTTAACGGAGATGTTAATAAACTTGTGATCGTAGCTAAAACGACGCCGGCATTTCACATGGGATGCGAAATAGTTCTCAAGGACCGTCTTCGGGAGATCAGTGGAATGAGGTGCGGTGATCTCAACACTCTTCTGTCGGCCGCGGGGGAGAAATTGAACGAGAGGTTGGATGAACTGCACGAGGCGAGGCAGGGAAGAAGACGGTATACTGATGATTGGCGTAAGTCCAAACAGGAAACTGAAGAAATCATCACGCACATCATCGCGTTCTCCGAAGCACGAACTTTCTTCCTCTGTTAAAAAAATCTTCGATACAAATCGTGAAAAAAAATATATATATATAAATAACACGCATCGTGAAAAAAAATAATCTTCGGTATATATAAATAACACACATCGTGAAAAAAAAAATTAAATTTCTCTAACACACACACTGAAAATTTCTCTTCTTCGATATGACAACTGAAAAAATGAGTGACCTCCAAGCATTAAAACAAATGCTAAATTTGTCAGTCGAGTATGTAAAAATTCGGGAATTGGAAGTCGACAAATCTTACACGATAACTTCCGGTTCAATCGTTTCTACCCAGTATGGTCCTAAGGTACGCCTGTTGCTCAACGCACAATACAGTCTATTTTTACCAGATCGATACGCTAACATGTTATCGGACGAGAAGCTATCTATTTTAATCGAGAACAAAACTCGAATCGTGTACAAGGGGACAAAGGAACTTCTTGGCAAGAAAACGAAGCACGTAATAGAATTTGTGTAGCGACTGGGGGGGCCGTGAAAAAAAATCTCAGAATATTTATATATAAATAACATACCGTAAAAAACTACACAAGAAAAAATATCAGAATATATATATAAATAAC